>NW_015090855.1:4882368-5002260 GCF_001431845.1 Calidris pugnax
ATGCTTGGGAGGGGGGGTATGCTCGGGGAGGAAACTGGGATTCTTGCAGGGAAAATCCAGGGGATCTCTTGGGAGCAGAGAGGTGGAAGACAACCAGTGCATTGGGGCAGGGACTGCACAGATGGATACCAGGAGGGACCAGGGAGAAAGATACTCCTTGGCCTGCAACCTACTGATGTCCTTCCCCCCAAGCCTGCTTCATGGATCTGATTCCCGGGATAGGGAGAGTGGGAATGATCTGATGAATTGTAGATGTGCTTGGAGGAAGAGAGAGATGAAACCTGTGCCCTGGGCAGGCAGGGCCAAGGACTTTTCACCTCAAGTGGGCAGCCATGGGAAGGTGGTTAAAGCCCTACTCACATTTAACCTCTCCAGGTGGAAAAGGTTGCACACGCAGCAAATAAAAGATATTGCTCAATTTTTGTTCAAGTCATGGCATCTTGCTTTCTGAAAGACAAAACAGAAGCATGTGTTAGGCAGAGGTGAAATGGGGTGGTCAAATAAAACAGAAAAGAGGTATGGGGCAGGACAACCCTTCTGAGATGCTGGAAATGCTTATCTTCATACCACATTAATAAATATAATTATTCCACTCAAGGCTATTTCATAAGTTATTAAAAAAAATATATGTAAAAGCAGGAAATGTCAACATGTGCACATTACTTCCATTCCAACCATTTTCTTGGCAACCACTCCATCTGTTCTACCTCAACCTTTCTTCCAAAAGATAATTAATATTTATCTTCATAAACTTAACATTCAAAGAACTTCTGAAATTACTTTACCTACACAGCATCACCTTCCAGACTTGTGATGCTGTTGCTTTCACCACATTTTGTTCTTTCTGCATTTTTCCTTTCTTCAAAATCTGTGTGAATAATTATCATTGTAAATACATTTATGCACCAGTTTTCAAAAAAATGCCATACTCCAATAGCAACATAAATTTGGTTTGTAAATTGCCATGCAGCACGCTGTCACATTACAAACAATGATGTACATGTACAGCTTCAATGCCTTTGACGCAAAGCCAGAATCAGACCTTTTTAACATTTTCTTATTCAGGATAAATTACAAACCAAACCAAGCATGCTAGAGTGAGATGGCCTAGACAGGAATGGTGTCCAGGTGTTAGGGTTTCTTTGTTTAACATCGATACAGCCTTTCAAATATTGCAGCCTTTTCTCTGGACATATATAAAAGTCTCAAAATCGGGGTTTTTTTCAGTAAAAACATGATTCTTAGATAATGTCCACCTGAAGAGAGAATTATGTCTTTTGATTTTGCCTGGAGTCATGAGAAGGGATGTCAGAAAAGATGAATATATGCGTGTGTTACATTTTGGGAGCTCGTTTTCAATTTCACTCCACCCTTTCCCAGTTGTAGCACCCTGGTAAGAGAGAAGAGAACCCCTGGGGACAACCCCAGGGGCTCAGCCCTGGCAGAGCAGCCTCTCACCTCTGCCTTTTGCGAGCCATTTGTGACACCAAGGGCAGCACGACTGGCTGGGAAGGGAGAAAAAGCAGCAGGAACAAGCACTGGGAATGCTGAGCTCTCCTGGCAGACGCATCCTTGGGCCAGCAGCTCTCAGAGAGACAGAGAGGAGGAGGAGGCTGTCCAGGCTGCCTTCATCCTCACAGCAGCTCAGCTTTGTCTAAGCACATAGGAAATCTGGCCTTGATCTCCCAGCAGATTTTTTTCCCATGTTCTGTGTACATAGTTACTATTATAAGTACAATCATGGTGAATGTTTGTGCAAATGATTAGCTCTGAATCTTCTTGGTAGTTTATATGTCTTTGTTACTATTTTTATTTCACTTGTATTTTTGGATATGGCGAGCGTGGAAATATACCCCACTTTCCTGGAAGTGTATGTACAACATGTCTCTAATTCACAAATCTTAAAGTTAATAAGAACAGCAAATATTTATGCCTAAAAAAATCAGTGAAGAACTGACCTCCATTATCCAGTCCCAGAGCTTAACAAGTGTTCATCGCTGCATGTTTGTGCAGTGTATATTTTAAACATCCACTGTTTAAAATATACACAATTAATATTAACAAAGACCTGTAGTTCTCAGAGCAAGTGGCTGGAACAAGCCCTGCCTTCTGTCCAATGTGCAATGACCTTTTCCAATATTTTTAGGCACTATCCTATAAGCAATATATCTTGCACAAATTACTTCTGCACAGATATAAAACATTACCCATGAGAAGGAGGCAGCAACATGGGGTGAATTTGTATCTCCTAAAACTGAGGGAAAAAGAAAATTACCAGGGTTTATTAGAGGATTTTTAACCTGCATAATTTTCTCTCTGTCATTTAATCCTAACACATAGAGGATCACATGCCATGGATAAGGACATTCCCAATGGACTGAAGTGTTATGTGATTCACCAATTTTTGATTAAAGGAAGAAGACTACAGTAATTAGTTCCTTGTAATAAACAGAATTAATAGATTCCATTATGTATTTAATTAGAAGTGTTTGTATCTTCCAGGGAGGAGAAAGATTAATTTAGGAATCTAAGAAGAGTTTTCTATCCTCATAGCATTAAGCTAAAACCTAAAGTTAGAAGAAACTTGTGTGGAGAAATACTTACCACTCTGTGTGCTGGAAGAGATTGCCTCTCCTAGCCATGGGAGAGGCCAAACTTCATTGTGTACTATAGCATACAATTGGCTCATACAGCTATATATAAATATATAAATCAATAATAAAAAAGTCTAGGAAATTAAATGAAGGATTAGAAAAAGCTCAGTGAAATAGAAAGTATAAAGTCAGGCATTTTCACACCTCAAAATTTTTGTCCAAGTTGGAAAGGGAATGTAGAAACAAAGGAAATGCAGATTCAGGAAACTTAGCAACGACTAAACACATGCAAAATGTCCATTCAAAACCCTTTCTGTAATCTATTTCTGTTAAAAAGTGCACAGAAAATAACTATTTAACTATCAACTGACATGATTCATAATCTGGAGGAGGAGCCACCAAACACAATAACCTGCTTCCAGCAGTGGCCAACAGCATATCTGGAGAGAGGAGTGTCACAAGGAAGGTAAACACAACTCGAGCCTGGCTGGGACACCCTCTCCGTGCTACAACTGGCACTGCTGGCACGTCCGGAGCCAGGGGATGATTTAAACCCACGCTAACATTAACAACAGGACAACTGCAGCAAACAATATCATCCTTAAAAATTAAACTTAAGGTGGCAGAAAGATTTGGTACAGGCATTAAATCTACATATATGCAACTACCATGAAAAGAGTGGATACAAACTGTATTGAAAAATTGTGAATGTACAGTGTCCATTATGTGAAAAACAAAACAAAACTCCCTGCACTTCTCTGCACATACAAACACAACCGATATTTCAAGAATGAGGTCTTGTTTCCAACCTATAAATTTTTCACACAAGTATAAGCTTGTGCAGAAAACAGAATCAGCTGTATTTTAGCTGCCAACAAAAACAAATGGTTGTGGTTACCCCACAGATGAAAGCTAATGTACCTGTGTTCAGTCACTCTGTGGCAAACGAAGAGCTACCAGGAAGCTTTTTATCAATAGATCATACCACAAACCAAAGCCTTGTCAAAATTTAGAGTGGAGACATAAGATTAAGGGCCTTGTTCCTACCCACTTGCTATTAGAAAAGCCAAGTGTCAGAGAACAATCAGCGGCACCCAAAAGACGAACCAAGTTCCAATTTGTTTTTCATTTGTTTAGCCAAGATTCCTGAAAAAAAAAAAAAAAAAGAGGAAATAAAACTCAGTGTCGAAATACTCCTGATGCAGGAAGAAAGCAAGGTATGATTGCATAAAGGATCACTCGCTTTAGGTGATGCTGCCAGACAATTTCCTTCCCTGTTAATCACCATTAGGTTCCTTATTAAGCTCATTTCTTTAAAAATCACCCACAAAGGCCCCATGGCAGCAAAATGCCATATTCACGGGCAGCTTTGTTAGTGAGGACAGGGTCCAGGCTCTGCTGCTGTCTTGAGGGCGTGCTGAGCAGCTCGGAGTGTCGGAGTGGAAATGAGTGGTGCTTTCAGAGTAAATAGCTCTTGAAGCTCTAAGGTGAGCTATTTTAACACATGGGGAGAGATAGCCAAAGCCTTGCCAGCTGCTAGTGTCCCTCTTTCCAGCTGCCTTGGATGTGGACCCTTTTTTGAGAGAGAACTTGCAGTTCTTCGTCTGACCTGGTCCTCTCTGAAGCTCGCACTAGTGTAGTCTATGGTCTACCCTGAAACTCTGCTAGGTCTAGAAGAGTGAACCCTGGCCTGACAAGAGAGCCAGAATCTCAAGATCTTACCAGATTTCAGCAATATCACATGCATTTCATGTAAAAATCTCAGTATCTATATTCAGCTCCACAAGTGTTTGTTCTTCCTTTCTTTATTAACTGTTTGAGCCACGTTGGCATGCTCAGTCCAAAATCTTCTGCAATCACCTGTTCTAATAACATCTGTTGTTGAGAAAGACAGAAAACAAGCTAAATAGTCTAACTGACATCAAACTATGAAGAAATAAAAAAATAGATTTTTTTTCCCCACTAAATCAGATTGAGAGGTGTAATCTGTGTCGTTTTTTCTGTTTAAGACTTGGATATTAAATTCTTCTGGTGTAATGGTGCCACCAGCAGATAATAGTTAGAACTGGTTTTAGCTGAAAAACATAGACGAGAATAGAATTTTCTCTACATAGTTTATTTAAGCTTCCAAAATGTATCCTTTAATTTTTTAAAACTGTATTTTGATGAGAACATGGAAGCTAAAAACTGGTTCTAGATGTAACCTATCAGAAGTTAAAACTTTGGATTTGTAATTCTCTGTATAAGTTCCTTATATGTTCCTCTATGATTTTTAAAGACAGGGAAGTGTGGGCTTTTTTTCCACATAAATTATGAAATTGCTATTTCATTTAAGTAATTAGCACATGGCCCTAAAATGCTTATATCTGTAATCTGTATCCAAGAATATTTTTTGCTCTTAGACATAAATCATGTAGAACCAGCTAATTAACATTTCTTTAAGGTGCAAAATGTAATAATACAAGCTATGCAATAAAATTGTTTAATTTGCTGGTTTTTAATCTTTAAAACTTGTCTTGGGGGAAAAAAAAGTATTATATCCTTCACACACAAAAAAAGAGAGAGCTGACAATTTAGGATGGGTCCAACAACACTGACACTGCAAAGCAAAATTGACACAAAACTTATCCTCCCTGCGGAAAGAATCTCACGTGAAACTTTAAGGAGAGCGAGAAAACATCAGGATAACAGCTAACCCTTTTTCCCCCCCCAAAAATATCCCTATATTTTGCTTGCTGTGACAAAGATTTCATGAGAAAAAATCCTCCTGCGTCAGCCTACGGCTTGGCATGGCCTTTTCTCCCATAAACTGCTCTAGATAGTAAGTCAGCCTTCCACTGCATCAGCTCCAAAACCACCCACAAAAAAGGGAACAACGCTTCCCCAATTGCACAGGGTTTTCTTGGTGATAAAAAGCACGTAAACCATTGCGAGCTGCTCAGAAACTGCAGTAAAAGGAGCTTAAAAATGTCTTGGTATAAATTTGTCCTGGTTTTCTTCAAGTACAATTACATGGAGAAGAAGTCGTCATCCATGCCGTGCAGGTATGGATTTCCTTTCACACAAGGAACTGGAGTTAGATCACGGTTACAGCAACGTCAGCCGAGCTGAGAAGCTACTTCAGGCTGAAATATGAATAGGGCAATATGAGAATCAGATCAGCTATCAGTAAGACAATTTAAAACAAAGTTTTCCATCAGATGATTTACAGGTTTTGAATACAAGAATATATGTCAGAAACACACACATTCTGCAATCCTTTACAGCCACAGCCTCTCGCTGTGTTTATCTCCAGTTTAAGGGGGTTAATCCGGAGCAGCCCCGTGGGGCTCTCAGTGCCCAAACCCCCAGCTGAAAGTCACTGTCACCCCTTGTGCATTCACACTATTGCACCTGCATATTTTATTCCGCACACAAAAGGTCAAAAGCTTGCCAGCAGGCTGCCTGCCTTCTCAGACACACAATGCACGGAGTAAAATAATTCCAAGGAGCTGCTCGCTGTAATTTCCTGCAATTTAAGACTATTTATTTTTAAAACTTTTTGCTGCCAACCTCCCCATCTGACTGTCACCCTCTTGCTGAATTTTATCATCAGAACATAGCAATTTATCAGAGATCAAATCCAACCGGTGATTTGACTGTCTTGGTTTTAAATACTACCTAGCCTTTTTAGCTGCTTTGAATCCTTAGGGCTCTCTATAATTAATGTTTCTTTAGCAGAGGCAGTAGGGGACAGGCTGTGCACAGCCCGTGTTAACCCTTCACTGAGACCAACATAAAACTAGAGTGAGGGCTGCATTTGCAAAGGGATCATGACAAATGATCCACAGAATCCCTTCTACTTCTGGCATTTGAAAATGACTCTCTGCTACAAGTGGGCTGAGTTAGAGCCACTCTCTGCCCACACGATCAGAAACTGGTCTGTGCCTGCAAATGTCGATTAACAGATGGGGGGGTTGCACCCACACATATGGCATTTTGGGAGAGACTGGGATGTCTGTAAAGCTTTTGTGGCAGCTGAAGGATTTTGAGATGAGAGAAAGGGAATGATCAAGAGGAAGGCTGAATATTCGCAGTGTCAGGTATATGGATGTTGGCTGTAATACTGGCACAGCAGGAAACATGTATGTGAGAACCAGGGACAAGCTAGGATGGAATATTTGAGCCAGAAGATGAGGTGGAAGGTGATCATTTTGCCTGAGGGAGCACCAGAAGAGAAGAATAAGGATGCCCAGCATCAGGCACACTGATTTTCCCCTCCAAATTTGACCCAAAATGCTGAAGCCCTATGGCAGCCAGCGGGCAAAACCAAAGTGCTGTATTTGAGGGGTGAAAAAGGGGGGTCAGCCCTTTGCAGCCTGTCAGCACATACCTGTCTCAAGCCCAATCTACCTGAATTCCCTGGCCACAGAAGGGTTTGCCCAACCTCATTCACATCAACCACCTCTAACCAGCTGTCAGAAGCTTCTAAAATTAAGCTCAGATTAGCTTTTACTTGTAAGACCAAGCAGCAGGTCAAAAAGCACTGGATTGCCCTTGAAAAGCAAAAATGAACCATAGAATCACAGAGCAGCCTGGGTTGGAAGGGAACCCAAACCACCACCTGGTCCAACCCTTTTGGGAAAGGGAGCCTAGATGAGACTATCCAGCACCCTGTCCAATTGCATCTTGAAAAGTTCCAGGTTGCTGCAACCCTCTAGAAATGCTCATTTGTCTCCAGCACAGGGAAGTTCTGTGGCCTCCTGAACAAGCTTGAACTGACTTCATGAACGAGGGCCTCCAGCTACAGCAGCTTCAGTGCTTTCCTGTTCTGCAACACCTCGCCTCCCCCTTTTCCTCACAACTGAACAAGAACAAACACAAAAATACTTATGAGCAAATATCGAATTGTATTCCTACATCGGAAGATAATCTCCTGTGCTCTTTAAGTCAATATTATCATAGCCCAGAGAAGGTTAAATAGCAGGTATTTGGCAAGAAGTAAAAGCCCAATACTGAAGACATTTTCCTTTAAATTTTGCATCTTGTTATCATCCTTTTTTTCCAGCTATGTGACCTATTGCCATGAAAGGAAAAAAATATAACCTAGCATAGGAAAACAACGATATTAATCAAGGTCTACTTTCAGCTATATATTTTTGCATTAGTTTTTCATAGTCAGGAGGGCTGAATTTGACCTCAGAACATTCCAATAACCAGTTGTAAAACAAAACCGCAGAAAAATTACTATATTTGATATTTACTTATTAAAAATTGTTACTGCAGTTGGAATTCTGAAGGGGCTGCCCTAAGAAAGCTTTGTCCTTTTCTGGGTGAACTATTTAAGGCAGTATCCTTGACTGAACTTCCAGCATTCTAGCTAATTTGACCATGTTTGTCGTCTACCCAAAGCACTCCCAGCAAAAATAGCTGCCAGAGCTCCTGTGCAGCAGTCATCTCAAGAAGATAGTCTCTGATTTTTGCAGTTCTTTTATACAGTATTTTAAGAAGACTTTTTTTTTTTCCAAGTCTCTCATAAAATACGTTTTAATAATGGCAGATATGTTTGGTGTAAGTCCATTAGTTTCCCCATGAGCAAGAGCTTTGTGGAGACTTTCATGAGTAGATTTGAATTATAGATACTGAATGAATTATAATTAAATATTGAGATCTATGGTGGGCATGAAGTACTGTTATACATTTTGCTGGATAAGTGGCAAAAGGCATAAATTAAATGACAATAATAATAACGTATGGCAAAAGGCATAAATTAAATGACAATAATATCAGATTATTTTTCTGTTATTGATCTAATATAAAAAATGTAAAATTCTATTCTGAAGTATACATTTGTTATTTCAAAGGAATTTCTAACAAAGTAAGCAGTGAATAATTGAATTTTACAGATTGCAGGCATATTCTACAGTACTAAATGGAGTCTGAAACCTATAAGCAATTGTGCTAATCTAATTCTAAATGTGCTCATTTATGTTGGCACAATTTTTCTTATGACTACGTCACTACCTATGTATTTCACAATAGTAAGGACAAGTTTAAATTAATACTTGCATGAGAGTTATATGATGTAAACCGCTATGATACTGCAGCCTTTATCAGCCTGAAAAATCTCACAGCAATTTAACTGAACAAAAAAGAAACCTGACTGAATAAATTGCAGTATGACATCAAAGCTTTGTTACTTTAATACCTATGCTGGCATGTACTTTAGAGACAGGTACTTGTCTTTCCTATCACACTTTCTTGGAGTTTGAGCAGAAAAATCTATGGAGGGGGAAATAACAGCAGATGAAAAAAAAAATAAAGCCATTGCCAGAAAATGGTATTCTCCCCCTGCCTTTGTATAAGTGTCGTCAGGAAAGGAACATGCCTCGACACGCAAACCAGCCCCAGAGTGCACCGGAGAGGAACAAGCCTTTGTTTAAAGCAGCACAAGGTTCCTCCTGCACTTCTTTATTCTGCCAGCTTCTGGTAACCATAGAAAACTGATATACAGAACACACAGCCTGAATGGCGAAGGTAAATGTTAATAAACAAGGTCATATGTAACACTGGATGCTTTGCCTCACGAAGGGGTGGAATAAAGAGCTAATTTTGTGGGAAGGATGCTATGCTGCTTCTGTCTTGTAACTGTTCACTCTCCAACAGAAAAGCTTTTTGCATTTAATTCTAAAGAAGTGACTGGAAAAACTCAAGCAGAATGAACTAATAACTGTAAGAAAAAGATACTTTTTCCAATTAAATATCATTAATTATGTTTATTCACTCATTCATGCTGCTTAATGGTATTTGTTGTGAAATAAGAGCAGCTACTGTATCCATCCAAGGATTTAACACTAACTAGTATTTTTATGTCCTATTCACCTGCCAACAGAAGAAAAAGTGGTTGGATTAAGAAAACGTCAAAAGAGAACTTACACCATTTATATCCCTTGAAGAAACTTTCTTGATTTCAGGCACAGGATGAAGTTCACTGTCAAGTATATATTTACAAATAGAATCACTGGCTAATGCTTTGTGGTAGGAGCTGGATCCTCAGGGTGCAATTACAGCAATTATCTGGATGGATCTTCTCATCAGTGACCTTTGACTCATTTCCTACAAACTGTCAGTCTTCATCATGAAATGAGCAAAGCAACGTATTGTTTCTATTCAATCATCTGCTCCCAAGGCAGAGAAAACTCCACTATTAGGACAGCCTCCTGTAGCTACCCTGCATCTGCCAGACGGAGCCGCAAGCCCCAGAATGAACAGCAGTTCACTCCTGCACTGCTCTTCTGTCGAGATGAAACCTGCAGCACCCTTGCACACTTCTGTGTTTCTTTTAGGAATTTCAAGAGAAGCAGGAGAAAAATCTTTTTGTATGCAAAGTACAGATGCATTGCTTAATCTTGCTGAATCTCAGCCTATTCAGATGCTGAATATCTCTGTCTTATGGAAGTCAGCCCCCAAAAGGAAGAGACCACTGCCTCAGCTCCCATCTAACCAGAATTCACTGAGCTAAACAAATTTACTCTAAATTACACCTATGCAAAGGCAGAGCATGGTCTCACAATAACACTATTATGACATTTATTATCACACAATTGTTATTGAAGTAAAACTCCTGCAAAAGTTTTGTCAGAGGGCATGGCCTGGAGGATACAGCTCACTTAAAATTAAGATGAAGAGAGAAATAACACCTCAAAGAGCAGGACATTTAAAATAGGATGGGAAAATAACTCCTATAAACAGTTTTATAACTTTCACAGTGAAACAGCTCATGAGTTACTACAACAGAACAGCAAAAAATCACCTTTGCCTTAAAGGGAGGATAGCTTAATTCTCTCAGCATATAGTGCTCCCAGAAAAAGGACTGCAATCACCGTTAGCTGCTACCTACCATTTGATTAGTTGGTAATAAAAGCAAGGCTCTTTCTTATCAAAGCAAGCAGCAATGCCACTCCTCCTTTGCATTCCTCCCATTAGCTGGAAATGTTGTTATGTGGATGGGGCAGGGATGAAACCAGTAACAGACTCAATCTGGAAAAAATCCCAACGCTAAAAACAAACAAAATAATTTACAGAGGTAACTCAAACAGTCAACTACCAAAGAAGAAAGAAACTAAATTCTTTATTGTCAAGTGCCAATTCAAAGTGAAAACAGATTGAACCAAAACTGTTAGAAAATTCTTTACCATTTTGTAATGATCACACACCCTTAACACCAGACAGAGTCCAACTGTTTCAGTGACTAACTTCAGACAATAGCTGGGCTGTTTAAAAGCACAACAACAGGCAATGGTGTTTGCCCGAAGGCACACTGTATTAATGTAAATTGCTTTCAAACACACATTCAGTTTCCTAAACAAAACAAAAAATAGATATTAAACTGTGCAAGTGGAAGTTAGGGCCATATAACCTTCAGCCGTCCATAATTCAGTCATCCATTAGGGACTGCAGGGAGCGAGCCTACATTCAGTGGGAAAGAGCAAAAGGGACCTCTACTTGTGTTGAAGGAAAACATTTTACTCTTACTACTTAAGAAAGGTCTGAAGGCTATTGAGTCTGCATCTCCTTCATGAACCTTCCCAGTTGCCACCAGATGAAACTCTCCGTATTTCCTCCTTACGGGATGCTATACCACCGCCGTTAGTCATGCTGCCATAGTGCCTTTATATCAACTCAAGCGCTGACCTTTATGAAGTTCTAAATGTTATTTCAGTTTTAATACTCTGAGTTTAATATCTCTAGTAGTGATTTACAGCACTGGTTTGATGTCATTTGGTCCTTGCCCGTTTGCTCACCACCTTCTGCTAATGTAACTTAATCATTACATGCTGCAACACCCTGCATTTCTATTTGTAGTTCGCTGAGATTAAACTAGTAATAAGCAGCAGCGCACTGTACCATCAGTGGGCTTCATTGCTCCTGAAGGCAAATGGATTAAATCAGAGATTAATTTTGTTCTGTGTGTCATCTTCCTCCTCTGTACAAGGGGGACAACATGGCTATGGTTGACAGAGGCAGCTTAGGCCTTCTCAAAACAACAACAAAACCGAAATTCCCATCTGTTAAATTTTTGTCAGTTATATTTGCAGTACAGTTGCGAGATTGTTAAATAACCAAATTCATTTTAACCAACAAAAAAGTAGCCATGGCAAAGATCTTCAGCAGATGTACCAACAGACAGCAGTTTACCTAATCCAGACTCAGTAATCAGCAAACAGATTTGAAAAACAGGAAAAAAGATTAGTTTAGACATGAACGAGAGGATGGCAGGAATCTAAGATTTGGCAGTTCAAGAAAATTTCTTGGAACATTCATAAAAATGCAGATCAGCTGGAACTCCACTATTTGCCTCATCTACTCCACCGGAGTGATGCTTAGACAATGAGTAAAGGTCATCTCATGGTAAAATCACAGCATGCAGAGAAAAGACCTAGTCTTTAGGGTGGCAGTGACTGTGCACCATTCCCACACTGCCATGTCAAAGCTTAACTTGGAGAAAATGAAATCTATAGGAGCTGAGAAGCTCACCTTGTTATGAAGGGTCTTTCCATCTCTCGTGGTCTGTGTGCACACTTCCCCTCACCTTCAAGGACTCTCTAAATTTGCCTAACAAATCTGCTGCTTGTTAAAAGCCTTAAAATCTCATTAACTAAAGATGTCTTAAATAAACAGCTTAAATTATCATTAAACAATAATTTTACACAAGAGGTTAAAATGATTCATCAGTAACCAAACCATGCTCCCTTGCACTGGTGGCACTCACTCACTGGTGGCCTTCCACTGAACCACCTCAACGCAGCCAGGGCAGAAGATGAACTCAAAGACACAGGCAGTGTTGACGAGGCATCACAATTAACGAGCACGGAGGGATGGGCCAGCTGCACAGAGTGTGAATGCTCATTTCAGCAGCAAGAAGGCAGCCCCATCCCCAAACTGCTGGGCTTCAGCAGAAGACAGCCAGGTATGCACACCCCATCCTCCTTGCTGGTGGAGGTGACCACACTTGGTAGGACACCAGGGCTCAAAGCCAAGCTAAGGCTTGGCAGGGCTTACACACGAAGCCTGCTAAGGAAAGGACTTAGTAGTCTTTTAAGAAAAAAAGCTAAAAAAAATCCTTTTTATATAGTCTTGACATACATAAAATCATCAGCAATATACCTTACTAAATCAAAATTAAGACAAAAAACATCAAAGAGCCTTTGATGTGCATCGGTTTGATCCACTGCTTGCTTAAAGAGATGTGAACGTTTTCTGCCATCTACAGGAAGCTCCTCTAATTACCACTACCAGTCATCAACTCGCAGCACACTCGCAGCTTAATTAAACGCTATCATGAGAGCACACGTTCCAACTTAGAGCCCCGCTCTTGCTGACAACAGCTGCTTTTCTTCATTTCCTTGGAGGGTTCTAGGATTTTGGGGGAAACAATTCTTTGAAGTTTCAGATGACGACTCATTCTAATTGATACATCAAATGTTCTTACTTTTGCAGTATCAGCTGCCACACATTAAGCATCGTTGAACTTACTGTGCTACAAGATCTTGTATTATGGAGCCTAAGTAGTAAAAATGTATCTAAAGTCATGTTTTTGCTCTTTCTGTGCTTTTACCTACTGGGTACGGTGTGTCACATCTGCATGTGTAGAAACTGTACTTTTTCTAGCACATTAACTATTTAAAGTGCAGACAATTTATTCCTGTAAGACAGCAAGTATCTCTTGCTAATAGTGACATCTTTATCTCTGAGTCATGTACATGAAGATACTCAGGACACTGCACGACAGTTAAAGCTCCCAAGCACACCATTGGTTTGGGTCTTATTAACAGCAGAACAGCTGCCAAATTGAAAAAGTTATCCTAGTAGAACAGGCATGTAGACATGTTATCAAGCATAGGATAAAACTGTTCATTGAATATATACCAACTGGAAAAAAACCTCAGCTTTCGTTTCCAACAGTCTTTTCAGAGTCACAAAAGTTCAAATTTCCAGTATCTAGATCTCAAACTGCAGCTAGCCTGGAATGCACAGCACACAGCAGAATTTACCACCCCTGCCCACATCAGCAAACACAGCTTGCTCAACATGCACACCCAAACAATGTCATACTGCCCGAGTTCTGTACTACTCTCTGAGTTGCTGTTTCTATTCCATCTAACACAGGAGCAATCTCACTGGCACAACATTCATTTTTTGCAGTGGAGACATCTTGGAACAATTCCAGGTCAACTCTGCAAAAAACCCTTAAATATTGTGGTGATTAACCAGAAAGACATTTCAACAACCAGAAAATATTTCAATAAATTTAATGAATAGACATTTTAATTTAGTGGAGAAAATACTGTGAATATATATTTTACATTAAATATTACATTACAAGCCATACTAGTGACTACTACCCATGGTTTTCTTAGCAGAGGAAAACGAAGGATTATTTAACTGGAAATTTAAGTCTCCCCAAAGCAGAGCAAAGGGGCAGAATCCCCTCCCTTGCCCTGCTGGCCACGCTGCTGGCAATGCAGCCCAGGATGTGGGGGGCTTTCTGGGCTGCCAGCACACATTGCCGGCTCACGTCCAGCTTTTCACTCCCCAGTGTCCGTAAGTCTTTCTTGGCAGGGCTGCCCTCCATCTCTTCATCCCCCAGCCTGTCCTGATACCTCATGAAATTCACACGTGCCCACTTCTCGAGCTTGTCCAGGTCCCCCTGGATGGCAGCCCATCCTTCAGGCTTGTTGACTGCACCACTCAGCTTGGTGTCATTTGCAAACTTGCTGAGGGTACACTCAATCACAGATTCAGAATCACGTGGGGTTGGAAGGGACCTCCTGAGATCATCTTCTCCAACCCCCCTGCCAAAGCAGGTCCACCCAGAGCAGGTTGCACAGGAACTTGTCCAGGCGGGTTTTGACTGTCTCCAGAGAAGGAGACTCCACCACCTCTCTGGGCAGCCTGTTGCAGGGCTCTGCCACCCTCAAAGCAAAGAAGTTCCTCCTCATGTTTAGCTGAAACTTCTTATATTCAAGTGCGTGCCCATTTCCTCTTGTCCTGTCACTGGGCACCACGGAAAAAAGACTGGCCCCATCCCCTTGACCCCCTCTAAGTATTTATAAGCATTGATCAGATCCCCCCTCAGTCTTCTCCAGACTAAAAAGACCCAAGTCCCTCAGCTTTTCAATCCCGCTGTCCATATCATGGATGAAGATATTTGAGACGCTACCTAGACTACTGTGTCCAGCTTTTGGAGTCCTCAGCACAAGAAAGACATGGACCTGTTGGAGCAGGTCCAGAGAAAGCCACGAAGAAGCTGGAGCATCTTTGCTGTGAGGATGGGCTGAGAAAGTTCAGGGGGTTCAGCCTGGAGAAGACTCTGGGGAGGTCCATATCATGGATGAAGATATTTGAGACGCTACCTAGACTACTGTGTCCAGCTTTTGGAGTCCTCAGCACAAGAAAGACATGGACCTGTTGGAGCAGGTCCAGAGAAAGCCACGAAGAAGCTGGAGCATCTTTGCTGTGAGGATGGGCTGAGAAAGTTCAGGGGGTTCAGCCTGGAGAAGACTCTGGGGAGACCTTAGAGCCCCTTCCAGTCCCTAAAGGGGCTCCACAAAAGATGGGGAGGGACTCTTTATTAGGGAATGGAGTGATAAGGAGTAATGGCTTCCAACTGGAAAACAGTAGATTTAGACTTGATATTAGGAAGAAATTCTTTACAGTCAGGGTGGTGAGAGCCTGGCCCAGGTTGCCCAGAGAAGCTGTGGCTGCCCCATCCCTGGAGGGGTTCAAGGCCAGGCTGGATGGGGCTTTGAGCAACCTGGTCTGGTGGGAGGTGTCCCTGCCCAGGGCAGGGGGGTGGAACTGGATGATCTTTAAGGACCTTTCCAACCCTTTTGATTGAAACCGCTCTGTGGTACCGAACCTGTGAGCTGAAGGGGGGGCAGCACGCACTGCGCATGCGCCACCGCTGCCCCGGGCCAGGCCGCTGCGCATCCCCTCACACTGCGCTGGCGGGAGCTGGGTGGCTGCCGGGCCGGGTTGACACCCATAGGGGGCAGCAGGGCTGCAGCGCACGTGCGCGGCGCTCCGGGGCGGGGCAAAGGGTGGGCGCTGCCGCCCCGCCGGGCACGTGCGGTGCCGGGCTGCCGTCGCGGGGGGGCGACAGTGCTGCGCGGAGGGCGCACTGCGCACGCGCCACCGCCCCGCGCGGGGCACGGCAGGGCGCGAGCTGCGCTTCCGTGCGCGGGAGCGCTGAGGGGGGCGTCAGGGCCCGGCTGAGGGGAGCTGCCTTGGGCAAGCCCCACCCCCCCCGTCTCCCGCGGTGACCCCGGCTACCGTACAAGCATTTAAAGTGGATCGTATTGCTTGTGTGTGGTGTCCAAAAGGTGGACACAGAGTTCCAGAAAAAAACCTCACCTCTGAAGGCTTCTTAGTCTAACTAACTGCCCCTATTTCTCTCCCACAGGAAGCCCAAATATCATATCATCTATTCTACATATTCTCTGTTGGGAGTGCAGGAGCGCTGAGGGGGCAGTGGGGCCCGGCTGAGGGGAGCTGCCGGGTGTCCCCGCTCCCTGTGGGGTTGCATAGGCCTTGGGCAGCCCCCCATGTCCTGTGGTGACCCTGGCTATCCTGTGTGTCAGCCGCAGGTGCTGGGTGAGTTTGGGGGTTGGAAGTTTTGATTTGCAGCTCAAAGCTGTGAGAAGCCTTTGTGCAGGTGTATGTTTGTGTTCTCCTGGCTGCTTTTGCCTTGGGATATCTCCTAAAGGCCTGCAGGTGTTAGCCTGTAGTTCTTTGTGGCAGTGTGCACTCATTCCCTATTGTTTTAGGGTTAACCCAGTTTATAAACATATATACTGTTACTGTAGGATGTTAAAACCAGACTAAAAGTTCCTGCAGCTACAGTAAACGTGTTCCAAGACAGATAAAATAAGCTGTACTCACCCATGCCTGTGGGTCAAGCAAGGCTAGTAACTGCTTCTAAGCAATACGCTTAAGCCAATACATATTTCAGCTCCTCGGCTTCAACTCAGACTCTCTTATCACATTATGATCTTGTTAGCCAGCACTTCTTGATGGAGGTGTAGCAAATCCATCACCCTACAGAAATATAAAGGAAGTAAAAACCAACGTTCTGCAGAAAACCATGAAAAAAAATAAAGTTAGTATATAAGCATATAGGCCAATATAATAGGCACAAGCAAGGTAAATGAGAATATATATAAAAAATAGAATATACAAGCCACAAACACACCTCTCAGTCGCCCTCTTTTAGGGGTAGAATAGGTGATATTTGGGCTTCTTGTGGGAGAGAAATAGGGGCTGTTAGTTAGACTAAGAAGCCTTCAGAGGTTAATTTTTTTCTGGAACTTTGTGTCCACCTTTTGGACACCACACACAAGGAATACGATCCACTTAAAATGTCTGTACAGTAATCCTCATGTTAGTATTAGTGCCCTCTCTGCCACTTGGGTGGGTGGTACTCTGCTGCCTACTCATTTCCCCGAAATTCAGAACTTTGGGAGGGTCTCAGCAGACTGGATTGCAACCAGGCTTTCGAGGGCGAAGGGCTGCTATAGCCCAGAGAGCTGCTGAACTGTCTCTCTCAGGGTGGGTGAAGTTTCGATCCAACCCCAAAGTAATGCAATTCCAATGCTACTGGTACTCTCCCTTCTGCTTTCTAACAGTGCTGCTCCCGTAGTATCAGTGAATGTGAAAATCCTTACTGGAAAAGGCTTTCCTTGTCTCGGGAATTTTAAAAGCTTACTGAAACTGGGTGAAAGCAGCACCATATTCCTTGTTCTAACTCCATTCCAATCCTTTCAGTAATTTTCATTGTGGTCTGCCGATACCAACAAAGTTACCTTGCACTGCTGTGAAAAATTAAAGTCTCCTAAAGCTGCTTTAAGTTGGAGTTGAGAAGAAGAAGACTGTATTCCACATAAAGCTTTAATCTTTCTTCTATCTTTGTGTCTTCCCATTCTCCGGTTACAATTCCTGGGGTAGCACTAATTGAGCCTTACTGAAATTAATCTCTCAACTTTATAATTTAGATAGTTCTCCCACTTCCTCTTCCGTAGCCTCGGTCACTTGACAACCATCTATCTGGGATAATAACTTGGTGCCTTCTAGCTTTTACAAGATAATGCTTCATCACACACAAATACGCGTGTATGCATCATACTTTGTGTTACATATACAGGCTTTGCAGTACGTGTTGGTGAGCTCTTCTCCTAATCACCAGGAGAAACTTGGTTTCTCTTGCTTGAAGATGGAGGTAGCTTTCAATTGGATCTATTTTATTTTATTGTTTTAGTTTGTTTATATTTATCTGGTGTCTTCAGCCATTACAATCTGAAAACTAAGCATGGTGTCTTTCTGTTTTAACGTGTGCACGTGAGGTAACAAAAGAACCATCTGAAGCAACGCCAAGCAAGACAGAGTTCACAACAGTGGGAGACAGAAATAATGAACAATTATTATCACTAGTTATCTTAGTTAACCAGGCTGGAACACTTCCTTCTGTAGGAGCTTCTGGTGATACCAGGGGTCTCCTAAACCCACTTATGGATCATCTGTCTGTTACAAAGCTGCTGGTACGTAATTTCAGGAACTCCTCTTACAAAACCCTGTATAGCACTGTTGTTATTGTTGGGTAATGCTCAGTGGAGCAATAGTGTATGAAAGAGCACTGATACATTTACAGTCATTTCAGTGGGTTCATCTCACTGTCCTGCTCCCAAAAGCGTTCATAGCACTGAGTTTGATGACTAAAAAGTCTCCAAAAAACCCAAGTACCCTTCATGCCTTAACAAGCGAGCGAGCTAGTTCACACTCTGGACTTTCACTGGCAAAGAATGCTATTCTGTCAGAAGGACCAGTGCAAAAGTTCCTTCAAATGTAATTTCAGTGCCATTTACAGTCATTTCAGTGGGTTCATCTCACTGTCCTCCTCCCAAAAGCATTCATAGCATTGAGTTTGGCGACTAAAAAGTCTCCAAAAAACCCAAGTACCCTTCATGCCTTAACAAGCGAGTGAGCTAGTTCACACTCTGGACTTTCACTGGTAAAGAATGCTATTCTGTCAGAAGGACCAGTGCAAAAGTTCCTTCAAATGTAATTTCAGTGTGACAGGATCCTCCTGTAGCTTCTCACCTGTTTGAGGTGCTTCGACAGAATCCTGTAGCTTCTCACCTGTTTGAGGTGCTTCTCTTGTCTAGCTCCTTTGTCTGACCTGGTGTACTTAATAATGCGGAGATTTGTAATAGAAACATTAAGTTTGAAATTAATAAGTTACACACAGAAACATATGCATGAAAACACCAGAAGAAATTACAGGAAAAGAAGGGACAAAAAAATGGTGTGACTTGACAGCAGAAGCGGGTCATAGAGAATTAAAACACCCAGACCAGGAAGACAAAGGACAGCCTAAAACTACAGGTAGGCTACTCACAGAAGAGGAGACAAAAGGCAGGCAGTCAATCAACAACATTGCTTAATGACTCACAGACCCGGGTCCCTGGAGGGTTCCAAAGGCACTTCCAAAATGAGCACATGGTCACCCAGTAAAAAGAACCCAGGAAACGCGATGATGACTCCAGATCTGGCATCCTTTGTCCTCTGTCTCGCCACAAATAACCCTGCTGGGACTGGGCAGACAGACACATCCTGGGGTTTGTTAAAATGTGGGTATGGAACCAAGTACAAAAGACTGAGTGAATTAAATGTGTAGGAGAATGAGTGTGAGTGACTGAAATCCGTTTTGTTTAAAATAAAGCCACCTTCTATACAGTCTCACATTTAGCTTTGCTGTGTTGGTTTTACATCAGTAGCTGCTCCCAGTTGATTATTAAAAAATGTCAATAAAACTAATAGTCTGTGGTTACAGAAGAATGTCAAAGAGAGCATGCTCTTAAGGCAAACGAGGACACAGCAAGCTTGAAATAGCTTGTCTTTTTGAGGCAATACTTTTTTCCTCCTTTTTGCCCAAAGGAAGAGACTTGGTACACTTACGATTTCTGCTGTTACACCAATAACTTCTTATTTCACGGTTCATAAAGAAGAAATAACTGTTAAAACAAGTTGGTTTCTCAAAACTAGCCCCAAGTATGAAATTACAGGAAATGTCCTAAACATTTTTGCAGAGCGACACATGCACAACTGTGCTAATACGAGAAACCTGAACAGAAGGGCGGCTGAGAAAACGAATATTTCTGTTTACCTGAATACGCAAGGCTTAGACACCAAATTTCAGATGCAAAACATACATTGCAGTTTAAAAAGACCTGCAGATTTCTCGGCTTCTGAGAATGCTACTGAGTATTTTAAATTGAACAGAAAGAAAAAAGCCAGAATCATTTGCAATAGTCAAAGTTGCTATTGTTAATACCAACAGCAGTTGTTAAAAAATTGTGGCATATTTGGTACCAGTGACCTGTTCTTTCCCTGTGTAGCCATCAACTTGTGCCAGTGATTATTCTGCTAAACACGAAGGATAATCTCAATGATCTCAGAGGTCCCTTCCAACCATGGTGATTCTGGGATTCTGTGAGCAGTTTAAAAAGACCTGCAGATTTCGTGGCTTCTGAGAATGCTACTGAGTATTTTAAATTGAACAGAAAGAAAAAAGCCAGAATCATTTGCAATAGTCAAAGTTGCTATTGTTAATACCAACAGCAGTTGTTAAAAAATTGTGGCATATTTGGTACCAGTGACCTGTTCTTTCCCTGTGTAGCCATCAGCTTGTGCCAGTGGTTATTCTGCTAAACACAAAGGATAATCTCAATGAAAAAAAAAGAAAAAAGAATTCAAGGTCAGCTGATAGAGTTGCAGATGTTCTTGCTATGGAATGATTATGCTTCCAGGGACACAAAATGG
This sequence comes from Calidris pugnax, assembly GCF_001431845.1. Lineage (NCBI taxonomy): Eukaryota > Metazoa > Chordata > Aves > Charadriiformes > Scolopacidae > Calidris > Calidris pugnax. The sequence continues at coordinate 4,902,819 of NW_015090855.1, forward strand.
ACAGTATCAAAGCCATAATATCTGTAAATAACAGTGTGATACTTACCCATGTCCCTTCCTCTCTTTCATGGTTATATGTGGCTTCAGACTTTCAAAAGTCAAATCTGTCCAAAACAGTAAGTAAACTACTGCAGTATCATTTATTATGAGGTTATTTGCTCAGAAAATTTCCAAAGGGAAGCATTATTCCAATGTTTTTATCCTAAAAGATGTGATTAAATAGGACAAAAGGGCTGACAGCATGTACTGGGATAGGACTTAGAATATGAGGTTAATTACAGCATCAAGTCACGGCATCTATTCTTGCCTGTTTCTGCAGCTATAACATAGGGATACTATTCATCACAGATACTAGCTTTAAATAAATAAATAAAATAAAAAAAAAAAAAAAAGAATTCAAGGTCAGCTGATAGAGTTGCAGATGTTCTTGCTATGGAATGATTATGCTTCCAGGGACACAAAATGGACAGTATCAAAGCCATAATATCTGTAAATAACAGTGTGATACTTACCCATGTCCCTGCTTGTGCCAGTGGTTATTCTGCTAAACACAAAGGATAATCTCAATGAAAAAAAAAGAAAAAAGAATTCAAGGTCAGCTGATAGAGTTGCAGATGTTCTTGCTATGGAATGATTATGCTTCCAGGGACACAAAATGGACAGTATCAAAGCCATAATATCTGTAAATAACAGTGTGATACTTACCCATGTCCCTTCCTCTCTTTCATGGTTATATGTGGCTTCAGACTTTCAAAAGTCAAATCTGTCCAAAACAGTAAGTTTCTGCTGCTGAACCTGTCTCACGGTTACAAACAACAGCAGCCCCCATTCTCTTGCAATGGAAAGCACCTGCCTCCTTGTACAGCCAGAGGTTTCATTCACCTCATCCATAAAGAGAAATAAGGCAGCTCCTTTAATGTTTTAATGCATCTTTAAATCTGCAATAAGACTCACTTAACTCTAAAATGGACGATTATGCTTCAAGGGACACAAAACGGACAGTATCAAAGCCATAATATCTGCAAATAACAGTGTGATACTTACCCATGTCCCTTCCTCTCTTTCATGGTTATATGTGGCTTCAGACTTTCAAAAGTCAAATCTGTCCAAAACAGTAAGTTTCTGCTGCTGAACCTGTCTCACGGTTACAAACAACAGCAGCCCCCATTCTCTTGCAATGGAAAGCACCTGCCTCCTTGTACAGCCAGAGGTTTCATTCACCTCATCCATAAAGAGAAATAAGGCAGCTCCTTTAATGTTTTAATGCATCTTTAAATCTGCAATAAGACTCACTTAACTCTAAAATGGAAATACAGGTTGATCAATCGCCTTGAAAATAACCCTCAGAAAGACCCCTGGTTTGCTTGTTGTGTTTCTTGCTCAGTGATCTCTCCCCAGATCTTTTTTGCTCTTTACTCCACTCAGACTCATAGATTCAGTCCAGTTTGGGAACTAGATGGGCTATACTCTATTTTAGCCACAGTCATGCATTCCAAACTGACCAGATGCTTTATTGCTGGAGAAACTCGAAACAAGTTCAGGATGGCCTCAAAGCTAAGTAAGATGGTGGCCAGAAACGTCTTCAGTCTGACTTGAAACTGAGACAAGTAGCGTGGCTGTGAGTAAAGGTGAGCCACAGAGACAGCGCTTGTGGAGAGCACTGGATTCTGCAGAACGGGTTTGGTTAGTTTTGGTTAATGCTCTGCCAGTGACTGGGGAGAAAACCTTCCCAAAACCACGCTACGGTGTTTGTGGCCCAGTGTGCTGTGGGCATGAGCTGTTCCTTGGCACTCAGATCCCAAAGAATACTCTTTCAGAGACAGCGTCAGACACAATTATCCATAATGGAATAGACAATCAACTCCTCGCTCTCTAGTTACAGCCCTCCTGACCCCGTAAGCGCGTGTCTGACTGCCTCTGCTGCCAGAAAATGGCATAAGGGAAGGGAGAGAGATGCAGGGCAGAGCCGTGGGGAGCACACAGGAGCAAAGGGACCGCCGGTGTGACAGGAGGTGTGGATGGTAACCACTGCTTCTGGGACAGGCAACCCCTTCTCCCACAGAAGTTGCCACCCCTAACAGCAGGGTGTATCCTGCTTGGCAGCATAACAACTCTTGGGATTTTCTAGCACTCTGATGCAAAAGAAGAAGGCATCTTGCTGAACACCCCAGGAGCCTCTCTCCTGGCCTGTTTCCTACTTTGCTGACTGTCTCACTGCTCCTCTGCCAAAGGAGCTGGCAAACTGTGGAACGTTACCTAAAACCTCCTAGTTCTGCACAGCCACAGTGCTACAGGATTTTCTGCTAAAAAGAGAAAATGTCTAGCTATGAGTCAAAGGATTTGTGGACAGAGATGCAAGCAGTTCCAGGTGAAGTACTGGAACTGCTGCTTTAAATTCCTAGGACAAATTCAGCGTTGCCAAAATACCAGTGCTGTTCTGGTGGTACTGTTGCTGTAGCTGTAATGGTCCAGGGTTACACAGCAAACAAGGATTTGCAGGGTGAAACAGTTGCTTATTAGGCCAGCAGATGCAGCTGGAAAACATGGAAAAGCTACAGGTACCTGAGATTTCTTACACAAGGTCTTGCTAATTCTATTTCAGACAGCATGTTGGATTCAGTATAGGAATTGAAATACAGCATTTATATATATATGCTGATGATGTACTTTTTTACTCACCATCTCCGCACTTTTCTTGCTCAATTTGGGCTTTGATTGTCTTAAAGTTTCCATTTCCTTTGTCCCAGATCTTTTCTCTCTGTCTGTCATAGTCTATCCCTGCCAACCATCCCCAGGCTAGGGATTCCCCCAATACCTCCTCCTGCTGTCACCTCATGATATTTCCTCACACGTCATTCTCCTCTTCGTCAGTTCTACTCTTCTTGGACTTTCATGAATACCAAACCATCATTCTGGGTCAGTTTTCTCCATCTTTGACTCACCACTAGTTTCGTTCATTCCAGTGATCATTTTTCCTCTTCTAGGGGAATATTTCTTCCATGAAATAAATACCAGAGTGTGTGGTTTTCCTGTTCCCCTTAGCTGTACTCCTACCTAGCTTTCCATCTTTAATTTGGCTATTTCTCTTTCCGCTGTACTCCATGCCAGTTCCTGACCTCCTTAATTCTGCTCCTTAGTCATTCTCACTTGTGGGCTTCTCTCTGATAACAGTGTTCTCTTCCATTTCAAACCATTAATTCCCCTTGCTGTTCCATCTATTGCAGCCTTTTCTTTGCAGTTACCAGCTCACCGAGCACACCATTTACCAGTCCCTTGCAGGGTCACTTTGGACACTCCAATCCTGTCCTTCCCTATTCTGGATTCCACCCGTGGGATTGTTGTGCAGCCTCTCTTCCCAAGATTTCCAGTATGCACCATCTACACAGCTAAATATCTTCTCCAGCATCATCTTATTTTATATCTCATCATGACACCATTCCTTTGTATAGGATGAACAGGCTTGTGGGCTGAGCCGAGCAAATCCTTAACTAATAAACAAAAAGCCAACAAATTGCATTAATAAAAAGTAGATCAGGAAAAACTAAAAATCATTGTCAGCTTTTTATTGATAGTATATTCTTCCTGCTGCATCACGTTCGGTTCTTTTTCCTTTCTATGAAAAACATACAGAAGAAATTGAACGAGTTGCAGAAATGCATGACGTTCAAACTAAGATATGAGCATGCAGAGACTGAAAAGTCCAAAATTGTGTAATTGGGAGGACTGTAATATCGTATCATAAGATATGGTATTACAGAGGAATACAAAGCACTGAGCAATAAAGTGAAGCAAAGCCACGGGTACCTTTTAACCCAAACAATGTAAGAAATAGTGGATCTTAAAGGAGGAAAGGAAATGTTTAGAACATTATTTACACAACTCGTAATTAGCATGTGAAACTCATTGCTCTAAGGTACAAAAAAAACCCCAATGAACTTTAACAGATTCTAAAAACAAGGCAGCTTTTCTCTGTGCAAGAAAAAGGTGTTTTCAGGTCAGTTATGTAAATTCCTTCTTTCAGGGAGCAAGTACCCAAGTGAGTGAAGGTAGGACAGATTTTCCCTTCACTGGATAATTGAGAAAGACTGCTGTGGGGCTTCCTGGTGACTCGTGAACTGGCCTGTACTGGCAGAAACAGGAATCTCAGCTGATGCAATACTGCACAGATACTGTGCTAACATTCCTCCATTTCTGTATGAAACATTCTATTACTTTGAAATGAGCGGTTCTTAAGCTGAAGATGACATGCAAGAAGTCTGCAGGCTTGTGTGTCATATTAGTCAGGAACTTGGTGACCCTTCCCCACGGGACACGGAGTGAAGTTTGTTCACAGTGGGCACGTCCCTCGCAGTAATAAAGCCACGACCAGGCAGATGAGGCTGCATCATCACTGAACAAAGAATACGTAGTTTCCCTGCTAAGACCCTCTCTACATCAAGTATTGAGTACCAAGAGTATGCAACAGGGGGGAAAAGTAGATGACGTGCAAGAAGTCTGCAGGCTTGTGTGTCATATTAGTCAGGAACTTGGTGACCCTTCCCCACGGGACACGGAGTGAAGTTTGTTCACAGTGGGCACGTCCCTCGCAGTAATAAAGCCACGACCAGGCAGATGAGGCTGCATCATCACTGAACAAAGAATACGTAGTTTCCCTGCTAAGACCCTCTCTTCATCAAGTATTGAGTACCAAGAGTATGCAACAGGGGGGAAAAGTGTCACTGTCACAGCTTTGACATTGGAATAAATTCCCCAAGGACAGCTCAACTACACACAGATATATTATACATGACAAATGTGCATTCAGTCTGTTCATAATCTCCACAGAAAAAAATGGTTAACAATTTCACAGCCTACCTAGAGGGTACAACTGAGTACTTGTCTTCACTGCCAACGTTTTTATTTTATGCTTCACTTCATTGTCTTTACTCAAAGACTAAAGTTTTTAAGCCCATGACTCCTCAGCTGGCTTCCTCTTTCTATAGCCACCTCTCACCTTTTTCAGAAATCATCACCCTATCTCTGCAGTTGCCTCTGTTTAGGACTGATCCAACTTGATCCTTTAAGATTTTTTTAAGCTCTCCATTCTCTGGATTCTTGACATTATCCAGCTGAGATTAGCCCAGGGCTAACACAGTACTTTAGCACAAGTCTTACTAACAACAGAAAGAGCGTTTTTAACAAACATCAAAGCTCCAAGGCAGCTTTTAAGGTACTTCAGTCACTGTGCCCTTCCAGTCTGACAGGGATCTATTGAAACAACGCAGCATTTGTTGTCTTTACAAGTTATACAGTTAACTAATAGAAATCTTGTGTAATCAGTGTTTCCAAAGTGTGCTTGTGAAAACACTGTGTGGGATCTCATTGCAAATCAAAGCCAGTATGTGTGATAACCGCTGCATCTTACTTCTCTGGTGTATTGATCTATCAAGGGAAAAAAATTAGATGGGCTTGACTGACTTCTCGGGAACTCCATGCTAGTTGTTAATCATCTTCTAGATGCTAACAAGTTTATCTATTTCAATATTTCCCAGAAACTGGCATCAAACTAACTGGTGCCAACTCTAATTTCTCAGCTCTTTCTCATGCCTCTTACCTCAATTTTATACATAGATGTTGTGCTTATCCATTTCTGATCTTATGAAATTTCCGCCTTTCAAGTTCTTCAAGGTAAGCGCTAACATTCCTGGGATTGCTTCAGTCTCTTCTCCCCGTTGTAGATAAGTGAGATAAAATGAGATAAAATACCTTATTCAAATCCGTGTAAGGAAATGGAAGCTCCTGTATAAGGAGAGAGAGAGAGAGATCCATGATTGTAGATAAGTGAGATGAAGTAATAATAAAATGAGATAAAATACCTTATTCAAATCCGTGTAAGGAAATGGAAGCTCCTGTATAAGGAGAGAGAGAGAGAGATCCATGATCAAATTGCTATAGAGAGCTGATGGGAAAATGAAGAATTAGCCTGAAAAAAAAAGAAATATTGTGAGGCCATGCTAACAAATTCATTTTCTTTGCGTCTATAAGATGCCCAACCTGTGCAGATCAAAGTATTTTAACATTTATTGTTGTGCCTTTTTAGTCAGAGACTAGATGAGTAACCACCAGAGAAGCACAAATTACACTCATAATTTGTACCTGCTACAAAATGAGTGTTTTATTTTATGAGGTGAAGTTTCTCTGTGCAGGGAGAGTTTCCACGTGAGTGCTTACGTTACATTTACAGCATTAATACCATTAGTCTATTCACCGAGACTCTAAGGAGTGGCTGACACGAAGGCATGACTCTGGTGATCCGAAAAAAAGGACTGATGAAGTAAATGAAAAGTTTTGGGGTTTTTTTCCAGACTTATGAGTACATTCATAGGGAGGGAACCCTATGAATTTTATATGAATATATACTTTTATTGCATTAATACTCATCTGTGGATCATACTTGGAAAAGATATTAATTCATACTGACTCAAAAAATATCCCTTCCCGAGTGACGCATCGTTGTATGTGAAATTCTAGATTCCAGGTATGCAATTAAATGCTCTACTTTTTTAAGCATCTCAGTCAACCCTCTGGATAAATAGCCAGAGTTGCATAAGTGCAGTGTGTTAAAACCCATGAGCTAATATATGGTCACTGGGAAGTTTACATGCCCACTAGTATGACTTACCTGCCTCACCCACCTAATGTGAATTATAATTGGTTTGAACATAAGGAGAGGCCTAAACTTTTCTCTATAAATGCTGCCACGCAACCAGAACTTTAGGTCTTATCATATAGGCTTACAGTTGCTCACAGAAACAAAGTCCCAGGCACAGAGGATCAAGGAAGCATGGCGGGTAAGTAAAAAAAAAAAAAAAAAAAAAACTTTGTGCATAAGGAACAGGCATCTGAATAATGTACCATATGTTAGCTTTCTATTTCTAGTGTTCTGTTTTATAAAGGACTCTGAATTGTTGGAGTGCGCTCCAGTTTGGGATTATGAATAGGTTGTTTCAGCATTTTTCTTTCCTGAATTTTCTGAATTCACAAACAAGAAGAAGATCATCCATCCATTACCATACTGGGATTAAATATATATGTGGTTATAAAACCACAGATAGAGCAGAAGAAGTTGTGGCAAACTGCAAGCTGTCTTTTAGCATGAAACTTAATAAATCATAGAGTAGTTCGGGTATGAATGAATCTTGTGTTAATGGGAATATTTGCACCAAGAATAGACTATGGGCTGGATTCCTTCCTGTAGGTTCAGAGTCAGTGAACTGCAGTACCATTTTAACTGTTCGTTAAAATTAGTGTGAAAGGCAAAGGCACTTTAAAATACAGACCGAGCAAGCGGATGTCCTGCAGTGAGGTCTCAGGAGGAAAGATCTTGCATCAGTACCCTTTGGAAAGGGTGGCCCTGTTCTTGATTAGGCCTGGCTCACTGGGACCTCTTTAAAAAATGGATAATGAGACCAGAGTGCAGATGATGCCACTTTACCTCTTCCAGGCATAGAGCTCCTGCTGTGCTGGCTGTATCCGACATAGGCTTGAAGAACTCAGGAAATTAATAAAAAACAACAATCCAGAGAGCAAAGGCTTGAGAAGAGGAATGTCAGGCATCGTTTTCCCCTCACAGAGGTGGAGAGGCACGGTTACCCTCTTCTGGCAATTTTAGGAAAACTGATTACACGAACTCTTCGGACACAGTGTTTGTCTATTTACTATTATTTGAAATAATTCAAGTTACTGACCTGATCTGCTTGTGCTCGCATCCCTCAACAGTCTCTGCTGGTTGCCTGGCCTCATGATGCTTAGTTAATGACTGGCTCAACGCATGTGCTAAGTGCAATACTGTCTAAATGTTTAAAGAGCTGAACGTAGGCTGGGAGGGAATCAGGTGCATACAATGGGCATAAGGCTATTGATTCTCTCATAAATCTCCTCCGCTGAGCAGAGCTTAAATAAATGGCAAAACATTATTTGGTAATTAAGCTGAAAGATTGGACTGAGTGGAAAAATCCTTCTTTTTAACAAAAGAACGATTTGGTAAAGTGGGCAGTAAAAACCTTTTTACAGCAATGGGGAAAAAACCACCAACCCATTGTTTCTGCATTGTAACACTTCCTCTTAAGCAACGATTTGCCAATAACTTTGCACAAAATGCAAGAAGCAATAGCAGCATTTAACGAACAAACAGCTCTTTGCTGATGATGGTCAGCACCAGCTTGTGAAATCCCCAGGGCCCAAGAAAAGTCCAAGTTTAGCTGGAGATGTCAAAAATCCCTGGGGATGCTCCTCCCCAGTGCCACGTGTGATTTAATGTAAAAAACTGTAAGGGTCTGTGTGCAGGTGTGTGTGCACATTAACTGCTTTTTCTCTCTCTCTCATCCCTTCCTCCTGCCCCCCCAAAACACACACCCTGCAAATACACAGACTTTTTTCCCTAGAAGGTTGTTCTGCATCTGTGGGCCAATCTCCAATTTATCTACTTTAACAGAATCCAAAAGGTGGTGAGTAAAGAAAAGGGAAGAGCACCTCAGAAGATCCCATAAATTTCACAGCGTGATTTTTTAAATGATTTTTGCTAGTCTGCAGCACGCTACTGCTACTGAGGAGTCAGCAGTTTGTTTCAGTCTCACGCTCTAAATAATTATCTCAGCTTCTGTCTGTCACTTTTAAGCTTCAGTGCCATTAGAACTAAGGCGTGAGTCACCCCAACAAGCATCTTGTTTGTGTATTAGAATTAAGAGCCCTTGCCTGCAGCATGGAACAGCATGTTGGCTTCTTAGAGATGAGCAGAGCCACTTGGTGATGGGAGCCTGCAAAGAGGTATTCTTTGCTAATGAGCATGCAGCTGGAAGTTAAACCTTCCAAATAATGTCTTTACTCCATTCCAATGGAAGAGATGTGTGCATGAGTGGGGCAGGTAGGGAAATACATTTAAGAATAATAGGCTATAAATAACAGGTCGCATGTGGTGACGTGGGAGCTGTCTGGGGAGCCCAGCATAGGTTCATCCCAGTCTGTGCGCTGCCAGTTTGGATAATTCCTGTCTATACTGGTCCCGTGGTAGTTTTTGAAGTTCACATATTAGTATGTGTCACTACAATGTCACTGCCAGTCTCCCTCTGGAACAAGCCATCTGGAATGAGCCAGGATCCAGGGAGAAGATCTGAGCCCGGCTAACAGGGTAGCCCTTTTTACACAGACAATATGGAGCTGACTGTTCAGCTTCAAAGTCCAGCTCTTGGAGAACTTCAGGGACAATCAGAGAACTTCAGGAAGGCTTCAGGCTGCAGCAGGTTGCAGGCTTCCACTCAAAATACCTCTGCTATTTGGGGCACTGCAGATGGAAGAGGAAGACAGAAAATAAGAAGTATGTCATGGAGAGCACACAGGGCCCAAAAGAGACCTCAGCCAAGTGCTTTTCCCTATGGACTTGACCAATCTACATCAGGGGGTTCTAGTCCTGAAGAACATTGATGTGAGTCAGTCCATACCATTGTTCCAGGTGCCCTGGTCTCTCCCTAGTGTGGTTCACAACTACAGTATCGCTGTAGAAAACCACTCACCTTCCTAGGATAGCAGGAATGGGGTTTGCTGATTAAATTCCTTGCATAGCTGTAGAAAACCACTCGCCTTCCTGTATCTAAGATAGCAGGAATGGGGTTTGCTGATTAAATTCCTTGCATAATTATCCAACAAGGCAACCAGAGAGGAGACAGAATAGCCTAAACTTCTCAGGGTACTGAGGTGGTTCCTAGTGAGTTGTGGCCATATGGCTGTAGCGTGGGAGTATGTAAGGAAGAGCTGTGCTCAGGAAGAATAAAGGAGCAGATAGGCTATTCTAGGGACTGATTTCCCATCCTGACACAAAGGCACAATTAACAGATGACATCTAATAGAATTCAAGTATCAGTGCAGATTAATAGAGTTGGTGGGGAAGAGAACAACAATAGAAAGAAGGAGAGAAAGTAATACTGAGGGGAGTCAGTCAATTTCTTCACTGTTCAGTGCTGGACTCCTCCTCCTGTACATTCATTTCTTTAGCACAGTTACTGGAGCGAGGGAAGAAATCCGGGTATCGCTGGAAAAGGACATCATGAGTTGTATGAATGAACCAGTTTGAAAAAGACAATTCTGATATTGCTTGTTCTGGCTACAGGAAACAAAATACTTTCATTCTCTGAGGTCCAAACAAATCTTCTCTTGCTATCCACCAGCGTTTCAAGCACCTTCCTGTGCAATCCTGACATTTACAGCCACCGCAAAATCTCTGCAAATACTACTTGGCTCCCAGGAAGCTGCTTGGGTCAGACGCATTCTGCTTGACGAATGTTCTGACTAGTGTTAATTTTTTGTCATTAACTGAATCCTCATTCTCAAGCTTCACCCATAATCTTTAATCCAGAGGTCTGGTATGTATCATTCATTTGTTTTACAAACAAAGCACACCAGGGGCCTCCAAGGCAGCTTAGCCAGAGCTGGGAATAAACACCAGGAGCTGATGCAACAGATGGAACTTGTTCTCCTCACCGCGTTCTCTTCCAGAATAAATGGACTGTATCTGCTTCTTATAACAGGCTCTTTATAACTATACTGTCATCTCATCAAATACCAAAACCAATTATGCCATTTGGCTATAGGGCATGATACCCAGCACGCTATCGCTGTCACACACACAGAGGTGAAACACGTGGCACAGCTATCTGGTGGATAAGCTTTCAACAGTAACTAAACTTTCTGTCAAAGAGAAATGGTTTGCTTAGTATCCAAGGATAAGCTGAAATCTTAAAGCAAATTTATTCTGAAAATTGTTAGTGTGTCATTTACAAGAATTTAGAAGTATGGGTAGGAGAGCGTAGCTTAACATCTGAAACCTCTAAAGTATGGACTTAACATTTTAAAATCAAGTTCTAAGAAATTTTAAATATAAGAATTAAAGTTTTGGCATTTTAAATCACAGTGGGGCTTTGCATGTCATAAATCTATGGTCCCTCTTAAGATTAAATATTATTAATGAACAGCGATTCAAAGCAGCAGTCTCAATTATGTCCAGTTAAACACTGTTTCTTCTAATAACACCTTTTCATAGGAAATATGAATAAAATTTGTCTGTATATGAAATGGGTTGAGCAAGCTCAAATTCTAGAATTTCCAAATGTGATACAAACCTGCAAATTGAACAATTTGGGGCTGCTGAATACTGAGCCCAGCCAATGAAAACTCTGGATTTGGGAATGCGTGTAGCTGTGGCCAGGCCAGCGTAATGGGTATCACTCAGAGGCGTCCTTAAGACTGTGCATCGAGTACATCCAATTTTACAGGTCGTTTCATAAAAGTGTCAGAATTAGCCTCTTTCTTAATAGAAAGCGGAGCCACCTGCAAAGCTTAAGCAAAAATCACTGTCTTTGAAGTGAAAGATTTTTGTGCACAAATTAGCGTTGCCGGTTGCATGTGCAGAGAGATCCTGTCAAACAAAGAGTGGTGTACCACCTGAAAACAATGACAGCTTTTTATCACAAGTCACAAATCTACTTACCTGTCATCGCTGTAGCGTGTCACACAAATACGACATGAAGCGCTTGTCTATTTAACGTTGTTAAACAGTAATTGTGTGATGAATGAAAAAAATCTTTTCTTTAAATTTGACCTGATTACGTCTGGGGCAGAGGCAATAGCTTACTCATTGTTTTGCAATTGCTACAATGCAGTGAGGGGGAAAAATGGATTCAGTGAATTAATTTAAAGAAAAAGCAGTTGTAAATGTTGCTCATGAAGTATTTCAAATTAAAAACAAATGCAGTGCAAGAAGGAGTTATACTATTCCTATAATTTTAACATTATAACAGAAAGAAAAGTACCTAAATGCTGAAATTCTTATAAATGTTAATACGTTAAGAAACTCTTAACAAGTGGCCAGACTATTTGGGATAAACATTGTCTAAACTTCAGATGTTAATTTGCAAGGAAGCAAGACCAGGATGTAGGGACTGAGAGAGCAAAAAATGAATAAAAAATGAATCTTCATGTCCTGTTGGTTGTGGAGCAAAGGTTCAAGCTCCACCCCCAGAGGAAATATTGCAAATAGGCAACTTTACACCTAAACTTTTAAAGAGTGAAAGGCACCAGCCGTTCTTTGAGCCAACAGAAGTAGAGGAGACCATTCAGAGGAAAGCTCCAGGACCTATTGATCAGATATGGGCCCAGGTGAGCAAGTGGGAAGCCCCTTGTGTGGTGCTCTTTTTGTTACTTTCTTACATCCCTGCCTCATATCCAGTTCTGTAATGGACACGGAAAGATCACTACTTCTCTAAGGAGTTTTGATCCCAGAAAAAAAAGGAAGAGAAAATTCTTCCATCAAGAGTTAGGAGAAGGATTTCCACAGGAATTGTGTTTTTTCAATTATTGTGCGTGTGGGAACAGCAAACTTATCAGAATGAGATTTGGGAGAACAGGTATATTATCTGATGTAAAAATTATGTATTTTGCAAATAGGAAGGAAGGGGAAGGCTGCAGCTATTTGAAGCTGTCAGACAAGTGCAAGTGAGAGACTGACAAATCTGACATAAGAGAAAGAAACAAAGTAGGACTTAGAGAAGGTATCATTGCAAACCCTGAGGGAGGCTACAATAAGCACAGAAGGTTGAAACCTGAAGTTAGGGCAGAGAGGATATAAAAATTTAGGAGATTTTTCTTCCACCCCGGTCTGTTTTTTGTGGTGTTTGGGTTTTTTTGGCTTACATGCTGATGTTTATACATATGCAAATTGCCCAGTTTAATAATTACTATAAAATGGTCCCATGTTGCCTTTCCAACCTTGCCAGATAACGCTTGCCTTTCTGAAGAGAAATCTTTTGCATGCCTCCAGCTACAATAGATATGCTTCATTGCTAAGTTTATGAAGATTTTTTTTGAAGTAGGCACGTTCCTGAAAAATCAAAGCACGTGCTGCTCACCTCGATACTGTAAAAAAGGTGTTCCCTCAATTTGAGCTGTGACTACGTTGCTAAGACTACTAATGTAGTTATTTCAAGGCTTGTCTAAACTTGACAAACTGAAGATCAAAAAAATAATAATATCTTTACAGTAATAAATCTGTTTGGACATGGGATAATGATTTTTTACTCAATAATGGCACAGGGTAGATGTGTTCCACTAGTAAGGACCACACTCTTACTCTTCCCTATTCTCCCTCTTTTTTTTTTTTTTTTGGGGGGGGGGGGGGGGGGGGGGGGAGGGGGGGGGGGAGGAACAAGTTTTATCTATTTTTTGCTTTATCAGTTCTGATGAAGTCATACTGGTCTCCGTGGAAAATAAAAATTCAGCAACTGAAAATAATTCAGGTATTGAAATTTAATGTTGAATCCATGCATGCTAATGAATTTACTACATTACATTACAAAGTACATCTAGAATATTGCCAGCTACTCGTGTTTTTTCTTTTTTAAAATGTCAAAATCCAATTGTGATTCTGAAATGCTTACAGATGTGCCAGGTTTTTGTGTGTATTTTTTAATTGATACATTAGCATGCTTTTGGTTTATCAAGATGGCAGCTCGTAGACTTGCATTATTTTTAAAATGTTTCAGTTAAAACAATTCAAAGTCCAGTATGAAGTGCAGTAATGAAAACTTTTAAACCTCCAACCCACTGTTCTAGGGGGGGTGGGGGTGGGTGGGGAAGAGGGGAGGAAAGGGTGTGGAAAAGAGGAGAATATAGAATAATAAAGTTATTTTTAAAAAACACGCAGTGCCCTTAGGAATTAAAAAAATCCAAAGTTAATTTTTTCTTCTGTACTTCTGCACTTAATTTAAACCATGGAGCCATCTTCTACTACAGAACCTTCCATACGCTCTGATGATGTCAGAGCCAAACCAATCTCAGATGCTGTTTTTCAGTCTCTGACTGAAGCCATAGTTCATACAGAAGAACTTTCTGCAACATATTATTTCACATACATGGTTTTAGTAGCGAGCTCTCTCCAATTCTGCCATCTCTCCTGCTGCCAAATGACAGCTCCATGTCCATCAACGCGTTCTTGTTAGGTGCTTCCAACAGAGAGTAGCTGTCAGTTAAATCAGAGGAACATGACATGGAAACAGAGCTAGAGAACACATCATGGTTTACATGATTTAAATGCAGAAGTGTTTCTTGGCTGAATCAGGTTTCTTTATTTTTTATTCAGAGGCAGCAAGGCTGCATCTCTGTCAGGATAACACCATGTCTTGGAATGGATGACACCTTGAAAGAATTAGCTGAGTTCAGCCAGATTCTTTACCCAAGTAACTCACAAGAATCCAATTATCAGGGTTCTCTCCTCTTAGATGCCTTCCTGATTTTTCTTTAGTACCAGATATTCTACTCCTTCTATACTTAATTATGCAGATAATCTCTAACAGCTTACGCGAGGTGGAGTCTCTCTCAAAAAAAAATAATGCTCACAAATAAATTATTTCTATTTTTGGTGGAAATCTCTCATGGGTACTAGTTACCTGTAGAAAGTGACATGCAATTCTTTGTTTTGGCTGTGCTTCTTCCTCCGTATAAAGTGTGTCTGTGCTCCTTCCCCCTCGGACGTACCATCAAGTTTTCTTGCTCTCTCACTTTTTTGTAGCTGCATCGCAGCCAAGTACCAACTGGCATCTGAGAGAAAATGGAAAAGAACACCACACAAGTAAATTTTCTAGCAAAGAGCTGGTTGTGAGGCGAGGACAAGCCTTCATTGTCACCTTCAATGGAACAGAACAGCCTGAGCAAAACTTAACGTTCATCGCAGAAACAGGTATGGCTCCCATCTTCTTTCACAGAAAGGGTGACACTGCCTTGTGATGTTTTTTTGGCCCAATATACACTATAGGGCAGCAAGATACTGCTTCAGAGCCAACACGCTGGTTCACACAGCTGTGGAACTGCTTGAGGGGTTTGTTGCATTACTTCCATCCCAGCCAGCAGTGATAGCTCCCTTCAGTTTCCAACGTATGGCACAAATTCATCCGAGGGGAGAGTCACATCTCTGCTGAGCTTGTTGACAACTAAATCTCTATTTCAGCAAGCTGCAGATAAAAATGTTGTTTATTTTCCTTAAAAGGTCCAAGACCCTCAAAGGTGAATAGGACCCAGGCCACATTTGGTGTCTCCAGCACAGTGAGCAAGGACGGCTGGAGTGCAGTCCTACAGTCTACCAGTTCCAACTCTGTGAGCATCTCCATTTCCAGCCCACCTAATGCCATCATTGGACGTTACAAGCTGAGCGTTCAAAGTGGCAGCTCTTCTCCAACAAGCCTTGGCACCTTCGTTTTGCTCTTTAACCCGTGGTCCTCAGGTATGAACATGTTGACTTTTCCCTCAAAGAACTAAAATGCTTGTAGCTTCATTTGCAGCTTCTCCATTTGATCTGTACTTCTTTAATACAGGACCTGAACGTGCACCACGTAATGTATCAGTGAGAAAAGGGTTTAACTGTTTCTTAAGACCTTCTGGCACATAAAATCAGCTCTGTATCATGTACTTACTGGAGAGCTCCTTGCCTTAAAAGATGAAGTTCTGCTTAAGGAGGTTAAGTTCTGCTTTTGCCAGAGCTTCCCGACTTCTGCACAAGTTTAGAAGAGCATGTCTGGGCTCTACGCCAAAAGACAAGACATATCTACCAGCTGCCATCTTCTCCCAGATTTGACAGTGTCATACCTCTGTCTTCACTCAGACACCCCCCACCCCTTTCTCTAATTATAGGAAATCCTGAGTTTCACAATCTCTTTGTAACAGCAAGAACAGAAAAGGGTAGATATCTGCAAGCATTCTTATTGATGGGCACCAAGGCTCCTGAGGTTGTGTTTTATTTTGCCTGCTGTGGTTGCACATACCTCTGTTTTGGCTTTCCAGGTGATGACGTGTTCATGTCTAACAAGGCCGAGTGTGAAGAATATGTCCTAGAAGAGTTTGGCATCATCTTTGCGGGCAATAAGAATCACATCAGCAGCTTTGGATGGAACTTTGGCCAGGTAAATGCGGCGCTGAAACACCAGACTCCCTGCTCTGGTTTTCACATGAACTGGGTGACCAGGGCTTGTTTGCTATTTCAAGTTCATTGCAGTCATACACCTCTGAAGAGCAGGAATCTGGTGTTGAAATTAGAACTTGTGCCAAGCCCTGTAACACTGATTAGCATGAGGATTTATAATTGACTAGTCAGTGATATGACCTGGGACTCAGAGGTGCAGCCAGCAGGAACCTTAGTGTCTGCTTGGTAGTAAAGTACTGTAGCAATGCTGAGGGGCAGAGTCCTGGCCTTAAATCCACAGATTCCAAGTTTTGAGAAGCACTTTGAGTTCTAATCTTCACAGTTTGTTGAGGCCGCATTTTTAGATGGTAACTCCTGGCTGAGCTACAGCAATTCATTTGGTCATTAAAAAAAACATTAAACACTGTGTGGCTCCACTTATCCTGATGTTTTGTAGAGCTAATCTGTGTTTCCAAAACACTAACTTATTTCTATTACATAGTTTCAAGAAGATATTCTTGATATTTGCCTTTCCATGCTGGATCGAAGCTTAAGCCATCGACAGGATCCTGTCACAGATGTATCTCACCGAAATGACCCCAGATACGTGGGCCGTGTTCTCAGCGCAATGGTAAGCAACATGTTCAAAAAGTTCAAACTACTAACTGTTCTTTTACAGTAGTCAGTGAACATAAGAATGAAGACACTTCTCAGAAAATTTTCAGCCACTGTTTGTATGCAGCAGAAATGCGGGCCAGAGAAACACCTAGGTGGCCATCCCATCTCAGGCCACTAGATTTATCTCATCTGAGTGATTTCTGATACTTATCACTTGAATAGCCGAAGTCAAACCAAAAGTATAAGATACAGGGTGGTATGTTGAGGGATCAGGCCCTTGGAGACCTTTAGTCCAACCTGCAATTTGAAGTGGAGTTGGAGCGGTACTAGATCAGCTCAGCCAAGGATTTGTCAAGGCCACCTTGACAATCTCCAAGGATGGAGGTTTCATGGCCTCTCTTGGTGACTGGTCCAGAGCTGCACTACCCTCTCAGCAAGGATTTTTTCTCTAATGTCAAGTATTATTTTCCCAAGCTACAGCTTCCTGCTGTTGCCTCTTGTTATACGATCTGCCAGAACAGAGAAAAATTGGACTCTGACATCTTAGTACATTCCATTCAAGTAGCTGTAAAGCTGCTGTTACATTCCCCTTATCCCCTTCTTAACCAGACTGAACCAGCCCAGTTCTCTCAACTTCTCGCAGACTGTGTGCTCCATGGCCCCTGGCCATCTTGGCAGCCTTCCCTCCTGGGCCCTCTTCAGCGTCTCAGTGTCCCCTTGAACTGAGGAGCCCGAAACTGGAGACAGGGTTCCTGGCACAGCCTCACTAGGGATAATTAAAGGGTGTTAACAGCTTCCATCAATCTCCTGGTCACGCTTTTCTCAATGTAGCCTGGCATGGGCTTTCCCTTTATGATGAGGGAGCGCTGTTGACTCAAGTTCAACCTGGCATTTGCTGTAACGTCCAGGCCCTTTTCAGATGGGCTGCTGCTCACCCAGCCTGTACCAATTGGGGTCATCCTGCCCCAAGTTCTGAAATCTACACCTTTTCTTCCTCAACTTTCTATGGTTTCTGTTGACACATTACCCAGGATTTTCCAGGTGACCGTGCCCCATTTGTTGTGTCAGCCACTTCCCCTAATTTAATGTAAAATTTCTGAGGGCTCACTACATCATGGTGCAGGCACGTTCTGAGAGCTTAGCTGCATGATATGCTGTGATGATGCCATTCAATCATACAGTGGCAAAGTTGCCACCTCATGTCAGGAAGGTTCACTGAAAACTGGTGTTTGCCTTCCCTTTGCCTGGTGCTACCGAACTTGGGTGGGAGAAACAGTGTTTACATGCTCTCCATTTCTTAAGAGCACACATATTTCATTTCCCTGAAAAGCTAAGGCTTCTTTCTGAAGGCCAGCTGCATGAAACAGTGACTTTTGTCCACTAAAATGTCATTCAAGGCTTTTCACTTGCCTGCTCCCCTACTGCTCCTACATCTGTTGTAAACTCTTTAATTTATCTCATCATAAATTTAATTATTTTTACAGGTCAATGCCAATGATGACCGAGGGGTGGTGCTAGGAAACTGGAGTGGAAATTATGACGATGGGAAAAGCCCAAGCAGCTGGACTGGAAGCAGTGAAATCCTGCAAAGCTGGAAGAAATCAGGATTCAGACCTGTTAGATATGGACAATGTTGGGTTTTTGCAGCAGTATTGACTACAGGTACGTTTCATGCCATGCACATAACTGACACTGCACAGATTCTGTTAAAAGAAGCACGAACAATACTTCCCACATGAAAGTCTTTCAAGACATTAGCGTGTTATATAAAACTTCCCATTCCAGAAATACTGCTTTCTGACTATGTTTTTTCCATTCGCTCTCTAGCGCTTAGATGTCTGGGGATTCCCACTCGTACAATCACAAACTTCAGCTCTGCCCACGATGTAGATGGAAATCTGCGTGTAGATGAGTTTTACGATGCTTCTGGAAATCATTTGGAGAGGGGAGGTGACAGCATATGGTAAGGCTCTACGATATTAACAGTAGGACCTATCAATGCCTATAGAGTCTTCAGGTGCAGAGTAGATGTTCTAATGACAAATGCTTTGTTACCTTCTTAAAAACTGTCTTAAAAACAGCTACACCCACACAGGATCAATAAAAAAAACACTACAAAATACTACTACAAAACTCTGTGTTTTCACTCTCAGTTAAGCAGAGAATTATGACCTGAGTTACAATAGCAAATTGAAGCCAGAGCAGGAAAGATGCCACAGATGACTGAAAATTTATGGTATTAGAGTGGATATATCAAACAGTAGGACTTAACTTAGTTTGGAACTATTCTTCAAAAACTGCTCGTGTTAAATTGCAAAAGTTCAACAGAACCAGCTTCCCTGCCTTTTTTTTTTTTTCAGTGACATCATTTACAGTGAAAAATACTATCATTGTTGCCACTATTAATTAAGCATCAAATGCAGCTCAAAGCAGCTTGTGTTCAGTAAAGAACAGGTGCAGTCTCTCACTGGCTGCCTTGGTTACTCCCCTACTTGTTCTGGACCCATTCTAGATACAAGCAATAAGTATAACTGTAGTATTGTGCTATAAGAAAAACAGCTAAAACAAAGGAAGCGCACGTGCTCAGAATTTTTTTTTCCTTTTCAGTAACATCATTTACAGTGAAAATATTATCATTATTGCCACTATTAATTAAGCATCAAATGCAGCTCAAAGCAGCTTGTGTTCAGTAAAGAACAGGTGCAGTCTCTCACTGGCTGCCTTGGTTACTCCCCTACTTGTTCTGGACCCATTCTAGATACAAGCAATAAGTATAACTGTAGTATTGTGCTATAAGAAAAACAGCTAAAACAAAGGAAGCGCATGTGCTCAGAACTTTTGGAGAAAAATAGGCTTTTTGCTTTCTGCCCTTGAACATTTACATCTGTTCCACAATGCAACCTTCAGCTCCTGTCTAGTTAATATAGTCAGGATCAGAGTGGAAGTGGTCAGCCTCAGATAAGAACCTATGCTAATTAAGGCATTTAATACATTTGACTAAGATGGATGATAAATGGATGCAAACAGGAAACTAGAAAGACATACTAGTATCTTACTTTGTTCATTCTTGCATGTAGGAATTTCCACGTCTGGAATGAAAGCTGGTTTTCCCGCAGTGACTTGGGAGCCTCATACAGCGGATGGCAAATTCTGGATGCAACTCCCCAAGAACAAAGTGAAGGTACACAGAGTTTATTTCAGGAATAATGTTGACAAATTATAGAAGTCGGTTACTTTTAGAGAGAAGGAAACAAAAGAAAAAGTAAAACCATTGTAAAAATGATTTCTCATCCTGCTCAGACATAGAGTGGCAGAGAGGGGAGAATATCTTATCTATCATATTAGAAAAGCCTCAGATCAGCTGTGGATGCCAAGAAACAAACTAGACTTCTAGGAGCAGTCTTTCACAGCAATTCCTATATTTCCAATGTACGCATCCAGATCTATCGAAAAATCAAGGGATACTATAAAATAAATCAAAGTGTTCCTTCAGAATAAACAGAAGATACATTGTTGATTGGCCTGGTATGGGGGTCTATGTGGATGAAAGAGCTAGAATGGGACAACAGCACGGGGCAATTAAGTAATCATTAACAAATATCTGTCTAGTGATCTGCTTACCGTCAAAGACTTGATTAGGTCTAAATTATGTTTTCTTCATGCCATAGGAATTTATCAGTGTGGTCCTGCCTCACGGACAGCCATCAAAGAAGGAGACGTAGATCTGGACTACGACTGCCCGTTTGTGTTTGCGGAAGTGAATGCAGACTGCATGTACTGGAATTATGACACTGCAACGGGAAAGAAGACATTAATATTTTCGCAGTCTACCACAATTGGCCAATTCATCAGCACAAAGGCAGTCGGCAGAGATGATCGCATAGATGTCACCAATGATTACAAATACGAAGAAGGTAAATACAAACACTGGTTCTTCTGGTTGCATAGCTGCTTCATTCCCAAACGCATGCAAACTTTAAGACAGGAGTCTCCTAGCGGGAAATTTTTTGCGTCTATAAAGTAAAAGCAAAATTTACACTCAGTTTATTCAGTTCTGGTAGAAAAGGGAAGAGAAGGTAAAGAATAAAAAAATTCTGCCTTGCTCTTTCTCATATGGAGCTGCTTTTTAGGACCTAATATGACAGGTCCAAATATCTCTGCATAAAGCATTCGCTGTTCTACCTGCCTATCACTAATGGGTACTGACTGCCTCTGCTTTGTGAGAATTACCCGACAGCCCGGTTATTTGTCAGCCAGATGAAGGGCCTGTTACAGAAACCTAAGCTAAATCAACACTTGAGCCCAGGAAAGGCAACTCTTTCAAAGGGTCAAACAGCACATAAACTTGTCAGACCTTTGGGTTTGATAGTGTGGAAAGAAAAATTACAAACACGAATTGGATTTGCAAATGCAAAGAATGGACACTGCTAATGGAAATATATATCAGAAGGGTGAAAGGCATGATAAATTAGAGCCCAAATAACAAGCTTCTGTTGTGTACTGGCTCTGCCCGGGATGGAGTTAACTCTCTTCATAGCTGCCCTGCTAAAGCCTTGATAACACGCTGATGTTTTGGCTATTGCTGAACAGCACTCGCAGAGTGTCAAGGCTTTCCCTCTCCCTCCCTGCAGTGGTGAGAAGGCTGTGGGTGGGTGAGAGGCTGGGATGGCACCCAACCAGGACACCTGACCCAAGGGGATATTCCGTGCCATGGAACTTCATGCTCAGCAATAAAATCTCAGCAAGAGGCGGAGGAAAGGGGCAGGGGTGTTTGTATTTCCAAGCAGCCATTCCACATGTTGAGGCCCTGCTTTCCAGGAGGTGGCTGGACATCTGCCTGCCAATGCCAAGTCACGGATGTCCTCCTCTTTTTGCTTTCCCTGTTAAACTCTCATTATCTCAATCCAGAAGTCTTCTCCCCTTCCTTCTGTTTTCTCCCCATCCTTCAGGAAAGGGGAGGGAGCGAGCAGCTGGGTGGGCACTTGCTGACCAGAGTCAACCCACCACACCATGCCCTCAGCTTCCCTTAGATTAGGGGCCTTTTCTGTAATAGCAAATAAGAATTTGCATTTCTAAATATTACAACCATTAAAAGAGATAGAAATCAGAATAGTAAGCAACTTTGGACTGAAGATCTTACATTACAAACAAATGCTATTAGAGGGGCAGTGACACTACTGACTGCAGAGCCAGAAAATGAGGTGTGGCTGTGGAAAACAGAGGCTCTGTTCATCCCTAAGAGCAGACACTGTGTTCTGTTGGCTGGTCTCTAGCAGTCACGTAAAATAAGAGATGAATGTTAAGTGTTGAGGATAATTTTTGTGGTTCTCCCTGACAGGCTCTAAAAAAGAGAGAGACATTTTTAAAAAAGCCCGTAAGAAGCTGGGACTTGAGGATAAGTTTGATCCTACAGCACCAACACCGCGGGAAATCGAGCAGAAGCCTGACATCGCAGGGAAGTTCAAGGTGGCTGGG
The DNA here is from genome assembly GCF_001431845.1 of Calidris pugnax. Taxonomy (NCBI): domain Eukaryota; kingdom Metazoa; phylum Chordata; class Aves; order Charadriiformes; family Scolopacidae; genus Calidris; species Calidris pugnax. Next base: position 4,924,888 of record NW_015090855.1, read on the forward strand.
CCTTTACAAGTCGGCAAAGACCTCAATCTAATTCTGGTTCTTGAAAACTTACAGTCTGATGTTAAGACTGTTCATGTAAATATGACGGCTTGGAGCACCGTGTACACTAGAAGACCAGTTCGTGAGATCTGGAAGGACTCCATGTCTGTCACACTGTCTCCTAAAGAAGGTAATTTTTAAAATAACTTTTAATCACAATCGTATAATTGTTTTACCAGTAAATGGGCATTAGAAGCTTGTGAACTCGGGGAAAAAAACCCTCTAGCACTGCAGTCTGAAATTTCTATGCAGAAAAGGCTGAAAACAATTACATTGTGCTTATAAACATATTAAAAAGGCATATTTCACACCATTTTCCTCAAGTACTATTCACATTTTGGAAAGTCTGTCTCGGGAGTGAAAAGAAGATGCTGAATAAACATGAAGTTTCACTTAAAAAAATCGCATTAAAAAAGATAAGGACAACATAAAAGCATAGAAATCAACTCCAACTAAATGTGTTCTGCTCAGTTATGAGAGGCCTTAACGAAAGGTAGTAGGACACGGATAACAGCAGAAACAAGAAACCAGATGCATTAGCACAGCAGAATAGAATTAAAGTGTGAGGAATAAAAATTGCTGAAATGTCCTGCTAAGCTCCACAGAAAAGAAAGTTTGTATTAAGGAACTGTTGAGGAGTAAAGGATCTAAGATTTTTAATTCTTTTTTGGATGGAGTTCGATAACCTTTTGGAAGAAATTCTCTACCTAAATGAGAGTATTGTTGGAAAGATGAAATTAAGTTACCAGTAGGAGCATGGGATAATAGATATATCAGCATCTCTAAAGTGAGCTGAAAGATCATTGATTCACAACTGATACTATATTGTATTAATCTTGGGCTTTGAGTCCCTAGTGAGAAGCAGAAATAATGTTTCATTTATTTAGTGTGTAGTTTGACTTCTGGAGTTGGGATCTACCAGCTTTCCTAAAGCATTAGGAATTGGACTCTCGGTGAAGACAGAGTTCATATGCCTGATGGCATCACAGTCCCACAGGCAGAAGAGATTCCTTGATTTGAATTACAGCATGTAAACTACTGTACAAACACATGATAGTAAAAAGCAGATAGGGCTGGAAAGAGAAAAGAAATGTAAAGACGTCAGAGCATTTCATAATATCATGAGCAAACAGGCTGATGAGGGCTATCAAAGCGTGTCCCATTACAGATGGGGTGGCACTGGTAAACTCCTTTAACTCCAGCCTTCCTATCTTTCAGAGCAATCTGGAGGAAAACAAGCCAGGCAATATAGTAGTAGGGAATGAAGGAGGGATAACATTGAAGAAATCACTCACTCTCTACAGCAAACTGGTAGATTTGCATGAACTGAGTTTGGCAGTGATGGCTGAAGGCCTTCCCAGTCCCAGACACAGCATAGAAGTAAAATACTAATATTCAGTGTGAAACTCAGTGGGCTTATAAAAGCATGTATTAATTCTTTTTTTTTTTTCTTCCAGAGAAACAATTTCCCATTAATATACAATATACTGAATATCAACAGCAGTTAACTACAGACAACACGATCGAGGTAACAGCTTTATGTCATGTAGAAGGCGGGATTCAAGTGCTAGTGCAGAGAGACATCACCCTGGACAATCCTACCATCGACATAGAGGTAAATTGCTGTCCCTTTGCTCTAATTGCAATGACAAAGAAAAGGCAAAATGAGCCCTTATAAGCACTTTCTTCCCTGGAAGAGAGGTTCTGCTCACATTCTCCATGGTCCATTACAGCCTCTCTTAATATCTCCTCATCTGATGACCGAGGAGGCTCCAATATAAAAGAATACTGAGAACCTGACCTTTCAAGCATTTTCTTTGCACAGATACTTGGTGAAGCGAAAGTGAACAGAGAAGTGGATGTGGAAGTGACATTTACCAATCCCATTGATACAGAAGTGTCAAACTGCATGATGCAGGTAGAAGGCAGTGACCTGCTCAGAGGAATCCTTGAGATAGAGTAAGTACAAGAAATGCCTCCTTCCTGCTATTAAAGATACATGAGATAAAGAACCTATGCATGGATGACTTGGAACCAAACAGTGGGATGAGAAAACATTTTCTTCTTGCTGTAACTTGGGAAGCCAGTCAATGTCACATCTCATAATGAAGGACACAGTTTTGAACTAACTCTTTTTCTAACTTGGGCTTTGGCTCCATAGTTTGGGAGGGCAAATAATTGCTGTCATAATCAGACAGAACTTGTTTTCCTGCCTATCTAGCAAGACCCCACAGTTCCAGAGTAAAATATATGCTTAGCCATGCAGTAAACGTTGCTGAGGCTGTCTATGCAGCTATAGGCCAGATGGGCTGAATGTTCCCATCCTTATCATAGGCCCAGCAGCAGGATACATGACTGTTTCTGCCCATACTATACCCAAATTATAGCAATATTGTAACTGGGATATTTTTCCCCCACTTTGTTAAGCTGGCTGCAGATGCCAATCTGGGTATCACATCAAACAGGTAGATGTACCTATAAAAAGTAGATGCACAGGTGTCCCAGCTTTGGGAACAAAAATGAACACAGATGGTTTAGACACAGGTTGTAATCTCAAAGGGTGGTACCTCTGAAAGAAACAATCCCAAATATGCTCTGTGCATAGCTCTTCCAGACACAATAAATCACAACTAAGGAGGATAGCTTTCAAAGGACAGACTAAACCATGACCACAGGTACTCCTTAAATGACTGAATTTACTTTACTAAGGCCTGGAACTTGAACAAAGCTGAAATCCACAAGACAGGCAGGAAGAGCCTAGGAAAAATGGGGACTATTACAATACAAGTTTGGGTTGGGCTCAGTTTTTTAATTAATAAAAAAAAGTTCTCCAAAACAAGACCTACAGGTACACTGATTTCCAAGCTCTGCTTTCAGAACCCTACAAAATAGTTATCTGAGGAGATTAATAAAGAGTCAAGAAACTATTAGATGGTGAATGGGAAGAATGGAATGAAGTAGGTTCCTGCTATAGATTCCAGGTTCCTATTGTTATGCTTTGATGATTTTGTGTCTTTTCTTGCTCTTTTTCCTTCAGTATTTCACAACTGAAACAGAAAAGTTAAATTTTCACACCATCCCTTATTTTTATACATATACAAAATATCACACAAATTTGGACGTATGCTAGCAAATGGAGTTATTTCTAAAAAAATGCCTGTGATGTGGGATGGTGCTCTTCAACTGAACACACACACAAACATACACAGCAACTTAACATTGCCATTTGCACTTGAGTAACTAGGAATGGTCTATCCCATAATTTATAAGCTCTCCAGAGGGAATTTAGCAACCCCATGTTGTCTATTCCATTCAACTTTATCCTCAGGCAAGGCAAGACAATATGACAGGGTAGAGTTGTTTGGGAAAAACCGTACACATGAGCTTCCAAGAATTACAAAATATACTGGTATAAAACATTTTGACTTCTGTTCAGAATTTCCTGCTGTGTAAACACTGAGGTTTTCTTGGTGCTATAATCTATTCTAGTTCAGGAGTTACTTATGTGTTAATATGTATCAATATTCTTCATGATCTCAGATTACTCTTTTCTAATAATAATTCAAGATGTGCTTTACACCCCCTGTTCTGCATGAAGTTTTATCTCATATGCTATAGTATGTCCCCCTTTGCCCGGGTCACTGCATAATGTATTTGTCAGAGATCTTAATGCATGGGTTTGAGCATTTAAATACCTATCAGATAACCAAGTCTGGCACGGTCTTTTCATGGCCATCCCACTCTGAACTGATAGGAATTCTGACTTAAGATGGGAGATAGTGAGTGAAGAAACTCAAGCATGATGCATAAGCCTGTTTTCAGCTTACATTTTTCCCTTTTTTTCCCTATATTTAGCATACCACCACTGAAAGCCGGTGAGCAATCCAGTACGAAGTTTAAAATCACCCCTTTTGAGGCGGGTCCCAAACATCTACTTGTTAATTTCTCCTGTGATAAGTTTGCAAATATCAAGACCTTTAAGATGATAAATGTGGTTGACTAACGTGAAGATAAACAACGAATGGTCTGCGTGTGTATAAATTGAACAAAATGCCATAAGAAATCTTGTATAAGTAAACAATGGGAAAATTACTGAAACAAAATCCTTACTTCCTGTGATAAGGGGTTACTAATGTCATATTATTAAAATTTTACATTGTAATTTTAAATAAATTGAGGAATAGTTGATTCTCAGTTACTGTTGTGTGTGTCCTTATTATTAAAAAGAGCATCCTTACCTTCTATTCACAGACTGTTTGACTTTTGTCTGGTGTTCTTCGGAAGTCATTCTTTCTGGCTCCAGGTGTCTCAACACAAACATTCATAAACTCATTTTTACACATTCAAAGCCTTATACAGTGGACCTTCAAAGCAGCATTTCTTGTTACTGCAACTGTGATACTAGAAACAGCCAGGATGAGTTGCACAATTTATGTCATTTGCTGCAAAGTCTGTCCTGATATTTCCTTTTTTGGCAAATCACAGTGACCTAATGAGGCATAGGAAAGGTTCAAAAGGAATTTGGGTAGTGTCCAATTTGAGAGGCATTTGACAAACACATTGAGATAATTGCCCAGCTCAACACACATGATATTTTTGCATGCTGGTATTTTACACTTGCTGAAAAAAAAAAAAATAATAATCTTCCTCAGGAATCAAAGGGATTCCTTAAGGCTAAGGGTATTTCGACTTGAGAAGAGTTAGGAATTCTTCACTATATTGTGTGCCAGGAAGCCATCTTTCAGAGTTCAAGTTTAGCCAAGATTTTTTAAACCCTTTATGGGAGGGTAGGTATGGGTCAAAAGCTGGGTTCCAAGAACAAGCGAACTAGGTGTAATCCAGTGACTGACTTGGTTTATGGCTGATAATTGTACATAAGTAAGTCAATCCCTGACTATAAATAATCTGTATCGGTGAAGTGAATGGAAAGTAAAGCTACTGCTCTGTTGCACTTTGGACTGCTGGGCCAGAAAGCCAGTAACACCTTCACAAGTGCCTGGACCCAGCTCTGTGTCCCCCTGCCTCCTTCCACCACACAGCACAGGGCACCTGTGCTTTGCCGTAGTGACTCCTCACTCTTACATGAGCAGCTCAAGTTCCTGTTGGCTATAAACCTCTTCTGTCCTCATAGCCTCCACAATTGCTTCAGGAGGGGACTTGCAGCCACTACTTATCCACCCACAGGATGTTGGTACAAGACTTTACTGGACGTATAACGAGATGAGCTACAGTGAGGATGTACAAGTCACCCACAGTGGTACCCCCTCTTTTTCTCCTCACGTTCCTCAAGGCTCACCAGCACCAAGAAGTCTCATCGTGTAGACCAAACAATTGAAGTTCAAGCTCAAGCATAGCCTTGGATTTAGGACGCGGATCTACACATAATGCCTTCTCTTTACACCTCATGTGTGCGTGAAAACCACCAGAGTATGCTAAAGCCAAGAGAATTACGAGAGCTGAAAGGAGAGAAGCTTGTAAACTGCATCTCTACAGGAACTGAAGGGAAGGCAACACCCTTTCCCTGCAACACTTCACACACACATAAAATTAATGTGTCTAATTAAAGGCATGACTACTTGGATGCGGACTCACAGAAGGGATTCTGCCGGGTTTTATGTGGAAGTTGTACTGATCTCTTTCTAGTAAAGAGTAGCAACAACACAAGCTTTAAGGAGCAATATAGTTACCCCGAGGACACAATAGCACAATACTTGAACAATGGATAAAATTATTAAGGAGATGAATAGGAAAAAAAAAAAAAAGAGTATTTTTTTCTCTGAAAGTTAGTGGACTACACTGCAATTTCAAGGCTGTGAAACAAGGGAAAAGGAGGAACCAAATATTTTGAACCCTTTTGGATGATGGGTGGGTGGAATCAGGCTAGGAAAAACACCGGTGACAATGTTAAGTCCTTAGTCACTTAGGAACCATGACCGCTGCATTCCAAAGGGATTACGAAAGCAGCTGCTGATGCTTTTCTGTGGTGAAGGTGCGACTGGCAGGTGCCGCGTTGGGATGTAGGCCACTCTGAGAGAGGTTCTGGTGGCTTGGTGAACACCACTGTGGGTGTGACATCCAGAGGTAAAGGAGGTGGTTGCAGCTGAGAGAGAAAAAGTGTTCTGAGATTTAATTACTTATGTGAGTAGCAAGGAAGAAGAAAGGAAACAGTCATACTCCAGAGGGAGCAATGTGTAACATCTGAAGCAATCACGGTAAGTACTGAACGCCTGGACTTAAGAACTGGTCGATGCGGTTTGTCACTAAGGCTGTGTGTGAAGACCAGGTAACATCAGAGGCTTGTGGCTCTTATGGTTTCCAAGGAATATGAATTAAGGAAAAGAGGAAAAGGCCAAGTAAAGTAGCTCTGAACAGCAATCAAATCCATTTGAAGAGATTCCTGGAACAAGTTTTGACAGCCTGAACATCCTGGAAACTTTCAAGCGGAGGAAGGACCTCTGAATTATAATGTAAGTGGAGATACACCATTCCATATATACTGCTGCCAAGTGGGAAGGGTTTTAGTGTTTTCTTTTCAGGACAGGGCTAGCATTGATGTCATATAAGTACTCTTTTAGTCTTTCTGGTATCAAAACAAAGTTTCTTAAAAAGGTGGCAGAAGCCATATTTTTTGGTTAAAAAAAAATAATAAAAAAAATCAACCTTAGAAACAGCTGTTGGAGTTTAATTTCTGCTTCTTTTTCAGTTGGATTTTTTTTTCTTAACTTAAAACTTAAAATTCAGAATATTTTTACTTTTTAAGTCTTTACTGGGTGCTAAAACAGTATCAATGGATCTCTGGAATCTTAAACAGATAAATATTCCTGCCAACAGCTATGTTATGTTATTATCTGTACACTTTTAAGCAAGGGTATAAAAATAAAAAGGAATATATTTACAGTTGTTAACACAGACTTAGAGCTTGCACTGATTAAAAACTACTCAAGGTTAATAGCTTGGGAGGGGGGTGAAATAAAACTTTTGCTGAAATATTAGAATAGTAGTATGGAGCTGACTAACGCAACAGGTAAACAGACATTTGTTTCTGATGGGAGTTTATAATTTCACAGAAGTCAGGGGGTGTTGGAGATAATTTGAGACCCTCAAAAACTCCCTCCAAAACCAACTCACAGCTTACCAGAAGTGACATTAACCAATCTGGAAGTTAAGTAATCAGGAAATGCTCCTTTTTCCTTCATACGGCTTTTACGTCCCACCACACTCCCTGTTTCCTCATCCTTAAATATAACTTATTCACGGCACACCTATTATCCTTTGTAGGAAGTTCTTCTTGACTTGGGATTCAAGAGAACGCATTTCCTCTGAGTAAATAATTTTGGTATCTCCTCCCATAATTACACCCACGTTGAGTAGGAACATTGGCATTAGACATACATATATTATAGGAACCAGTTAATTCATTTGACAAGTCTACAGGTATTAATAACAACTAAGTACCTCTCCCTTCTCTCAAATTTCAGCCGACAGCACGAAAAGATTGCTGGGTTTTTTCTTTTTATGATTAAAGTGACTTGGACATCCTTGAAGAACAAAGTAGAAGGTGTATGCAATTCTCATAAGCTGAGGGAATGGCAGGTGAGTTCTGCGTGTCATTTGCTTCCCTTGAGCAGGGAAGCCCTAACTTTATTCAGGACTCTTTCCTTAAGATACATGCCCTGTAGCTATCTGCTCAGATTTCTTATCTGAAGGAAATTTTATATTGTAATTCATTCTCGTACTTCATTTTCAAAGTTTTATTGTTGTTATTGTTAAGACCTGTTTGATAATAACTTTTGAACTAAGTAGAAGATATTTGGGGGGGAAGAAAAGAAATTCCCATTACTTCAAAAGGCACCATGCACAACTCCATCTAACCCTCTTATTTTTTAAATGCTATTTCACAGATGTGTTATGCTTTGTATTAACAAAATTAGTAATCCTTCCTAATGGACCTGTGAGCATGGAGCCTATAGGTGGGAATTCCAAAATGCATTAAACCCTACCAAAGGAAAACAGTAACAACAATATCTCTGCTTTTTAAAGTTTTAAATTAAGATTATTACTGAACTGGGCAACTACAAAGCAGGGTTCTCTCTTGTTTAATGATGAAACAAACACTTTCAGATCAGTTTTTAAAATGTTGTTTTGCAGGGAAAAGCAGCAGCCTACTGCACTTCACTGCTGTTCCAGACAGTCATACTAAAGATTCTCTCTTTCAGCCCATCAATGCTTACACACGTTACTTCTCTGTGCTTTTAGACTACAAACAAGAAAGATATTGTTCCTTGAATTTAATGATTTTTTTTTTTTTTGCATAAGTTAGATTTTACTTTTACTTCTTCTCCAAAGATTATATGTAAACGGTACTTTAATATGCAGCTATATTGTTTCAGATCTGACTTAGCATTTCATTGCTATGTTATATGGTATGAGATAGACTTGGGAGCTTGGTTGAAGATCACTGCTATAGTAATGCCTGGTGCCATAGGCCTTAATCCATCCTTTCCATCCCTCTCTTTTGTTGTTGTTTTATTTTGAATTCCCTTTAGAATGGTGCTGGTCATGTCCACCCATCCTGTCTCTCTCTCCCCTCCCCACCCTAGCCCCATTGCATTTATGATACTAGCATTAATAAAAACGATTTTTAGAATCGTTTCACAATTTTAGAATCTTCTCTGAGGTGCTTGCCCTGAGCATTTGCCAAAATGTACCACACCATGCTCCAGGTGTACTCTGTGGAGTCTCAGAGGGCAGGTATAAACACAGAGGACGGTGCCTCTCAGAACTCCTGAAGACACGATAATTGCTGAAGTGTGAGCCCAGCAATAAAACACGAACTATAGAAGGGAAAACAATCTCACAAGGAGGATCATATGCATACTTGCTTGCCAAAAAGTCAGTTTAGCATTTAAGGCATCAAGAGCCACTTTATGGGTTTTAAACCACAGACCATAATAACAGTATGTGTGCAGGACACTCAATATCAGAGGACTCCAAGCACACTAAGTCATCAGAATTCCTCCAGGACACGAAGGCAGTGCCTACTCGAGCAGGAATCCCAGTGGTCCAGCTGTCACTTTGGGCAGAACTAAATTCAGACTGACTGATTTCTTTGTCAAAAGCTCTAAGTTATGTCCTGAAATACCTCTGAATCATTCGTATAAGACAGATGATCTCTCACCATGTATCTTTCCCTACTCTAGGCCAAACGGCACCAGGATGTAAGCAGGAAAGGCAAGATGTCCTAATAGCCATTTCTGAGATCCTAAAAAATATATAAGTTGAAAATGTAGAAGAGCTACAGGCCATTTTATTTGATGCTGACCATGAAATGATGCTGATTTGCCCCATGTAAATTTTTTTAAGTCCAGTGAAAAAACAGCATCCAGTACTGCATAGGCAGTATCTAAGTCCTCAGTGTATGACAGCCCTGTAACAAAACCGAAGCAAAAATTTCTATTATTGACCACTAGATTTAATCAATTTAATGGAGCGTCTGGTTTTTAGTTGTCCTTCCTCTGATAAAAGATAATTGCTCTTAGTAACCTCATCATGCCATTTACCAGCAAATGACTTCCTTCCGTGCTGCTTCTTCACGTCTTTTCTCCTATTTTACAGATCTGACACCGACACATATCAGCTGGCAGCCATCACTAAACGCAAGAGCACACCATACTGACAAATATGCCAACACCGAGTTGACTGTGAGGCGAGGACAAGGCTTCACTATTTCCCTGTACTTCAACAGACCAAGGCAGAATGGGGAGAGCCTAGCGTTCGTCACTGAAATAGGTAACGCTCCCTTAGCTTAACCCAGGTGCTCACACAACCATAATCTTTAATCCCTGTAGTTCTCCCCTTATTCTATTTAGAGATGCAATCTTTCTTCACGTATTTTTAATGCTTCCCCCCCACCAACGTGCTCATTTCAAGCATGATGTTAATATTGAAAGCCCTCTCTGGAATGGAAACCAATTGCCCCTTCTTTCTGGCAGGACCTGCCCCCTCAGAGTCTCATCGTACAAAGGCTGTATTTAAGGTCTCCGAGGCGGGGGCAAGCGGCTGGACTGCTGTCCAAGGGTCCACCGAGTCCGGCTACACCAACTTCACAATCACCAGCCCAGCCAACGCTGTCATCGGACGGTACAACCTCACCCTCCAAGTAACCTCCGGGAACAAGATCTTCTCCAGATTCCTGGGGCAGTTTGTGTTACTCTTCAACCCTTGGTGCCAAGGTAGGTACCAACGCCTTTGCTCTTGAATGTATCTGACCTGTTTGCTTCCATATCTGCACAGGGAGCTTGCTCCCTCGGGCTGTGTCTTTGGGACACCAGTGGCAGAAATCTCAACTGTCTTTTCAGATCTCTGGTTTCACTACATTAAAAAACTGCTGCTGCACCTGTCCTCCCCCTGCTTTTGTCCTAATTAAATGCACTGCATGATGTGATTTCATAGGCTCTTTCTTCAGGACCGAGCAGATCACCCTTTTCTGTAGACGAGGGCTGACAGACTTTCATAAGTGCATGTACTTCTCAGAACTTGGAGCAAGCACACAGTAACATCCTTGACTTGCACCAAAATCCAAGCAAGACTGCTCTTGTAGATAACTGCAAAGACAATAGGTCAACTAACTTTATAAAAACTGATAGAGGGCCAGTGTGAAGCAGGCTGGCATTTCCCACATCTTTCATCACGGGTTGAAAAGAGACATCTCTTGCTGCTCCATTTTCTATTTTTGCAGCTTCAGCATGTTGCAGAAGAAATGCAATTTCCTAAACTCAGATTTCACAACTACATGGTAGTCTAGAAACCCCAGATTAGTCTTAAAATATACCGCTCTAGAATTAAGTGAGTTCTTAGCCAGCTGAGTGACTAAAGAGCTTATGAAAGAAAAGTTACCACAATCATCCACTATTTTCTTCTGTGGCCATATGTTAGTCAAGGGCCACTAACAAATATGTCAAGAGTCAAGATGAAAAAAGCTGCTAATTAACTCAGGATGTCTTGGAAGACAGAAATAATTATAGAAGTATGTTCAGGAAACTCAGACTGTCTCTGCATAGACAGTCCTGAGGGAAAAACCTTCCCAGAACCTCCTGAAAGATCACTTGTGGTGTAACTTCTAATTGATGGAAACCACACTGCAGGGACTGAAATATTTGACAGCTCCTCAACTGGAACACCAGTAGAGCAGTGGGACTCAGGAGATTAGGCAAATTATTCTCAGATGAAAGCTGAGAAAAATTAAGCTGCACCATTCCATTTTAAAAGTAATGACTTTGCAGAACCCCCCAGATTTATCAGATGATGCAGTGACTGCTGCCAAACAAAAGGGAGTATCCTTAAAGTAGGATGCTGCTGAATAAGCTTCTGTGGAGTGGAATAACTCCCTGGTCCTGACAAAGAGGAACAAACTAAGTTTGAGGGTACGTTACCACTACAGTAAGTGTCATAGCAGAAGGGAAAGAGAATATTTATTTTCTCAGCAAAGGATAAATGGTAGATCTGGTCTGTAGATGTGGTTCCACATGGGAGCTTATTCATTAGCTGGAAAATACAGTAATTAATTCATAAACTGTAATATCAGTAAAGAACTACAATCAAGGAAACAATCAGGACTGGAGATGAAAGAAAAAGCACTGGATTGGAGAAAATCTGTTAGTGGATCCTTAAATGTCATCTGAAAAAAACCCCTCTGATCAAATGGTTCATTACTGACTTTGATACATTTAATTCATTATTAGCACTCTTTATTCTAGTAGTTAACTGTACATTTCTTCAGTAAGTATTATGTCCCAGTGCTATCTATAGCATCACAAGTGAAAATGTCAATTTTAAAGCTTTAGGGGATAAAAGGATACGTATGTCTGAGAACTCTGTAGAATCTGTCTTTTTCCCTAAATGTCTGATACTTGCCACTTGCTTCAGTGGAAAGATTATATTAAGAAATTACTAGAAATACATCTACATTAGAAAGTGTACTTACATATTGATTAAAAACTATCAGTAGAAATTTACATCCTGATTGTTTCTCACTACACCAGGATAAACTTTGAACTCCAGAATTAGAGGACAGAAGAGGCAACAACTTTGTGTTTTTGTATTAAAAGCAACTAATTTAATAAAGGATCAGGTCTATAGTGATCTGTCTTTCTATAACTGTGAAAATAGAGGATTATTGTGGCTGATTGCATTTTTTCCTCCTGCTGAGAGTAACAGAAGAAGGGGTTGTTACTACTAAGTCATACTTGAAAGGAAGAGATTTGTTGTGGTGTGTTGTGGGGGCTTTTTTCCTACTTTTAAAATAATGTTAATTTTACTCTGGGTTGTTGCTAAGAATAGTGTTGTTATAAAAAAGTCTAAGTATATTTATACAAAGTATGGCTCTATCATGTTATAATAGAGAGCATATAAACCTTAGAAAAAAAAAGACATTCTTCAAGTGACAATAGAAGGACATTTAGATCACTCAGAATCATAAACTCATAACACTAGAAGAATCTTGGGCAATTATCTAGTCCCACGCCATGCTCTAACACAGGTTCAGTTTAGTACTTAAGTAATTCCTCACAGATCTCAAATTCCTTCTTAATGACCAGTCTCACAGATCTCAAATTCCTTCTTACTGAGCAGCCATTAGGGAGGGAAGCTCCAGTACCTCCCCCAGCAATTCACTCCAATAAAATAATAGCCTTTCTATTGCATTTTTTCCCTATTAACCAACCAAATCTTTTTTGCTTTGATTTCGGCATATAACTTCTCATCCTGCATAGAACAGATTTACTCCTCCCCTGCCCCTTCCTCTTCACCAAAATTTCTGACATTGATTACCATGCTTGCCCCATTCCTCACCCCAATTCTTTTTGCTTCCTTACGTAATTTGGAGTTAGTTGTTAATTCATAAATTATATTTTCTTCATAAGTTATATTTTCAGGATTGCTGAGAATTCTCAGTGCTCCTCTCCCTCTTTCTAACTGGTCTACAACTATAAGTGCAGCACCTGGAACTGTGCACAGTTCTTTAGGCCCATGCTGGCCCAAAAGCTTGGGAATCAATGTTGATATTATTTTTAAAAGAAAAGAGTGTGGGCAGCTACGACAAAAATACTTATGTGATATAACTTTTAAAATAAACTACACAATCTTTTTATTTGCAGGAAGGAAAGGATGGGAAGTTCCTATAGGAAGGTAAAGAAGTTGACTCAATAAAATAGAAAAGCTAATTTTTATAGACATTTCCTGAAATCCTGAAGGTTTCAGAAAATAATTTTAAACACTATGAAGTTAAACACAGCAATAAATAGACATTGCTATCTGAAGAGTGAACAAAACAACCCGAACATCCATGGGAAGCCAATGCTTTCATAGCAGCTGTTTCCTGTGCCACAGAAACCAATGAATAACTGAAAACTTCAGAGTAGCTGAAAACAAAGAGAATGGTGGAGCAGACTATCCTAATAACATTTCTGATAGCACTTTGGATCAGGCAAGTAGAGACCTTCATTTAGAAATCTTAAAACAAGACAAACATGACTGGAAAACAGAAAAATGTCATCTATGTGATTCTTTTCAAATGTCTATTTTACCTCTAGTTAATCTTAGAAGGCAGAGTAACCCAGAGAGCTAGCCTGGACTTTTCTCAGTCTTCTTCACAAAAATACAGTGTACAGATAGGGGACATCTAGATAATACAAAAAAATACACAAAGACTAAACTAAAATTAGGGGAAAAAAATATTGAAGTAATATAACATGGATCCTGCCCCGGCCACATACAGTAGCAGGCTTTTCCACTGAACTGCACATGTTTGGGGAGCTATAACATTGCGTTTTCCAAATAGTTTTCCCCTTGCTAATCACGATAGAAATGTTTTTGAAAGGTTGCTGGTATTCTCAGATTTAAGTGTAAAAGCACGTGCAACTTGGTTTTCAGGTGATGCTGTGTACATGGCTAATGAGAATGAGAGACAAGAATATGTTCTAAATGAAAATGGAATAATATTTGTGGGCAACGCAAAATACATTGAAGCAAGAGGATGGTACTATGGACAGGTAAGCCATAAGGAATTCATTCGATGTGTTTTCCAAATAGTTTTCCCCTTGCTAAATCAAGATAGAAATGTTTTTGAAAGGTTGCTGGTATTCTCAGATTTAAGTGTAAAAGCACGTGCAACTTGGTTTTCAGGTGATGCTGTGTACATGGCTAATGAGAATGAGAGACAAGAATATGTTCTAAATGAAAATGGAATAATATTTGTGGGCAACGCAAAATACATTGAAGCAAGAGGATGGTACTATGGACAGGTAAGCCATAAGGAATTCATTTGGGCTCCTATTCTGTCTCCAATAGCATTTTCTCTTATCATTATTTGCCCCTCTGATAGGCATGCGGGCTCCTCTCTCCAATAGCATTTTCCCTTATCATTATTTGCCCCTCTGATAGGCATGCCTATTTATATGAAAACTGAACAAACCTGGCTAGGCTTACTTGGGGTTTGCTCAGTAATAGGATTTTGGTGTGAGAGAAGGCTCAGCCCAGCACTGCAGCCAGGACTGACTTCTACACGTGCTAGAAGCTCATGGTACAAGTGTGGACCTCATCTGTGACCAAAACATCCACAGTACAAGTGACAATATACTTGCGTGGCTCCAACGCAGCCATTATTTTTGTAATGCAGTCACAGTGGGCCAGAACTGACACTGACACAGAAGTATAGAATGGTTTGGGTTGGAAGGGACCTATAAAGATCATCTAGTCCAACCCCACTGCAATAAGCAGTGACATCTTCAACTAGATCAGGTTGCTCAGAGCCCCTTCCAACCTGACCTTGAGTGTTTCCAGGGATATGACTTGAGGATCTAATCACTGCAGTCAGAACAAGCTTGGTGGTTTTAGGTTTACTGCAGTCATCTCTTCTGATGGCAAAAGGCATCCCACCAGATTTTTGCTTGAATTAGTTAGCCTTGTCTTTAGCCAATAATGCAGTATGAACTGCACACTACTGTCTATGTGCTCACTGTCCCTGTCACCATCAGGCTGCAATATCTTAGAAAGGAGGAACCACAATAGAATTTCCTCTAGCTCTGTGAAACTATGTATTTTCTTAAAAAAATTTTCTTATCTGATCACAGTTTCAAGATCACCTGCTAAACATCTGTCTCACCATGCTTGATCTGAGCCTGTACTATCGCCAGGATGCAGCCATGGATGTATCCCGAAGAGGAGATCCTAAATATGTGGGGCGAGTAATCAGTTCTATGGTAAGAAATGGACAACTTAATCTGAATTCCACATGCTTAAGCAGAAAGCATTAGTTACACCAGTGAGACTCAGCCACCTGCACCTCAAACAACATAATTAACTAGAAATGGTGCATTACACACAATTGACTTTGTGCATTCTGTCCATTGGTTTATTTTTAGATCAATGGAAATGATAATGATAATGGAGTTCTCCTGGGGAAGTGGCAAGGAAGTTTCCATTCACATGAGAACCCATCCAGGTGGGATGGCAGCGTGGTCATCCTCCAGAAGTGGCGTCAGGACAACTACAAGCCTGTTCAGTATGGCCAGTGCTGGGTTTTTGCAGGCGTGATGTGTACAGGTAAGCTTTAAAAATAGAGGGCCGTGGTGAAATGGAGGCATCTGTGACCTCTGCTTTTATCTAAGCTATAAAGCAATTAATCCTACAAGAGGAACAGTGCTCAGAAGACTGCGAATGCTGAAGAATCACAAAAGATTTAGATGCTTAACTTCATTTCTCAGGTATTTGTAATCACTGAACTAAAGCTATGTGTGCTTTTTGTTTGTGTATATTTGTTGTGGTTTGTTTTTTTTTTTTAATATATTTCAGTGCTGAGGTGCTTGGGGATTCCAACTCGTTTGATTTCAAATTTTAACTCTGCCCATGATGTGGATAGAAACCTGAGTATTGATAAGTACTATGACAGCTCTGGAAAGAGTCTTAATATCGGCAAGGATTCCACATGGTAAATATTTTTTTTGCATCTCACCAATAATTAGAGAGAGGATGAAACTTAAAACCATGAACACTATTAGTAAAATAGTGATTGGACAACATTTAATACAAATATCTAAATCAATACACTAGACATCCATTTGGAAAGAAAACATACTTCATGGCTTTGAGGTAACAGTTACTTCAACCAACCAGCCCAATTTTTTGCGGTGCCTGGCCTCAAACAAGTTGCAACTTTCTTTAAAAAGTGTGTTTCCATTGACAATGTACCAGTTCACAAGGCTGCTTTAATTAAACAGGACAAAAGAGATTCATAGAGAATAAGATGACAAACAGCCACAAAACCCAGTAGTCTCAATGTACTATCTAATTCAGAAAGTGCCTAATTCTCTGACTGGGAAAATTCATAGAGCATATCAGGGAGAGGGTCATTCTACTCATATGCTGTTCTTATCTCTTTTCTAAACATCTACTGCTGCACACTACTGTAGACAGAGTATTGGACTTTATGACCATTTTATTTGACCCAGTATAGTTATTTTAAGTTTCTATTTAAACAAAACTGAACACAATCACCAAGCGTTGTCTATATCCCCAGTTTAAATCTTTCACTTACAGTTCATATTGCTCCCAAACCAAGCTGCTGGCACCTATAATCTCCCCCTCCCTGCCTTGAGGTCTACACCCTAAAAGCAGGCAGTAAAACTATCCTTTGAAAGACACAGTGAGTTGCTGTAACTAGACAGCCCCTGTCACATCTTAGAGAATCTTTTAAAAACAAAATCCCTTGCTCATTTAGAATTGTAAGTTCATATGACTCTAGACATTGTTCTTTGTCTCCAGGGATTATCACGTCTGGAATGAGAGCTGGTTCGTTCGCCCAGACCTGGGAACACCATACAATGGGTGGCAGGTTTTAGATGCAACTCCACAAGAACAAAGCAAAGGTAAGGTCTTAGCAAGACTTAACATCTCTTTTCCAAAATGAGCATGACTAAAAGTTTGGCTTTTTTTCCCCCCCGTGTTTTAGGATTATTTCAGTGCGGCCCTGCATCTGTCAGAGCCATCAAAGAAGGTGATGTAAACTTGGATTATGACACCTTATTTGTGTATACGGAGGTGAACGCTGATTGCAACAGATGGATTGTATACAAGGATGGAACTAAGAAAAGAGTCTATTGTGATACTGAAATAATTGGCAGGTTTATCAGTACCAAAGCTGTGGGCAGCAATTCCCGTGTGGATGTCACCTATAATTACAAATATCCAGAAGGTAAAGGAATTATCACAGATTATTCTCTTTGTTGTCACAATTATCTCCTGCCGAATTCTTGGTGCTAGGATGGGTAACCTGTTTTGTTTGAGCATCTTTCCCCTTCCTTCAGAAAATATTTCTGCCAGTATTCTCAGCCTATATTCTTAATACAATGGGTATTATATCTCTGGGGTTTTGTATCTAGTAGTTTGCCTCTCAAGACACAATACAAAATATACTTTAGTCCTTTACACAGAAGTAAAAAGTGTAATACATACACAAAACAGTGATATGAAATACATTTTATTACTCAAGGCAGACAAACTCCCAAGCTGTCATACCAAAAAGTCTTAAAACTGAGTTCATCAGGTATCATGAACTGTGCACAGGTCTGTAGTATGGGAAGTTACAGATTAATAAGCACTATTTTCCTGACATACCTGGCAGAGGGGATAGGGCAACAGTCAAACTATTAATCCAAAACCTTAAATTCCAGTCCTCTAGCACTAGACATCCATCTCCCCTATAGGGATGCTCATCTCCATGCTCAGCCTCTCCCAGCAAATAAATTCCTCCTTGCTGTGTCCATTCCAACTCCTCATCTGTCCTTTTGAAGAGCCATTACACCCTGCTCCTGGGGAGGGTGACTCAATCTCCCTCTCTGGCTGTATAAATTCTGAGTGATGCTCTCTTGTGCTTCTGCTCTGACATCCTGCCATCAGCCACCCAGCCATTCTGTCATTACGTGCTTGCACTCCCGGTGGGTTCAGTCTCCACATTATTGGATTTTGGAAACAAAGCTACTAGGAAATAGCAAAGGGACTAAGTGCCACTCATCTGTACTTAGCAAATAAACCAGCAAAGGTTAAGAACTGCGTAGCCACATGTTTGCAGGAATATTTTTATATTCCCTCAAAAACTTGGTACCTATGTCTTTGCATCTTTTTTTTTTTAAATTTAGGTTTACAGATTTCATATAATAGTTTGCTTAATGTTTGTGGCTCTAAGTCTTAAGAAAAGGAGGAAAGATGTATTTAACTTTTTTTTTCCTAAAGCTTGCCATTCAGAATCAGTGGCCACGTTTCAATACTTCACTCCTCAAGGCTTTAGTGCAACCATAGTTAGTATAGAGGCTGATTAGCAAAGTAGCACTTGTCAAACTACTGCATGTTCTGACCAAAGAACACTTGATCCCAAACAAATACAAATGCCTTGCATTTCATTTTAGTGACTTATTCACCTTATTACATATGTTTATTACTTACCTGTGAAAAACCTGAACAGAGGCCTAAATAATATGGGGAACTTTTAGGTGTTGCATGTTTCTGGGTGATGCGGAGCTGACAGCCTATATCACTCTGACAGCCTTTACACAGAGAAGGCACAATGGCAACAAAAGGATTCATTTTACTTGGTTCTCTCCTTTGACCAGGTTCTGCTGAGGAAAGACAAGTTTATAAAAAGGCCTTGGCAAAGATATTTGGATCAAGCGTCACAGAAGGACGCACAGAATCTCCAAGTGAAAGACCACCAGAAAGAATGAGAAACCCTGGGATCTCTGGGAAATTCAAGCTGGCTGAACCTCCAGTGTTTGGCAAAGACATTACTCTACTCTTAATGCTCACTAACCTCGGTACTGACCGCAAGACTGTGAAGGTGGACATGAGTGCATCAACCGTCCTGTACACAAGGAGAACAGTGACAGAGATCCTGAAGGCAAACACTTCTGTGGATCTGGGTTCTAAACAAGGTAACTTTCAATGTCCCTAAGGAGCCAGGATAGCCCTCTTCTTAGCCACATGAAGACAACTTGAAGTAAGAAACATCAGTATCATACCTATATCAGCCTTGTAGCGCATCTACTTGCTCCATCTCTTAATAGCATTGTTTATGACTATGTTCTGCAAGATTTTTTTTCTCCCCTCTGAAAACTTTCCCTAGTTCAACCAGGAATTGAAGGCCTCATGAAAGGTTTTACAGAAGGCTACTTTTATATTATAGCTCCAGAATCAACACTCTATATATGTGTGTGTGTGTGTATATATATAGACATACACATATATGGGTGTGTCTGTGGCGATTATCACATGTATAGGAACACATCTTATGCTTTAAACAAATAGAAAAGTCTGATGTTTGCTTTTGGCACTCAACAAGCAATGCTTTAATAGAAATTAACTAGGGCAAAGGTTAAAAGTTGCACTGAAACTGTCTCTTTTGAAGAGTCAAGGCTATTAAAAACTATCCTAGAGATCATTTTCACCCCCAGGGGCTGCAGAGATAAACATTTTTTCCATACTCAGCAGAGAAGTTGTAGGATTACAGCAATAAGCAGCTGACCAGGTCACTTGAAAAGGATCACTCTGAAACTTGACCCAAACTTTCTTCTTGACTGAGGGAACAGATAAAAATGGTTATACCTCTAATTATAAGAAATGCAAAGGGACAGTGATCCAGTGAAATGCAGATAAGCAGGTTCCATCAGTCTCAGGCCAAAATCCTCCATTCAAAACTGTAAGGGTCAAATGAGTTAAAGCAGAGAACGATCACCAGAAGAGAGAGGTACGCAACCAATCTCACAAGGGAAAAAATATAATCAGACTCCAGGTGTCTTATCTTCTGTTCTCTTCAATAATTTCTAAACCCCTCATAATAGCTCTCTTTTCCTTAGCATTCCTTGATGATGTAATGGTTCCTAAATATGTGTCTGAATTCCAGGAAAACATATCCGGTTAAAGATCCCTTATTCTTATTATGGGAAATACCTGACTACTGACAAAAGGATCCAAGTTACTGCCCTGTGTGAAGTCATGCACAGGCAGGGCCTGAAGCTGCTGGTGGAGAAGACAATCATTTTAGAGGACACAAACATTATCATTAAGGTAAACAATTCTCTCCCTGATGCCCTAAACAGTCAGAAAGAATTAAAGGGTCTTTTTGGAGCTCAGATCTTAAGATGAGAATTTGGGAAAAAAATGCATTAATTTAGGCTGCAATTTCAGACATTGCTAAAATTCTGCTTGCTTAAATTGAGGAAGTACGCACGCGAGAGACCAGTTCTGAATCTTTGTCTGAAGAACAGGGTAGATTCAGAACAGCTGTTACCTTCTTTCCTTCCCAGTCATGTGCCACTGCTTTACGTTCACAGAATTTATTTTCATTTCATCTCTATTCTAGATACTGGCACATGGCTGTGTTGCCTTTAAAAAAACTCTGCCTACTTCCAAAATATAGACTTATTCCCTTAATTCTAATGTACATTAGGGCCAGTTTATATTGTTTCAACACTTTAATGCTAATCAACGGTGTGCAGAAACAAAACAAAAAAAGAAAGCCACTCAGCAACCCAAAGATCAGACAGGTTTGATAAGTTGTGCCTGTATAGTCAGGGCACTGTTTCACTGAAATTGTGCACAAAATACAGTATACAGCTTGACAGCACTATTTAGCTAACCCAAATCCAGCTTTAAGTATTAGGAAAGGCATCTCAACTGCTCCTACAGCATCTCATTCATCCTCAAATGCGAGAGATGCTCTGTTTACAGTTTGACTGAAATCTGACCCCAGAAAAGCGCAAAATAGTGAACGATCAGAAATGTGTCTTTGTCATTTAGGTTCCTCGGCGGATTGTAGTGAACAAAGCTGCAACTCTGGAGATCTCCTACGCCAACCCCCTCCCCGAACCCGTGAGCCGCTGTGTGCTACTCGTGACTTTGATGAATCAACAGGTCAAGATACAGTAAGTGAAAGCTGCAGCGTTCACTCAGTGCTTCTAACATGACCAATAGCATGTTTAGTTTCTCAACGAGACAAAATCATGGTTGAATTGTCAGCTTCATGTTTTCTATTAATGAAAATAAGTACGCCACTACATATATATTGAGATACTATGATTCCTCTATCATGTATTATTTTTCTTCCACATAGGAACTTCTTTAACAACTAAAAACCTCTAACATTCTGCCTTCCTGGGAAAGCAAATGGGCATATCAAACCCTTTTGTATCTCTAATATTTCTTCTACGGCTTGGTTTTGTGTTTCTATTTTTATATACAGTACCCTAATACTACAAAAATAACTCTGAACTAAATCAAATAAGTAAGACATTGCCATAGATCCCCTCATTGCAGCCCACACAAGAAGTCGCTGTATTCTCTTTTAAAGCAGGAGAAAAACCACATAGTCTCAAAACATGAGCAAAATGTTCTTTTTTCTTTTCCTCTGGACTCTGCTGCTTTATGCATTAACTCATATTTTCTGAAGCTTGTTTTATTACAAAGCAACCCAATTTGCTGTGACTCTGGAAATATTTGGACAAAATAATCCATAAAAATACAGGAAACATTATTCCAATAAGAGACTAAGCCCATTTAGGCTAAAAGGAGACACAAAACAGAAGCACCTGGCCATTAAAAAAATTGTATTATTTCCAAAGTGGATATGAACCAAGCAGGCATCAAAGCACTGACCTTTGACATAGAGCTTTCCTATTCTGAGTTTGTGTTGACAATCCAAACTTGTATCCAGTCCTAACTCAGAGGCATGAGGTAGCACTTCTCATTTCCATCAGTCCACTCGAGTAAATGAAGATGGTACTATCTTTTATCAATTCTTAGTCTTCACAAAGCCTAAGTAATTCTCAAAAACCAAGGCTGGGTCTCAAATAACTGTTGGTGCTCTAGCTATCACACAGTTCTGCTTCTTGGGAATCTGAAGGAATGACAATGCAAGCCTGAATTAATTGATTTTTAATTTTTTTTTTTTTTTTAGTTTGGCACGACTGGCACCAAGGGAAAGATCAAAAATTTATTTTGAATTCACACCTCGCAGGGCTGGACCCTTACAGCTGCAAGTAGACTTCTCTTGTGACAAGTTTTCACATGTCAAGGGATTTGTAACCATTGCAGTAGCACCTGCATAATGTGATGGAATCAATCAAAATTTCAGCATTAACATGGCAAGATGTTCTCCTCTGTACAGGGACCATGATGACTGCAAGAAACTTCCCATAAAAATTGGTGACCTCTTACATTGCAATAGAATCAAGTCTCCTGCTTTCACAGTGCTTAATTATTTACTCTCTAATTGTATTTCTCTTTTTGTCCTCTTGTCTAGAAAAATGAAGCTCCTTCCTTGTAGAAATAGTTTCACTGTTTTAACAAATCCCACTGTTAAGCTCCAACTTTAACTTTTCCATCAGATAACACAGTCTCTTTGTGACCACATTCTAATTGTCAGCAATAAATAAAAACTATTCATAAAACTGTATTTTGTAATGAATTGTACATTCCATGGAAATACGAGAAATCACAAGATGAGGAAAATTCTTTTTCCTTCATTTAACAGGTTTCTTACCTTAAAAAGTAGAACATTTCCTCCAGCGTTCATTTAATGTCTGCATTTTGTGACACCTAAAACTCCATGAATGGGGAGGAAAAAAGCCTACGAAGGCTGGAAAAAGCAAACGTTTGGGGTTCACAACAATATTTTTGTAGCCTGCGGGCATAGGCCTGTCACAGAGCAGGCAGCACATCTACATATTCAAATCTGTAACTTAATTCCTATGTAAAGTGACAGAGACCCAAGCACCAGGAAGCACGGGGAGGATCTTGCATTAATGTGGAAGTCCAGCAACACAAGGTAACTCATGCTTCTCGCCCACCAGTGTAAGGTCACCGGAGACCAAAGAACATGTTTGTCTTCCAACCTTCCCCATGCGAGTCCTCCCCAGGCAGCCCCTCTCCACGCCTTTGCCATGATGTTCCCATACAGATGCCTCTTTTGTGGGTTCCCAACCCCAACATCGCCAGGTACCAGATTTCACCTGAAACGCGTTTTTAAGTAGCCTTAAGGATTCTCCATGACTGCAGGCAACACAGCCTCTCCAGGGACTGCGATGAAAGCTGATGACTGATGGGGCACCGTAGCCACCCGGCCACTCTTTGGATGTAGGGTGTGAGGGGTACAAATGGCTCTGAAGATGAAGAGGCATGAAGATTTAGATTTGTTGTCTGACTTCTAAAATGTTTAAAGCAGAACTACTAAGGCCAAAATTCTGAATCACCGAGCCGTCAGGAGTTCAACATGGACATCTTTTATCTGACAGGTGATAATATAGTTTGGGTCAGAAGGGACCTTTAAAGGTCACCTAGTCCATTTCAAAGAGTCTGGTGCATCCAGACACAGTCACAAATTCATACAGAAAAAAATACACAAGAAACCATAACAAAACTTTAGATCCCCTTTTCTAAAAATAAATTTAAGCTGCAGGTAATTAATTTGCCTTTTTGGTTGCAGGCAATTTTGTATGTGGAAACAAAACAGAAAACAGCAACAGACCAAAAGAGACATAACGTAGAAGTGTAGAGGTGAGGAAAAGGAGGGATCACCCCTTAACACCTCTTATTCCTCAGTCACAGCCCACTGGAAGTTCAGCAAGTTCAGCCTGCAGCCTCCTCTCAGGACAAATTGGCAGGCCAGTCTGTAGATAAGTTGTGCCACAGGATGAGGGAGGAGCGAGCGTGATGGAGCTCCAGGAGCAGAGCAGAGTGTCTGTAATTAGCGTGGGCAGGGCTCGCACCAGCAGAACAGCTCGGTGGCTTCCTCCAGGGCCCAGCTCAAGGTGCTGTGCCAAAGAGCCGCAGAGAAAACTACATACATGAATTATGAACGCCAAGCTACACACAAAAATGATTAAAAGCAGAGGCAGCCTTAAACACTCCTCTGTACTTCACAGAAATCCCTGATGCTCCGGTGGCCGCACAGCAACGCCCGCCCGGAGGGATGTGCTGCTTCTTCAGTAGGAAATGTGTATTATAGGTAATCCTCTCAGGAACAGAGGATGAGGACGTCACAACTCAGTATGCTTCCAAGAAAGAATGAATTGTACACAGTTACATGAAAGATCTTCAGGCAGACCTGCCTTTAAAAAAAAAAAAGGTGGTATAAAAAGCCACAATGCTACTGAGCAGCAGCAATGTTAGTTAATGAATTACAACCCTATGAAGATCACCCCATGTCCCATACATCCACGTTGTACAATATGTAGATTTGTCTATACCTGCCCTCTGTACAATCAGCCTCCAAAACCCTAAACTGACACAAACCAAACCATCCAAAATCAAGTTTCTTCTCTCTACTTAAGACTGTATTTCCTTCATTAGATCAAATTTGGGATGTTTTCCCCTTATAATAGTTAAGACACCGGGATAGTGTCTATCATCTTTCCTCAGCCGTTCACCAGTTTTAAATAAGCATAATTAAATTCAAGATTGTGCAATTAAAATAGTCATAAGCAGATGCTTACGTAGGACACTACTACAAAAACAGTAACT
This sequence comes from Calidris pugnax, assembly GCF_001431845.1. Taxonomy (NCBI): domain Eukaryota; kingdom Metazoa; phylum Chordata; class Aves; order Charadriiformes; family Scolopacidae; genus Calidris; species Calidris pugnax. The sequence goes on from NW_015090855.1 coordinate 4,949,491, forward strand.
AGCAACCACAGGTCACACCCAACTTCTATAAACTCTAGTTTATGTAGTGAAGTTGAGAGTCCTAAGCCTTTCGTTACTCATGTCGGTGGAAGAGGATTCGGAATGTTCTTGCACAGTTTTGTGCCCATAAACTGAACTACGCACAAGCGCGGAAAAGAAGAAAGAATCCTTATGGCAGGTAAGTTAAAAATAGCCTGATTGCTCCAGGTATCACTCTTCCAATACAGATGAGTGACATTTGCTGAGGAAACAAGATGAATTGCATTTAGTTGTTCTCTTGGCAATTTAACCTTTTTGAGGTTAAATGCATTTTAGTTATTCTACTAAAACTGACTTTTTAAAAAAAAAATTAATATCATGGGTGTTGAACATATTCTTTTTTTCCTCATAACAGAGAAAAATAGAGTAAGAAAAGATTTCTCTATCATATCCATTAACTACTTTATACAGTGCTTTTGCAGCCACCTAATCAACACTGTTGGCTACTGACTTGGGCATCAAACTGCCACATAGAAGTCCCAGGCTCTAATCCCCTTCTGATATCAAATTGATGTCTGGCCTCAGACAGGTGACTTTATGGCCTTGGACTCCCACATTCACCTCCCTATGAAGCGCTGTGTTTGCCTGTGCACGGCTTTGTTGACGTGCAATCCCCATATCTATGTATTTTATATATATATTATAGCACTTGCTCTCATTCTCGTGACAAGTGGAAGGATCTCTAGTTAGAAAGATTGGTCATATAATACACACAGAGATCTATCTACAATTTAGCATAAGGATTTTATTTTTTTTCTCCTGTTATACCTTCAAAGGCAACAACATGAACCCTGTGTTCATAACAATCAGCATTTTCAGCAGCGATCACCGCGTCGGCAGACTTGCTTATGAACACGCTGCCAATGTCTATCCATTAGAGGACAGACACAACTTTTTAGAAGTTTTCCCAATGGTGCATTAACAGTATTACTGAAAGTATTCTTTGCCAACAGATAGATACTGAAAGCAGGAAAACAAATTATAGGATTTAAATTGAAACAGCGAAGATCAAAACAAAGATAACTTTGAAGAGACAAAAGATGGGTATTAGGCTTTATTGTGTTCTTGCCACACACATAAGCCATTTTTTGCTGATCTCCAGCACATATTCACTAGAAACACTTGTGTAACCATGGACTTTGCAAGGCAAACTGAACTATTAATGCAGTACATTTTGAGAGCTAACCAATGCTAATCACTGCCTTCTTTATCTTCCCACTTCTCCAGCTGTCCCCCTCTTTCTGTGTGGTGCATCTTGTCTTTGCCTGTGACATTCCACTCGGAGTCTTAGCAACACTATTTAAGTCCTTAAAGGCAAAGCCTCAGAGTACCAAACCCATGGCTCAGCTCCCATTAAATCCTACATGTGCTACATTTTTATTTGCAGATATGCAAAATGTTCTTAGTTATCTGCATCATTGCACAACTAACGATGCTCACGCTCCCCGTGCCGAAGAGCCTGGGCATTTAACTTGCACAGTTCAGGGTACACAGTGGAAGGACACACATGAGCAAAACGTTGCAAGGCTAAATTCTTTCCAAACTCTGAGCCAAACTGCCGCTCAAGAACACGGTCTAATTCACTCTTAAATTAGAGGTCTTAACGTTAAGAATGCTGTCTGCTATAGGTCCTTTTCAATTAAACATATTTAAGTTGGAAAAACAAACTGATGATACAAGTCAGAAATTTTCTAGATATTCTACACCACGTGACTCAAACATCACACTCCTGCCGATGGAATTTTTTTCTCCAGGTGACATATCTGAAACATGACCCTTCACTTAACTGAAAATATTCAAAGGTGTTTATGCTCAGACTACAGGAAAGCAACTTGCTCCAGGCCCTTACTGCAGCCTCAGAGCTGCATGTGCACATCCATGGTTCTTCTAAAAACTGAAACATGGGTATAACCATGACCACATCAAGACATCACAGAATAAAATTCTATGCTGTAAACACAGTGGAAAACTCAAATCCCACCCTCTCTATTTCTATAGCAGAATTCTGTGGATTCCCTCAGGCATGAGTCTCATTCCAAGACTCTCAAGGTGCTGCTAAACCAAGTCCGGGAACTTAGTTCAGTGAAACAATGGAAGTGTTGCTTCCACAGAAATCTTCTTCAAGGGAAATTCCTGTGGAATATCATACTGGGGAAGGGCACTCCTCAAACGTGTTCATAGAGGGATCTATATTTTTTCTGCTTTGTTTTTACTTGTTTGGTGGGTTGTTTTTTGTGGTTTTTTAAAGGATCAGGGAACAAGAAAAGTTGAAAGCTTTTGCAATCTGTGCTTCAGTGTCCCATTTTAAACAGCAGGCAAACTGTCACAAGAGAGCAACCCACAGCAGTGCCTGAAGATACACCACTCCTAATCCTACCATCTGTCCTCTGCTGGTTATCTTTTTCCAACAGAGTGTGAAATTGCACCCCACTTCAAGCAACAAGACTGTAAATTAACTGAGATACAAGATAATGCGACAAGATAATGTGCAAATTTAACAATGAAGGACTTCTATTCATCATCTGTCATACTGTGTTTCCAGGATCAGGCACGCACTTGCTCATGAGAGTTTTAATGTTTCTTTATGTACAACTGGAAAACATTCTGGGAACTAGAGATCCCCACAAAAAAAAAAAAAAGTAGGAACATGGTAGAATAGAACAGTCCCTTCAAATTTTAACAAAGTCTTATCTAAATACAATAGGATTATTATTTTTTTTTTTTAATCAAAGATGAATTCTCTGAAGGGTGGTTTTTCTGGCTCTGAAAGATGCCTACAGAAAAGATATTTTAGGTGTTCCTCTAAGTTGTTGTTTCTTTTGCAATTTTTAATAATGACTGGATTTTTCTGTTTTCATAGAACATATATAAATATAACAAAATGACTACATTAGACAAGCTGAAAAGATGTACAAGTTTGAAGCAACAATGCTTTAATTAACTCGCCCCATGTCCTTTCTAGCCCTGAAAATAGCAGATGTCAACTGGCAATCCAAACTAAATAAAGCTGCGCACCACACCTCTGATTACAGCAGCACAGAAGAAATCTTGAGGAGAGGACAGCCCTTCAGCATCACTCTGAACCTCAAAACAACAGCGCAATCTGGGGATAACTTCACCTTTATTGCAAGCACAGGTAATTTCCCCACAACGCTCACCTCACTTCCAAGTCACTCCAGCTCCAAAACACAACAGCCTCACAGCTCTATATGGTCCATCCCCAAATCATTAAGCTTTATCCTCTTTCATTCAGGATTTATTGTCCTCTTAGGCTTAGGAGCTCCCATTTTAAAGCTCAATCTGTACCTTAAGGCAATAGACGGTCAAGGTAATAATTAATAGAAAGGTAGGCGCCAGCCTCATTCTAAAAAGAAGCCTATATCTCTACTCCTACAGACTTACCCAAAACGCTGCAAGTTGTTATCGCTCTGTGGTTCCCTGAACATTTTGCAACTCTGCCTCCCACAGAGCATCATCCCCCATTTGTCTCCTCTCCTCATTCTGCTTCACCTGTATTAACTTCTCTTGATTAACTTCATGTGTTCCCTATTACTAGAAGAGTCAACACCACTCCATTTGTTAAGACTCCCAGCTGTATTTTCCTGAGAGCCTTCTCCAGAAAATTCTCCAGGCAGCTGCTAACTCTTAACGAAATGGGTATTAAAATGAGTGGCTCATCCTGACTATGTATTTTTGAACTGTCAGGTTTTTAGGACAACAGCCCTCCTCGCTCGTCTAGAGTGATTATGGGGGTATTCACTTTTACTGGGTTGTGCATGTAACACAGAGGGCTGCATGGTATGATTCTAGGGACGGGAGCACAACTGGTTTACACTGAAGAAGCATTTGATCTGATAAACCACAATCTTTCAATATAATCATGAAAAAAATTATGGAATTCAGATCATCACTGACCCCAAGTCTGTCACCCAGAGCTGTCATTCAGAACTGCTGTCCCTGTTTCCTCTGGCAGGACCATCTCCATCGGAATCACAGCAGACCAAGGCCATATTTAGGCTTTCTGAGGAGAGTCCCAGCGGCTGGAGTGCCACCCAAGAGCCCAGCGAGCCTGGATGCATCAACTTCACAATATCCAGCCCAGCTGATGCTGTCATTGGGCGATACAAACTCAAAATCCAGACGGTTTCTGGGAACAACAAGGTCTCTTCAAGACTCCTGGGCCAGTTTGTGCTACTCTTCAATCCCTGGTGTCCAAGTATGTTTTGATGTATTGTGTCCTTCAAATAACTCATTGTCTCAGTCAGGAAATCTGGGTGTCACAGTAAAGCATGTACCCAACAGTCACAACTCAACATCAAGGATCAAGTTTTTGCCCCTTCTTCAGTGCTGCAATTCATCAAAGATCCAGCCTATTGCTTGTAGAATTAAGAAATCAGAGGCAGAAAATACTCCAAATATTTATTCTATATTTTTTCCCCTCTGATACTTGTGTTCAATTGTAAACCAAGCAATGTCTACCAGTAAGACACATGCTGGGATTAGCGAAGGGACAGGAGCACAGTCAGTTCGCCTCAAAGGAGCTTAATGCTTATTTTATTCACTCTCTAAATGATGACAGAGGTACAGCAGGGAGTCCTAAGCCTGAATGCACAGGCAGCCTGACCTGTTCCTTAGAACTCCCCTTGAGGTGAGATCTTCAGTTACAGCAGAACAAGTCTCCTTTCAGCCAGCATGTCTCACTCTGCTTCCAGATGACGATGTCTATATGGCTAATGCAAAGGAGCGGAGGGAGTACGTCCTGAATGACAGCGGAATCATATTTCAGGGACTGGAAAAACATATTGAAGAAGAAGCTTGGAACTATGGACAGGTAAAAAGCATCACCTATTCCAGAACTTTGAAAATAAGAACAGTGGGTAAATAGGCTCTCGGGGAGACCGAATCATTATAAAAGTTCAGTATTCCTCTCTCACTTATGTTTTTTGTGCAGATATATGTCTCACTTATCAACACATTACAGCAGCATCAGGATCATTTCCTCTCTCTGGCATGTGCTAATAAAGAAATGAAAGAAAAAAACCCACAATTTTCATTTTCTTCTGCCTATTACACAAACTGGTGAAATTCTACTCATTTCTTGACCCTTGTAAAGGGCAAAGGAAGCCATTTCAGTATTAACCTCTAGGTATTGTGAGGCTAATACATCCAAATATTTACACAGTTGGTTCAGTAATGGGGCAGAAGACATTAAAAGGATATCCCAAGTCTGTTCAAGTGAAACAGCTCAATTTCGAATTTCTGAAGATAAGTTAGGCCTTCTAAACCCAGCTGCTACAAATGCAGTCATAACTACAGTCCACCTGCAGGTGGGGAGTTTAACCTTGGGTTTATTTATGAATTAGCCTTCGATATATTGCTTGTTTTGATTTCAGTTTGAAGAAGGTATCCTTGATATCTCTCTGGCTATACTGGATCGAAGCCTGAACCACCGCGAAGATCCAGCTGTTGATGTATCCAACAGAGGCAATCCTGTCTATGTGAGCAGGGTCATCAGTGCTATGGTAAAGTCATCAACTAGTTACAGCTGGACAATGCACCTACTAACAAAAACCCCAATACTTAATTGTGAATGCCTCAATGTTTTATAGGAATAGCTAATTTTTCTCAAAAAAAACCAAAAAAAAAACCTACAGAAGAGGTAAAATGGACATTTACTCTCAAGGAAAAATCACCCTAAAAGTTTAATTTACCTTCTTCCCAAAAGTTTGCTGTAACTGAAGGGAAGTTTCCAAGACCTTTTGGGGAATGCTGAATCTCAGATGTATTTTCTACCAGATTATCAGTCCATTAGATCTTTTCACGAATTTGGAAAGCTCATGTCCATTCTGAAATCATTTGCTAAGTCATTCAAACACCAAGAGAAGCATGAAATATTTTGGAACACAGGTGTTGGTATGGCTGCATATAATGTGTGTATTTAGTATTCTTCACTTAAGGGGGATTCTTTCAGTGAGGCCTGTATGCATTTCCTTCAACAAATAGTGACATCTTCTCAACACCCCCCCCATCCCCACAAACATATAAATGCACAACTAGAAAAAGTTTTCCATTTTACAGATAATCCATGGCTTACCACATTCCTTATCTGAGATGCCTTCTTTATGGCTGTGACCCTTTTCATCCTTTTAGACAGCACTCACTTTAGGCAATTTCAACTCTTTCAGGTCAACAGCAATGATGAAAAAGGAGTGGTGGAAGGGAAGTGGAAAGGAAAGTACCGCTCTGGAACCAACCCCCTGCACTGGAGTGGAAGCGTGACCATCCTTCGGAAGTGGTACAGGGGGAGATACAAACCCGTCCGGTACGGCCAGTGCTGGGTCTTTGCAGGAGTAATGTGCACAGGTAAACACGGAGGGATGAAGAACACTATCAGAAAGGAAGCTTACTAGAATTTCTGCTGTTTTAACTTTGTGACGTTGTTGTTGAAGCTGTTTCAGCTTTGACAGAGAGAGTAAAGAATCTATACTCTCCATTCATGAAGGGTTATTTGCCTTCTAAACAGCCTTAGTTACAATACTCCACCCCAGTTTTGTGAGTCAACAAACAAATACAAAGCATTTTGCCAGGCTAGACTGGTGAAAAGAACGAAGTTTCCTGCTTCAAAGTTAGGATTCAAAGAAAATCAGTGCTCTTTTAAGTCTGTCTCCTCACAATGCCAGTTTCCTACTGTTGTGTCTTACCTACTGGTGACACAAAACCAAATCACAGCTCTGAGGACCTGTAAAGGGAGCTGAGAGTTGGGAAAAGTGTTTCATCCCAGCAGTTTCCAGTCAGAGCTGCTCTGGGAGACATGAGTCACTTTGGGAAAATACAAAATAAAAACAATGCAATCTAGAGGTGTGTCTCAGAGGGGAAAAGGAAAATGAAGCAGGTAACAGAGCAACAAAAACAGGGAGAAAATGGGAGAGAGAACAGGATAAAGGATTAAGGATTAAAATAAATGAGTGAATCTAATTCTTCTTTAAAAGAACACGGCAGCCAAGAGTGTCGCGTGAGTAGAACTGTCTTCTAAGCAATTGTACACAATGACCGTGAGTCACATCATATTTGAGAGGGAAGTTTCTGAGGGTCTGTTTCCCCACTGAAAACACATGCACTATCCTGCTTTGCCAAGAAAAACAGAAAAATACTTTCTAACTGGCTGTAAAACAGGTTTACAGCACTTTTACAGTGTCCTGTATTGCAGTTCTTAGATCCCTGGGAATACCTACTCGTGTTATTACAAACTTCAACTCTGCCCACGACACGAATATAAATCTGAGTATTGATAAGTACATTGATATTTCTGGAAAGACCCTGGACTTGACTGAAGACAGTGTGTGGTAAATATATATTATTTTTTTCTTAATATTTCTTCCATTATATTGTCCTCTAATTAAAAGATCTAGAATCATGCTTCTGAAAAAGCACCCCAACCTCATGCTCCCAGTGGTATAAAACCCCGTAGCAAAGAGTCAACAGAGCTTAGAAATGCACTATGTGTTTGGTTTCATCATTCTGAAGAATTATCAGAGGAGATAATTTGTACCATTGCTATCCAACATATAATTCGAAATATATAGCTGCTAATTTTGCCTCTACTGTATGGAAGTCTAATTTTTTTCCAAAAAGTTGAAGAATGATGAACCTCTTGCCCCAAAATGATATCAGCTTGTCCCTCAATTCCTAGAGCAGAGCACTCTCAGAAGTTTTAGACCTGGCTCCTGTGCTACGTGGGGTTGATTGTCTCAGTCTTTCATGATTACTATTTTACATCCCTTGCACAACACTGAGAGGTTACTGAAGTAAAAGTAATATATTTAATACAGCTGAGAAAAATCCCATCCCATCCTTTAGGAAGAACACGATGTTTCTTTCACCTCAGGGAAGCTGTTAAAAAGGATGCTTTTGACAAACAAGTGCACAGAAACTATCACACTGCACATGTGTGTGGTACCACATGCATCAGTGTTTCAGTCACCAAGTGCCCTCTTTCATGTGGACTGAATGGGACAAGGGGACACAAAGTAGAAAGCACCTGTGAATTAAATACCAACAGATAGCAATGTGTGCAGGAGGCTTTTAGCTGTTCAGTATGTTGTTCTGGAATGTCCAGAATTGAATACTCGACTCTGCAATTAATTATTTTCCTTTTCACGTTTTTTTCATAACATCCCAATATTTCTCAGAGATCTGAACACAAAAAGCTGGCAAAGAAGGGGAAAGAGGTACTCAAGAAAGGAAACAGTCTCTCCACAGAGGAGTTTTCATTCACTCAACTTGGATTATTTCTTGCATTGCACGAGAAATGTATCAAATCTATCAATATAAAATCAATTGTATGAATCAGAGATTCCCTATTCTACCTCCCTTACAGGAATTTCCATGTCTGGAATGAATGCTGGTTCACTAGAAGAGATCTTGGCTCTTTTTATGATGGATGGCAGGTTCTAGATGCGACACCCCAGGAAAAAAGCAAAGGTAACACTGTTGTAAATATGAAAAGGTGTAGATATTGTTATTCAATTCATAATTCATAAAATTACATAGAATAGCTAAGGTTGGAAGGAACCTTTAGAGTTTGTTTGCTCCAACCCCCTGCTCAGCACAGGGTCAATTATAGCAGGTTTCTCAGGACCATGTCCAGTTGGATTTTGAATATTTCATAGGATGGAGACTCCCTGGGCAAACTGTTGCAGGCTTTGACCACCCTCATACAAGAAGTCTTTTTCTTATATTTAAGTGGAATTTTCTGTGTTTCAATTTGTGCCACTGCCACTTGCTCTTTCACTGGATATCACTAAGGAGAGTCTGATTCTGACTCTTTGTGCCCTCCCATCCCCCCTGTCTCCCAAGCAGACAGAGTGGGTGACCAATGGCCAGCGCTTGGGTTCACACTCTGGCTCTGGTTTTATTTACTAATACAGACACAGCTTCATTGATCTAGTTTGATGACTTCCATCAAAAGATTCATTTATTTGCCCATCTAAAACACACCAAACTCCAGATAAACTGCTTCTCATTCCCCACTACCAAGTTTACCACATTTAGCTCCCTGGATTGTCTCAATGCACATACAGCATTGATGACTCGCATCTCGTAAATCTGATTATACGTCTCACTCAGCTCCCAGTCTCTCCTCTCCTTTCACTAGCCAGCTTAGCACACAGCCTCGCAGGCTTTGAAGGATTAGAACATTTCACACAGCACACATCATAAGCGTTAGCTCTTCCTACACCTTGTCAGCCTCACACCACCTCTGTGCTCCTACCTCGTGATAGAAAATGCACGCGAAATCTCTGGCCATAATGTACATAGAAACAATGCACTTTATCCACACATGTCTTTGGAGAGACTACCTCTCCCTCTTGCCGTCAGCATGAGGATTTGTGTTCTTTCACAACAGGCAACCATTTAACTTCTCCCTCTCTCTAATGCAGGCATTTATCAGTGTGGTCCTGCCTCCACCAGAGCCATTAAGGAAGGGCATGTGGACCTGGATTATGACAGCTCATTTGTGTTTGCAGCAGTGAATGCTGACTATGTTACTTGGATTCACTATAGCAAGAAAAGAAAAGAGAGGATTTATTCTGATACGAAGAAGATTGGAAAATTCATCAGCACCAAAGCAGTGGGCACTAACTCCCGTGTGGATGTCACTGCTAATTACAAATATCCAGAAGGTAAATTCTTTATTACAGTTTTCTTGCCACTGATAGAAGTGAAAAGAATGTAGGCCTTTGTTGGATTGAGCACTGACTTAGTTTCTTTACTTCTTCTGGAGCAAAGTAATTGTGAATTTTCAAAGTCTTAGGTGTCCCTGTCAGCTGATAGTGAGTCAATACGGCCTTTATTCAATACAAAGTCAAAGTTACTTCTGTAAAACATTCTGTCCCAGCTGTTCTGATCAGCTGGTGAGACTATTTCTGTTATGACATGCGCCCCTAGCCACTCCGGAGACTTGTTTCTTCAAAAGGATTTTTTACTCCTGTCTTAATTTCAGCAGAGATGGCAATTCTCCCAGCCTGTGTGGAACTGAGCTCTCCCAGGAGTTATCCTACTGCTCACAGCCTCTGAGAGGTGCCCATGAACAGCCAGCTAAAGCTGCCAGGAATTCGTTTGCTTTTGCTAATTTTAGCATTTAGGTTAGACCTCACTTTCTCCTCTTGGGTATCCTTGCCCTCCTCAGTTTTCCTAAACTGTATTTACTGAGAACAATTATGCTCCATTTTACTATATCCAGTATGAGATCTCTGAGCATGTTATCTTTCAAAGCAGGATCCTTGAAAGAAAGGCGGGTCTATAAAAAAGCACTGAAGCTGCTTGGTGTGAGCAGCACTGGAAAAAGTGGCAAAATTACGAGACCTAGAAGACGACCTTCAGCAGCATGCAGACAGCCTGCTCGAAAACCCACTATCTCAGGGAAGCTGATCCTTAATGCATCTCCTGTAATTGGCCAGGACATCCTCCTTACTTTGGCACTCAGGAACTTGATCTCAGATTTCAAGACCATAAAGGTTAAACTGAGGGCTTCAGCCATTCTCTACACCAGAAAACCAAAAGCGGAGATCTTGGAGTTGTCTAGGTCGATTAAACTTGAATCTGAAGAAGGTAATTTTAATTTTCTTACAGCTTAGGACAAGACATAACTTTGTTTTGTTGCCAAATCACATAGAAATAATGAATGACTCAAGAAGTGCATGATCTGCAAGCAGTTGGAGGGTAAGGGTATTCAGGGGGAGAGAAACATCTGTGCAAGGAAGGAGCATTAAATGCTCCTCAGATAAATGAAAAAAAACACCAGCAGCGATTGCCACATAGATTCATCCTCAGAACTTTTTAGCTACTGATCTCTACCTGGTCATTTAGTGTTTGATGTGAATGTAAGTAGAAGTCACCCATGAGCATCATTGCTGTCTATTGGCTGCCAGCACCCACAAAGGGACAGCCCCAGGGCGATGGCATCCTTGCTCCTTAAAACACAGGTACATTACATATATCTGGTACTTAGGAAAAAAAAACAAAAAACAAAAAAAAGAAAAAGAAGAGGGGGAAATCCTGTTTCTGTTTCCATTCCAGTGAAAGATATTCCATTCAAGATCTCCTATTCCCAGTATAAAAACTCTCTGACGGATGACAGGAAGATCCTAGTGACTGCTGTGTGCAAAACCAAACGGGGAGCCTCACTTCTAGTGGAGAAGGATATTATACTTCAGGATCCTTTTCTCACCATCGAGGTAAAAGCCAGTCCTCTTTGTGTCCCTAGAGAGACCTGTTGAGAAGAAGTAACAAGAACCCTTACTCCATCTGAGTGTGGGAAGAGAAATCATGCCTGAGGGTGATTTGATCTTGTTGCTCTAGTAATAGGCTGCATGACACGAGTCAAATGAAATCCACGAAGGAAAAGCAAACATTTCCAAGTCATAAAGGCATAGCTGTGCTGTGGTATTCTTGGCAGGGCTTGTTGACATGGCACTGATAAAGTTCTCAGTGTTATGAGGGTAAGTGGGAAAGGTAAGATTATCTCCAGAGAGACACACAGAGAGAAACAGAGACAGAGAGATCTAGTCCATATCTAGGCCTCCGCTTTTGTCAGGGAAGTCTGACCATTCTCTTCCAGTTTATTTAGAAAGCCTGATTTTTACCAAAGACATTTTCACTGCCTTGCTGATAATGCCTGGGGCTGGGAGGCTAATTACTAATATTCAAGGAAGTTCTTTCACCTTATCAGGCAAAGTGCCACTTTTCACCTTCTGTAACATCTTCCCAAATGTTTAATAATTAGAACTGGAGGCTTTTTTTTTTTCTTCTTCCCACTGAAGACTGACTTCTGGCTAAGGTTGCACAATGGGTAAAAAGCAAATCTTAGCCTACAGGAAAGACCTGGTGCTCGGTCTGCCCGGGGACAGCCTGGGGTTTGCATGGCCCATCACACCCACGTGAACTCGCTTAACTTGTTCTGGACGGTCCAGCACATTCTCACGCTGTATCAGAGACGGGATCAAGTGCCATCTACCTACTGCCCTGTAAACAACACACAGGGAGTATGATAATCTGCAGCCTTTCAGAGCCTCCGGACTAGATGAGCTACCCCAAACCACGCTGTCAGCAGCACACAGGAAAAGCAAGGTTACACAAAGGAATAAAAAAACGTTTGTATTTTTGTAGGTCTGACCATTTCTGAATACCAAGTCCTAGTGAGAGTTTGTAAAAAGCCTTCTGTGCTGTACCGTGCAAATAACAGTGTCAGCTCATACAGGGCAGGCACCTGAATTAAATTATTTCAATTCAGTGACTATGTTTCAAGAAGGGTTTATTTTCTGTTGATTGGAACTTCTGTATAAACATACAGTCGATAACAGAGAAATGCAACTGGGCTGCTGGATTTCTCCATTATAATTAATATTACATTATCTATAAAGATTACCAGATAGGCCAATTCCACTTTATCTCAGTCAAAATAAGATAATGAGTATGTTTATTTGCTACTTGGCATTCTATTTTTTCTTTCGCCTGAGACGCCACAATTCACCTCTGTCTCACATCTCCAATGCTTTCTTCCCCTAAACCTTTCATTTAGCCTAACTGAAGCTAATTTGACTTAAGCTGCCAACTGTGTTTAGCCATATATGCCAAGTTAATATTTGCATTCTCATTCTGCTCTCGCTCTGGTAAGTATCATATGCTATTATACATAACACCATACACTGACCCAGTTAAAAAGTCAGGACTAAATGTTAGATTCTACAGTAGTTTGTTCTTTCTCAGCCACACTTGATGGCTGATTCAAGCCTACACTCTGATACTCAAAAATATATACATGTATTAATTCCTGGCTCTTTCCTGTCCAGGAGATCCTAAGAGGGTAATGGGTTTGCAATGGAAATGAAAAGAGAAAACCATGAGAAAGAGGCGAGACTGATGCCGTGGCTGAGCAGAATGTTTTCTCTCTGTAGGTCCTTGGTCCAGCAGTGGTACACGAGCCTGTTAATGTGCAGGTCACATTTACCAACCCACTGTCTGACGTGGTGACAGACTGCATGCTGAGAGCAGAAGGCAGTGGATTGCTCAAGGAGCAACTCAGGATCACGTACGTACACGCTGTCTGGCTAATAACTCAGGCACTTGGGTGGGAAATCTGAAATAAAAGTGGGTTTTTTTAAAAAAAGATTCTGTCAACCTCATGATTTTTGTTTGCACCAACCTTGGACAAAATACCATCATGTCAGTGCTCCCCATATACTAGTTGGAGTTTTTTACTGATTTGAATTACGGAATGCTCAGGGAGTGGAGAGATGTTCTGCTTTTAACGGCATGTATCTTGGAGCGCTGTAGTTAGTGACTGAATTATATCAAGAGAAAAAATTTTAAAACTTTCTTCTTTTTGTGGTTTGCAAAAGGAAAACCAAACAATCCTTGAAGGATAAGAAAGTAAGTGATGGTATTTTTTGCCTTAAGATGTTAAGTTACTAAAGAGGCAGGACATATACTGTAATGAAATGTCTTAAAAATGTGTCCACTGATATCATACCAGTAAGAAATTGTTCTCCCATCTCCTCCATGGTTATTACTTTAAAACTTTTAAGGTTTTAAAACTATTACTTTAAAAACGGTTTTTAAAGTATCCAAAATATTTATGCTGGGGGAGTTAGCACCAAGAAACTGAGAGAGGAAAACAAAAAAGACAGCAAAAGATGGATAATGATGTGAATCACTGAGGGTTCCTTTACACTGAATAAAAATTTCAGGTCTAGATCCTGACCTAGAACCTTGACTTGCCCTACCAGCATCAGTAGCTCTCAGCTTTGGTACCTCCTTAGAGCAGAGATGCCCCGTTCCCTGATTCTCTCTGTTTCCCGGTGCTACCCTCAGTCTCCTGGTGTTGGACAGCCAAGAGTCATTTCTAACTACAGACATAAAATCAATGTTTACCACACCAAAATATAGCATGAGCATATCTAAAGCACTTTCTCTCTGTTTCCCGGTGCTACCCTCACTCTCCTGGTGTTGGACAGCCAAGAGTCATTTCTAACTACAGACATAAAATCAATGTTTACCACACCAAAATATAGCATGAGCATATCTAAAGCACTGTAAATGTTGTGAGTGATGAGGGTAATATAGACAGCTTGATTTGGGCTCTTCTAAAGATAACCTTTCTGATCATTCCTCTGGCGCTCAGTATGTTTTGCTCTCATGACAGCCCCTAATTCTCTATCAGAGGTTGAGAACAGCAACTATTTCCCCATATCCATCACAGCTTGATTAGATCTTCAAGGATAGTGCTGTGGGGGCTGTGAACATGGAAGGTTACGTCCATGTGTGCTAGGAGTGTACAAACACAGCAGCCACTTTCTCCGGCTCTTCCTTTCCATACTGTCTTAGATTTGGGGACTCTGAAGAACGCATAGCAAGAATTTTTCAGCTGCTTGAACTTACAAATGTATTCTCTCTTTTAGTGTGGCAAGAATGGGCCCCATGGAGAGCTCAACAGTGGAATTTGAAATCATTCCCTACAAGAGTGGCACCAGGCAGCTTCAGGTGGACTTGGTTTGCAAGCATTTTTCAGACATTAAGGGCTTTGTGATGCTTGATGTGGCTCCTGCTCAGTGATATAACCTGTACACCAGTTTGGGTTCATTCCTCTTTATGAAACTGGCCCAATATTCATACATTATTATGACTGGGAGCACAGAAATGCAGACTACTAAGCCGATGTAATATCAATGGAAGTTAATAAAAAGGTACTATACATTATGCTGTAAAGACAGTGTCATCTTAATTCATTAACCGGTTTTATGGGCCTTCATTAATAGAATTACTAGTGGAAATCATATAATTTAACTTGAAGGAGAGGATCAAGTGTGATGGTTTTCAGCATTACAGCTTGTAGCAATGGGAGCAGCTAGATTTCCACGGGAAACCATATAAATCACTGGTTTTGTAAGCTTCGTTGAATGTAATTTAATTATATTGACTAAATACAAGTGTTACTCAGTAATAGCGAAATTACTATCCAAGTAGCTGACATGATTAAATTCTAGAATTATGATTTCATGTAATTACAAGATGGAAAATACAGCAATAAAACACAGCAGTGTTACAATAGAAATCTCTTCTTATGACTGGAAAAATGAGAAGCTATTCAACAATCATGATTTAATCATGTCACAAATTATAAATAATTAAATATTCAACCAAGAAATGACTGGGAGTAACAGCACAAAAGCTGATAAAAGAAACATGTCCTTGAGTAAGGAGTGGCAAACATTAGAGCACCTGAAATAATAACAGGCTGGAATAGCTGTTCCTGAAAACAGGAATGAAGCAGAACATCATTAAACAGGAAAAGGGTGATCTGTCACCTGGACTAAGAGACATTTCTTTACACACATGGCTCCACACACAACGTACCTCTGTCCAAAATGGTTCGTTCTGGATGAAGTAAACTAACGAATGAAACTTCTCCAAAGATAAACAGATAAATCTTTATCACAGCCAACCTGACGGAGAGCAAAACACATTGCATTTCTATCTGTAGTAATATCTAACACACTGTAGTTAACTACTCAGAAAATTTTCATGTATGTACATCTTGCAAATTCACCTCCTCATATAGCTGTAATTATCACTTATTTTAGTTGGCTCTACCAGGAAAAAAAGAAAAGCATTTGGCTCCTGAGGGCAGGGTGGGGAGAAGTATTTAACAAGGAAAATAACGCAAGAGATGCCTTATAGCCCCTACTCTATGCATTCAACCCATGGTCTTGTTCAAGTAGCTACACCTCTACAATCACCCTCTCCCAAACAAGATTCTGGATAAAACTGTATTTGAATCAATTGACATTTTAACAGCAGCTTCTATGAAATTTCTTATTGGATAAAACAGCATTTAGGGATTACAAACCCACAGAGGCAGGAAAACATGGAAATTTCCATGCAAGTCACAAAATATTTTGAGGAACTAGAGATGTCACAGCAAGTGTACTCAGCAGCAGTGCACGTGCACAAACAAAATCTCTTCTCTTCCAGGAGCATGTTTCATCCAAGTCTTAAACCTCCATTTCTAAAGCCTCCTTCTATCAATCACATACGCAAAAGTATCATTCCTAGTTTTATCTAAGACAATATAATCTTTAGAGGTATGTTATTTACATAGTTGCACAGATATACACAGGATTCTTCTAAAACATGTGATAAGAAAAAGTCTTTGCCTCAGCTTAGTCTTTTTAATAAGCACTAAAAGGAAAATATAAGGAACTTTTATTTTTACTGGTGGTTAGATCTTGAGGACATGAGAAATTTTAGGAATTAATAGGAAAAGAGAATATTGTACTCAAGAAATCATTCTGTTTTCGTCTAAACAAAATACATTTGGTCTAAGAGAATATGATTGCAACTGGTGCTATGCAGTGGTGGGGCCACAAATGCCAGAATAGCTACCAACAACTCAGAAAAAAGAAGAAAAAAAATAGTTGATTTTAAAAAGAGTTTACAGGAGGGGAAAAACTGGTTCCTGCTCCTATTAGGCAAAAAGAGAGAAAAAGGTGCAGCTGATGTAATGAATAAGTAAATTTCTTAATACCCTGCCTAGTTAGGTTCTCAGTTTCACAAGATATCTTCAGAAACAGCTTCAGACAAATCCCAAACTGATAGCTATACTGTTTTGTGTATAGAAATTACCTAAATACTTTCTATTACAACTTTTCTAACTTAAGCACAGCTAAAAGATCTCAGGACTTACATGTAACTGAAGCTGACTGCTATGTTTCATTGCATTTTAAATACAAATGACGGACAAGACGAAGGTGCCAATTTGGCAGATTAATTGCAGGAAAACCTGCCTGAGCCACAGTACTGACCCACAGCAAAGGACCCCAAACTGTACCCTCTCCATAAGGAACTGCAGCAATTACCTTGGGGTATTTTCAAAGGCTTCGCTAGGCATAGACACCAGCAATTTCCCAAAGAGGAAATTAATGTGTGGGGACCCACTTTCAATGCTCTCTGCCTTTGTAACACCACCCCCTATTAGTCTGAATCTATTCCAGGACTAACAGGCAGAAGCCACAACCAACGCAAGCGATCAGTCAATGCATCAGTCCTAATTATTTTGGCATTATGCATTTTGATAAAATTGGAGTGGGGGCTGAGGGAGACACTGGGTGTTTTTACTTTGCTCCAGGTCAGAAATTCCTCGTTGCACCCCTGAGAGAATTGGCCAAACTTGTCTACGAGAGCACTTGAGAAAAAGCAGCCCATGCTGTGTGTTTTTGCTTTGTGCAGGCACCGCCTTCAAGGCTGTTTCTTGCCCACGCCTCCTGCCACACACTCACCCAGCCCTTTATCTGCATCTTACAAAATCGCTGTATCTGCCCTCCTAAATTCTGTCCGAGGAAGTTCCACCTGTTTCCTTTCATCCGGGTATCACAAAGCAGACAGGAAAAAAAAAACAAACCTATTTTTCTGTTTGCAAAGGCAGATACTCTGTAATATTTCCAGATGCATTCAGAAAGCACAGGAGGGGAAGGAAAGGCTCAGGACAGTATAATCAGAAGAATGTATGAAAATTCAGAATTACAGTCACACATCCTCATTCCACAAATGTGCTTAACGTAGATCATCATCCTCCATGAAGAAGGCATTACGCCGTCCATATCTAAAACCCAGCACTGTGTCCATTTATGCCTCACAGAGCTAACAAGCCAAAATAGCAAAGATCTGAATGTCCCTAAGAGATAATTTGCCCTTTCCCTCCTGACAACACCTACTACTGTCCAGCAATGCAGTCCCAACACTTCCCCCAGAAAGAATGTTTCACGGACACAAAGTGACTCAGTGACACAGATTAAACAGAGGTCTCATTTAAATGTCTTTGATTTAAAGCCAAGGAAACCTCCAAAACATGTAAACTCCTATTTTATTACATCAATTACAATATTTTGCCACCCACACATATAGTTACAAGGGATGCAGAAGCCTGTCAAAACTAGTCAGCCCGGAGAGACTGGAATGAAGATTGAAAAGGACACACACACACAGAGGAATTCAGATTTCTCCAGGCAACGGAGAGGGGAAGGGGCACCTTTGCACCTAGCGATTAAGTCTTGCAGGATCTTGGAAAGTCAGGGTACACAATTCCCCACTCCCCTCAGAAAAGGCCTTAAGGTAGAGATGGTGTTTCACGAAATCTCATTAAATCTTGCAAGAATGCAGACTGTCATTACATTTAACACACAGTACAGCCATTCCATTCAAATCCCTTCACTATTTCTCCCTAAATACAATGCAGGAAATTTCAGGCAGTGTTTGTCACACACGAGCTTGGAATGACCTCATCCTAATTAACTATTTGTAAGGGAAGCCGGCTGTTAGAAGGAAAATCAGCCCTGACGCTGGTGCCAAGTTCCAAGCTTTGCAACACTCGGGGGTGCTGGCTTTTCGGGGTGTCAGCACTATCAACCGCCCGCAGCAACCGCACCCAGCTCGGTCCCAAGGTTGAAATGCAGACCTGGCCAGCGCCATGTACAAGAAATACACATTCTTCCTGCCTTAGACATAAAACAGCTGTTCAATTAAACTAATGTTCATTGCAGAGAAAAATGTGTAAGTGCCCAAGGAAGGATTTAAATAGCCTTTGTCAAACCCACAATCTTTACACAGCCCTTAGTCATAAGTCAATGGGAGTTGTTGGAGTAAAATACGGCTAATTACCAGTATTTTTCTTTATAAATATGCAGTTTAAATCTCAGCATGCCCAAGAGGCTGACCCAGCCCTCATTGCATTCCGATCATTCAAAAAAATTAAGAGAGCACTAGCTGATATGACACATCCATAGTATTAATTGGTCTTGGAAGACATCTCCAGGATGGTGAATCTTTCTCCCCACCCTTCTGTTCCCCTGATCTAAGTTTCTAGAGCCTTGATTCAGGCAGTCAATTAAGTTACCAGCCTTTTACAGATTAAAACCAAACCAAACAGAAATTGCCCAAGTTGGTAGTTTTAAATCACTTGGTTGTTTCGGCTGTCACCAAAGCTGCATTGATTTACCACTTGGTATCTATTACTCTTGTGTACTCAGTGGAGGGCACCGTTCACTATACAAGACAAAACAAAAGGCACAGTGTACAACAACATTTCTCGTTGCTCTAAAGAAACAAGAAATTCCGCCAATAAGGAAAATTCACATCTAATTCATGGATGTGGCATGGCAGAGGTTCAAATGTAGAAACAACAAAAGGGAAACAGATGTATGGATTTTTTGATCACTATATTCAGAAAGAGATCAAGTTATTAAAGATGCTCACATACCATTTTAAGCCTCTATTTTTATAGGTAATAAAGAAGATAAAACAACTTTATGGGTTTATTTTTGGACCTGTAAAACAATGAAAATCCCCCAAGATAGTACCATAGTAATATCCAAACAGGATGGAGACTTTCAAGGATCCTCTGGATCACTTTTGCTTTAGATTTCTATGACCATGTGAGGGATATGGTGGATACAGAGCAGTGACAACATTTGCCTGGACCTGGATGAAATTTTTCAGAAGCAGCAATGCATGAAGTGAATGCAAAAAGGGTACAAAATCTGCTCATGACATAAAGCCATTTAAATTATTGAGGACTAAAAAACTACGAGGAACAGAAGGTCCCAAACAAGGTAAAACAGAGGACAATATAACACTGAGTGAAATTCAGCTTGGTAAATACAGTCGGAAAGCAGTTTCAGCCAGCCATTGTGCAGAGTATTACATCAACCATATCAAGTGCAGAAGGAGAGCTCAGCACAAACAGGCAGCTCAACTGAAATCTCAGCACCCTTTGCTTCCGTGATTCCCACTAATGACACGTTAGGCTGCAAAGGAGACAGGTGGCGGTGACTACAAAGAATATTTATCCTTAACAAGAACTATCAGAGTGATATTAAATCTTGCATATCATCATGTACTCAGTCATGAAATCATCAACTGGGAGATGACGCCTCACTTGCTGGGGTGAAGCTGATGCACATTCGACGCTTCACTTGCTGGGGTGAAGCTGATGCACATTCTTCTGAGGCACCTGGTGTTGTCTACTGTCAGAGACCAGATCAGACTGGACGAACCTCCGTTCTGATCCAGTCTCGCAAGTTGTATGTGCTTCTGCTTTTGTTGCATTTTAGAGACAAGTATAGGTTTGGATGTGGTTAATTGTGAGCGATTCTTACTGAATCCTTACAATGAAGAAGGGAATTCACTTGGTTGATTTCACAGATCTGGTGCACGTGAGGTTACACGTGCCAAAACCAATGTTCACAATATTGCAGCCTCGGGTTCAGAGGTTGAAATCAGCATAAGCAGAACACACACCTAATTTAACTGTAGTTTTACAAACAATGGCACATCTCAGCAGCATGATTAATGTGTTAAATGTAAGAGCAAATAACGTTCACAGCTAGCAACTGTACAGGGCAATGGGCTGGAACACACGTTATAATAAAGGACAGCTTGAGCTTACATGCTTCCACTTCTTGAATAAAAGGAAGCCTGAAAAATAAACCTGACATCAAGTTGACTTTGCGACTGGAGAGATCAGTGAGAAGGACTTAGAGGACAGGTGGATTTTGCAGGGAAAAACCAAACCCATTCTTTCCAAAAGAACGCCATCATGAATGCTGTTCCTGAAGCTCCAGTAAAAATAAGTTGCTCCCGTTGAAAAGATTTTCTCTTTCTGGAGCCAGAAACATGTACGTAATAGCTATATAGGAAGCATAGGAAAGAACCACCCTTAAAACAAATCTGCAAGACAAAGTCAGTCAAAGGTTACTGAATATGCCCTTTACAGTTCAGGTGGAAATAAGTACTATTTTTTGAAGCGTCTGATCTTTGCTGGAAGATCTTAGGGCCGCATCTTTGGAGGACCCATATAGTAGAGCGACCTGTCATTGTATCTGAAGGACTGTCCATTTGCCCACCTCCTGACACAGAACATATCACTACCAACAGCATTTTGCTGAAAAACAACATATAAGAATCCCATATTCCAGACAGACAGAAAGGTGATTCACAAGTAGGAAACCTCACTATTTTGGCTGAATGTTTTGACCCCTGCAGTGGGCGATTCCTGTTTCCTTCTCTCAGATCTCGAGAGCGAGATCTTGAGCACTGCAAGCAGCAGTCTCTTTTGTGCGTTAACCTCGTCAACGGGCATTTTTAGCCCATTGAAAGATACAAAGGGACAATAAGTAGTTCTCTGTTCAGGGTTTACAAAGTGCTCATCTGTGCGTCCTACGTAGCAAATATTACTTGCAGTTTCCCGTTTGACCAAGAGGTGGCACTGTGCGTGTGCGCAGCCATCAGGAGGCAGCAGTGACGGGACAAACACCTGGCTGGGACAAGGTGACCTCCAGAGGTGGCGGGTGACCTCCAGGGGTGGTGTCCAACCTCAGCCATCGGGCAGTGCTGTGAATCTACACAATTACAGCTATGCTGCAAACAACAAAAACTAAGCGACTTTGTATTTAGCTTAAATCACACATTTAAGTAAGCAACTGTAAAGCAGATGCAAACTCAAAGACAACCACCGAGCTCCCTGGACCATGTTGTGCAGCAGCTGTCTAGTGTAAATCCTGGAATGGCTACAACTACCTCTGAATGCATCGCTGCTTATATAGGATATGGGTTCTTTTTTCCTAATGTATATGTGCCTACATGGATCTCTACTTGCTATTTTATGGCCTAGTTCTTCAATATCTTCAGGTTCCTCGACAACTTCTCCAAAGCTGCCTCCTTCATCTTTCCTACTCAGAATAACTGAACAAGCTTTGCCACCTCCTGGCTTTTTATCAGCTTCTCAAGTTAGTTATGAATTTGTGGAATGTCTGCAGATCTACTGGTGACTCACTCCACAGTGAAAACTCTTTATTTCTGCTGTCTTATTTCCTATCTTCTAATCAATTATTTATCAATGTAGTGACCTTCCTTTTATATTACGGCAACTTTAAGAATGTATTTAGTCCAAGTTTCCAGCATGATATTTTTAAATAGTCTGCATTATGCCACGGAAATTCTACTTTTTTTAGTTGTTAACGAGTTTCCTCATTTTGAACTGGTTTCACTTTTTGAATTAGGCATAAGGGCAATGGATATATCTTGACCTTTTATTTTTTACTCCTTGAAGGGTTTAGGATCTAAGTAGATTAGAGTCAATGCTGGAGAGCAGCTCTTCAACACTTACACTTGAAGTGCATTGTGTGCATCATTTAGAGCCGATTTAAGACTTGTATTTCCTACTCTGGGGTCCTCAATACATAGCTCTTTGAAGAAATTGTCACTGTCTTTAAAGGCTTTGCATCCCACTGTGGAATTTAACCTCATCTGTAGCTAGAAAAGTTCACCACTTTCTGCTCTTTACTGTGGTCTGAGAGATAAGAGAGCAACTTCTGCACAGCAGGCCAGCCAGATAAGCTGAAGAACTGGCAACATCACGTCCCACCCTGTATCAAGAAATTGAACAAACAACTCTGCAAGTGGGTAATTTTTACAGAAAGCTGAAGGAAGGAGCCATTGCCCACCAGAACAAGCAGGAGCTGAAGACTGTCGCAGTGCAGGGAACCAGACATGGGCCAAGGTAAGCAAAAATCACTTTGGTTAGTCCCAAGCATTTGCCAGTTGTCATTCAGGAAAAACAACTGTCCCTGCTCCGGGACAGCGTTCATGAGGCTTGTAGAAGAGGTGAGCTGCTTACAATTTGCATGGAGGACTGCACAAAAAGGGGCAGCAAACAGAAGCTGGTATCAATGCCTACCTGGAGCTTGGGAGAAGCAGTGAGAGGCAGCTAAAGCAGGCGTGAGGGTTTGGAAGCAAAGGCAAGAGGGTTATTCTTAATATAGGGGAGGGGGGAACAAGGAGTTGGGGGAGGCACGCCAGGGTGCAAAACTGAATCAGTGAGATGACTACACGATGCCACTTGAGCAGTCTACAAGATCACCAGAGCAGACATCTTCACCACAGAGAAGAAAATACATGAGGTCAGAGTTGGCTTTGTAAAGCTTAAACTGGTGCAGGGCTATTAGCCACTTGGCAAAAGAACAACCAAGCTCAGGGTGAAGGCCTTTACAGTTACTGGGCAGAAAGTCTTGAAGGCACTGAGTGGAGAAATACAGGATCTGCCGTTTGTGCGCCCCAGGATGTGGCCCCAGGCCAGCCTGCGGGTAGCTCACAGCCCCAAACTCATTCTGTGTCCTCTCACACCACAGGTTTGAGCATCAAAAAATGTGATTTCAAGATCAACGTGAACAACAGTAACCACCACACAGAAGAAATCAGCACCGAAAGGCTTATTGTGAGGAGGGGGCAGCCATTCACTATCACTGTGAGCTTCTCAGCTCCAATACACAACTACCTGCAGCAGCTGAAGAGGACTTCCCTCATAGTACAGACAGGTAACGTCTTTACCATACCTATCAGAGCCCTAGTCCTCCACTCTCCTGAAGAACAGAGCTGGTGGCAAAAGCCATCTCCCAGAGCTGGCCGGAGGTGATCACATTTAGAAGTGAGGCCAGAGAACGGTTTATCTAGGGCAGAGTAGAGTCTCCTGCTGCTGGGGCTGCGGGGTCAAAACCAGATCTCTTTCCAGAAGAGACACAATAACCCATGGAGGTTCATTACTCTGATTTGAAAGTACCCATGGGATCTCTTCTCCATCTCTTTAGTTTAGGAATGTTCAAACTTAGCTATCCTGTTACAGGTGTTTTCTGTTACCAAGTGTTTTCTAGTGGGACCCCTGAGAAGGACAGCAACATCCACCCTCAACTTGTTTTACCATCACCTGAGCATTTAGCTGTGATTTTTGTTATGAGGCACTAAATCCCAGAAGCAGCAGGTCTGCACCGCTCTGGCTGTTCCTAGTTTCTACAAATCTATGAAATTCACATCCACTTTCAAACATGGAGGCCTGAGTGTAGTGCTAGCCTTAGGAAGATCCATTAGGCATTAAGACTATCTCAGAAGAAAGGAGAGCTATGGCTCCAGATATAGAAAAGATCCCTGCAACCTGCATGGTGTGAGGGTGCGTGCCTGCGATGGCCACAACCAGATCTCTTTGGCTGCAGGATTACATCCTTCCAAAGCTGATGGAACCCAGACTGAATTCCCCATCTCCAGCCTGGGAGACCAGAAGCAGTGGAGCGCAGCAGTAGAAGAACAGGACCCATGCTTCTGGACCATCTCGGTGAACACACCTGCCAACGCTCCCATCGGCTACTACACTCTGCTTTTACACGCCTCCAAGGCTCACTGCCTCCTGGGCAACTTCACCCTTCTCTTTAACCCCTGGTGCCAAGGTACGTGGTCAGAAACAGAAAGACAGACAGGGACCAGGTCACTTCACAGCTTTTGAGCTCTGGTGCTCTGCCTCCATGGAGGTTGAGGCTAGGTCACCTGGTGCTCCCCACCACTCCTGCCCTGCTCCTCACAGCACCTTAGGAAGGAAGTGGGGGCTGATAAAAGCTGAAAGCTGCCTTCTTCAGCACTTCTGCCTCCTTCCTGGAGTACCCCACTGCCAGAGCTCCGTCCTGCTGCTAAGGGAAAAATGTTTGATACAGCGTTTCCTATCAGAAAGATTTTAAGATGAGTCAAGATAATAATTGGTCTGATTAAGGCCACTGTATCTTTCTTAGGAATAGAGATGTTGACAGCCAGGAGAGTAAAAGAGCTGGCTGGTGCAATAGCCTGGGTCTGGAGGAACTTTTTGAACACGGAAACAGAGATGACAATTAAATTCTTCTTTCCTGCCTGGTTCAGAACCTGTGGTATTTTTCCAGGGCAGAATGTCAGGGACTGCCCAAGTCCCTGGAGTGCAGTGGAGTCTGCTGATGTGAGAGAGATGCAAGTGCATCTGGCACCAGCAATGATTTCTTCCTGACGCTTTTTCCTCTAATCTAGATGATGAGGTGTTCTTGGCTAACGAGGCACAGCGGCAGGAGTACATTTTAAACCAAGAGGGTATCATCTACTGGGGGACTGAAAATGCAGTCCTGGCACAACCCTGGGACTTCAGTCAGGTAAGCAGTGGCCAATACATCTGTGCTGTCTTACAGCCACCGGCAGAGGAAGGGTGTATATGTCCCAGGTGTACAGGACATTACCCGTTCCCATACTGTGATGAAAGAATTTACTCTCTGCACTCACTGTCTACATCTAAGACTGTGCAGGAGAACGGGGACCTGTGTATGAAGTAATCCAGTATACATAATTTTAGCTACCTTCTCAGGCTGTCCTCTATGAAGAAATGCATTGATTTCTATCTAGGCTTTGTGTGCCTTCCTTTCATCAACAAACATAAAAGCATTTAGCAGACCTGAGTAATACTGTCTCTATTTCACAGGTAAAGTGAGGACAAGTAAAACTTCCCATTTGCCCAAGGCCATCTGACACAGCCAGTGATTAGAATGGAATTTTATTCCACTTTAGTGCCACCAGATCTCAAAAGTACCTCTGTGCCAGCCTAGAGAGTGCTCCAGAAAAGCATCAATTTCCCTCAATGGGGGGATGCAACATCATGTTAATGCATTTCCCACCCTGCTACAATAAAGCTGTAGGTCTGCCTTTACTATGTTGCGTTCCCCCTCCAAATCTCCGGAGCTCTCTTCCGCAGCCCACTCCATAAGAAAGGGACAAATCATCTGCACAGTTACAAACCCTGGCAGGGAGGACTCCAGAGGACAAACCCTCAGGCCAAGTCTCCTAAAATGATGCGTTCTTGTTTCAGTTTGAGAAGGATATTGTTGACATCTGCTTCTTGCTGCTGGATGTAGGCGAACGCCGTCAGCAAAACAAGGATCACGGCCAGCGCAAGAGCCCCGTGCACGTCTGCCGCACGGTCGCTGCCATGGTAAGGAGAGCAGAGAGCAGCCCCGACCCTGGCAGGGAAAACCCAAATGCACAGGGAAGGCCAGCATCTTCCCAACCCCAGTTTATGGCAACCAAAGAGGAAGCCTGCCCAGGGCTATTGCAAACAACCCCTCCTGCCCATCTCCAGCCCTTCCTGATGTTCCTGCAGCAGAGACATAGAGCTGCAGGAGTTTCTTAGCAGTGACAGTACACTTAAAGAATAAATCTCAGGGGAGACTGTTGCACTTGTTCTACTCAGCCATGACCCTCATGCTTTGCACACAAAAAAATACCGTTTTGGCTTCATCTGCCTTGGGAGTAGCTTCATCAAACAGGGTGAGGTGTACCTAGCAAAGAGAGGCAATTCCTTAATCCATCTTTCTCTCCTCCTTCCCTGCAGCTAAACTGTGATGAGCTTAGAGGAATCCTGACAGAGTACGGGACCGGGCAATACTCTAACGGGACACCCCCTTCCAAGTGGCTGGGAAGCAGCCCCATCCTCCAGCAATGGGTGGCATCGCAATGCCAGCCTGTCCGCTACGGGCAGTGCTGGGTGTTTGCTGCAGTCATGTGCTCAGGTACAGTGGTGGCCAAAGAACTTTTGTGTCGAGCAAAGATTTATTTGGTCTGCAGAACCTCTAGCATAATCCTAAATTCCTGGATTAACAGAGATCCCAGTAACATAACCTCTAATCCTTAGGTGAGATGCTCAGTTTCCTCATGAACATTCAGCATCACTAGCTTTGATGTAAGATAACAGTACACACCATTCACTTAACACATCTTATTTCCTGAGGGGGCAATGCCTCTTGCAAAGTCCAAACAACAGGTCCGGTGCCATTCCTAGAACTAAAAAAAGGCTCTACATCTCTCAGCAGAGGCATCTTTAGGGCAGGACACACAACTGATTCACAGCTCTTTCTTCTGCACAGTTCTGAGGTGCCTGGGAATTCCTACCAGGGTGGTCACAGGCTTTACGTGGGCTCACAACACTAACAACAACCTGAGTGTGGACGAGTATTACGATGAAGATGGGACACTACTTACACAAGACCAAAAAAGACTCTACATCTCTCAGCAGAGGCGCCCTTAGGGCAGGACACACAACTGATTCACAGCTCTTTCTTCTGCACAGTTCTGAGGTGCCTGGGAATTCCTACCAGGGTGGTCACAGGCTTTACGTGGGCTCACAACACTAACAACAACCTGAGTGTGGACGAGTATTACGATGAAGATGGGACACTACTTACACAAGACAAGAGTGCCCGTGTCTGGTAAGAAAATGTGCCAGGGCCCAAGCAAGAATTGGAGCCAATACCTGGATCTAGGGAGTGATAGAGGGTGGAAAAGGGAGAGGTGAACAGCCGCAGGGAGAAGGACAGGGACACCTCAGCTGAGATTCTGTCTACGTAACGTGTTCTTGAGGAATTATCACAACTCAGACTGAAGAGTGCCCTATTACTAGGGCTCAGTCCAGCTGTGTCAAAAGCCACAGTCTTTGCTCTCCTCCACGTGCACTAAGCTCTTTTAAAGGAGCATTAATTGGCTGTGGTTTGGCTAAAACTTCACTGTACCTCAGGGGTCAGTCCCTTGGTATAAGCACGTGATGTTGTCTCTTGCAGGACCTTCCACGTGTGGAACGAATGCTGGATGGCTCGAACGGACTTGCTACCAGAGTACAGCGGGTGGCAGGCACTGGATGCCACCTGCCAGGAAAAAAGCAAAGGTAAGATATCAAAGACGGGATTGAGGGGTGTGGGAGGGAGCGGAGCAGGGAGCAAATAAAGAAGTTCAAAATTCCTCCCTCCCCCAACTCCCCATGGAAGGATGCAAAAGAACAGAGACTCACCCCGTTGACTTTAAGCACTGAATCATCATTCATCTGTTTGGTTTGTGTAGCTCTAAGAGCTCTGTCACAGTACTGCTCCCTAATGTCCTCCTAAACTAGGTACTTCACCGCTCCCAGTATAAATCTAAACTAGGCACAGGTCTAGCTGGTAAACCATCTGAATCTTAACTGGGCCACATTTTCTCTTCAGGTCCATCCTTCTGTGGGCCAGCCCCTGTTAAAGCCATCAAGGAAGGGGACACGGACATCAATTACGATGTCTGCTACTTCTTTGCTGCCATCAATGCCAAGTGCCAGGTCTGGATACAAAAAGCAGATGACACCCTCAAGCCAGCTTTCGGCAGCACAAAGTACACCGGCAACAACATCAGCACCAAGAGCGTGGGCAGTGAACGCTGTGAGGACATCACACACCACTACAAGTATCCTGAAGGTATGGGGGAGGCAAGTGGCTGAGCAAGTTCCTTGTCAGCATCAAAAGTGAAGAGTAACGGACTAGAGAGCAGAGCCCCAGAGCACGTGGGTCATCCACTTCTCCCTGCTTCCCCTCCCTCAAGAGCAGGCCACCACCTTATTCAGATTTCTGTCTACAGAACCAAAGCACAGGTCCTACCCCAAATTTCATCCTGCTTAATTACATTAACCAGCTCTCTAGAAGGCCAGGCCTTTCTTCACCAGGCACTTTCCCGTCTGGAAAACCTTCTTTCCTGATTTCTGTTACCTGTACACTCTGAACATTCACCTCCCGTTACCCCTGTAACATATAAAGATATATTTCAGCCTCCAGCTTTCTGAAAAGGACAGTTGTGCTCCCAGATATTGTCTAAATCCCTCCCTCAAAGAGCAGCTCCCCCTTTGGAATCTATTACTGAGTGTTGGTTCCCTGACCCAACCCTACCACCTTATCTCAGCCTGCGGCACGTTGTCTCCTTGGCTGCAGTCCATCCTGAAAGAACACAGTGCTGAGCCCAGCTACAGCCACGGTTCAAGAGGCAACTGCCTCTTACTCTGACAGACAGTACCACCAAGGTGCTTTAAAAATGATGACAAATCTTTCCCAGTAGAATCTTTCAGGTGCATCCAGTGAACGTCATGTCAGCTGGAATTCTCAAACTGCTCCAACCAGAAGCACAACAGGGTTATGTCTCTTGGAAGCCGTTATCTGCAGTGCTGCCAGGATAATTCAGCACCAGCCCTCTGCATTTACTGCTTCACAAGAGTAAACAGGAAAGAATACTACAACATGTGCTCCCTTTTTTTTTGTGACAGGTTCTCTTCAGGAAAAAGACGTACTCGACAAAGCCTACAGAAAGATAAGGAAACTTGAGACAACCAGCAGCAGCAGCAGCGAAACACAGTTTACCTTCATTCCTACTGCCTTTGAAGAGCCAGTCAACCTTTTCATCCACCTCCAGTCAAAGAGTTCTCTGACACTGGGACAAGATGTTCCGCTTTCCATTGAAGTGTTTAACCACAGTGGTGGAGAAAAGGCTACTCACCTGGTAGTTGGGGTCCAGTCTCTACATTATAATGGTGTGCCCATTACGCAGCTTTGGAAGGAAGAGTTTCATTTTACCCTCAAAAGCAATGAAGGTAAGGACTCCAGGGGGTGCATGGCTGGAAAAGTGTATCTAGTCCTCCTGCTTCAGGAAAAATACACTTAGCCACCTAAATAGATGATTGTAGGTGATTGAAATAAAACACTTCAGCAACATCACCTTAGAGATCTTGAATCTGCAGATCCAGTCGTGATCACTTAAGCTTTTAAAATGCTGCAGCTTTTAGTGCAAATTTGTGCAGACTTAGTGCAAATAAACACTCCCAGGTGCCAGGCAGGCTAAGACCAGACTGTACTTGTCACCTGCATCATCATCTGTATTTGACCACTCTGTATTCCAGTGAACAGCCTGCAGGTCTTTGTGCCTTACTCACGGTACAGAACGGATCCGGGAGAGAACCACCTGCTTCGGCTGACGGCTGTGCTGAGGGACGAGGACTCCTTCTACATCTACTTCGCACAGGAAGAGATCAGCATTTGTGGGCCCCCTCTTACTATTGAGGTTAGATCAATCTATCATTCTGTTACTACAGCAGTGAGAAAAGAGCTTGTGGCCATAAGCAGCAAAATAATTCTGCTGGGTTGAGTGTGTCTCCTCATGCTGTCTGCTTTCAAAGCACTTGAGACATCAGTTTGGGAAAGGCAAGTTGTGCCACACTGTTGTATACAGTACTCCCACTTCTACCTTGTCTATGTGTGAGCATAAGGAAACCCTGATGACTCCTAACTCACTCACCAGTCTGGAAATCAGAGGCTGCAGAAGGAAACTGCAGTAGCACACTGTAGTTGAGAAGAAAGTAAGCTGGACTTTGCCTCTTCTGGCAGCTCAGGCTGAGAGGTCTGGCACCAAGAAATCATTTATCTCCCTTTAGTGACAGAAGAATCCTTTTCCTTCTCTCAGTTTCAGCTCATTTCCTTCTTTCAACAGTTTCCAGAAAACATGGTACAGTATCAGCCAAGCACAGCAAAGATCAGCCTCCTGAACCCTCTCACCGAACCCCTGGAGAAGTGTGTGATAGTGGTTGCAGGACGAGGGCTCATTTACAGACAAAGGAAGTACAGGTGAGTGCCAACTGATTGATCTAAGAACGGTGAATGGAAAAAGAGACAAAAAACAAGCTAGAGAAACCTTGGCACGGGGAAGGGTCTCCCCAGAAATAAGCAGGCAAAACGTGGCAGGAAGAAACTGCTACAACGTGAAAACCCCAGGCATCCCATCCTTTATTTACAGATAACACAGAAGATTTTCACATCAAAAATGAGAAATGCCAGATAACAGAACTTTGAACAGATGTGTATGTAATACATAAGTTGAAGCCAGTATGACATTTGTGAAAGCTTCAACCCCAAAGGCCTAGACAGCAGTAGGAAAGCCCCCTGCCAACAAACAGGATAACAAGCAAAGAACCACAAGACTTCGGCAGAAATACACATTAACTAAGACAAGTTATAGGTCACTGAAATGAGCTATGAAATTTAGAAATTATTTGCTGTTGAGCAATCAATTGCTTTTTAGCTATCCACTTGAACATCTGTAAGTGGAGTAAAACTCCACTTTTGTGACACATCTTTCCACCCATTCCCAACTGTCAGCACTAAAGACAGTCCCGGGGTACAATTTTAAGTATTGAAGAAGCAGGCAAACCTGAATTAGCCAAGAATCACCCAAAAAGGCATGCTCTTCTTCACATGAAAAACAAAAAAAACAAACCCAAAACAATACAGTTCTCTCAAGAAGCTGCATTAGGACAAAGTAACCTTAGATGCCTCCAGAGGGAGTTTGACCCTTGAGTCATATCTCCCTCCCTACTACTGTCAGATCACAGTTCTGCTGTGGTAGTTTAGATAACCACTAACCTAATTTTTTTTTCCCCCCTTCCATTTTCTTTTGGCACCATACTCCTGTAAAGCAAATGCATCTCCTGGTCCCTGGGAACTAGAAATACAAAGAGATGCGCTTCTTTTATAACCCCTTCTTGCATTTCAGGCTGGGCTCCGTGCAACCTGACAGCACTCAGGAGCTGCAAATCCCATTCACCCCCATCCGAGCAGGGCCCCGAAGACTCACTGCGCGTCTCACCTGCCTACAGCTCCACAACCTGAAGAGCTACAAAACTATAGACGTCGCTGCTGCCTGATGCCCGACTTAGAACAGGTCCTGCCATCCTGTTTACAAAAGAGTGGTCGTGATCTGTGCTCTGATCTTAGGCAAGCATAGATGTTAACAGTTTAATTAAAGTTATATTTAAAACCATGTCTGACTGATTATTTGCACAAACTCAACTTTCTCCCCCACTCTCCAGCTTTATAAGTTGATCCTTACTGTGACAAAGATGGGTTAAATTCTCAAGCAGATCCTGCATTTCTCACCACACAAATGTGCTGAACCCATTGCTTAATCTTTTTTTTGCACGGGTAGGGAAAAATAAGGCCATCCTAGAACTTTGAAGTGATCATAGAGGTAGCATTTCTCTAGAGATAAACTCTTAGACAGATCCTTGATGTTGGTATAGTAGTAAATAATATTTTCTACTACTTTCTGAGGAAATAGAAAAGAGAAAGTTAGTTCACCCTTCTCCGAGGTTAGATTAACTTTCTGAGGAAAAGTTAGTTCACCCTTCTCCGAGGTTAGATGGGAAATAGCAGCAGTGCTGCATATTTTTTAATGGTTCATCAGGCTGCTTGCAAAAGAAGCAAGACCCTTTCCTTCAGTATATATCCTCTGCCACCTGAAAACAGATAAAGCCACTCATGCAAATCTAGTAATATTTTATTGTTCTCTGAACCCCGTAGCAGGTGTAATGTCTGAAGAACGGGGCATGTTCACAGCATTAATATGCAGCACTGCACCATTCCAGGAATCCAAGCAAAACAACACCTTCTGCAATAGCAAAGAGCAACTTCCTGGCAAAGTTTTACCAAGTGGCAGTAAAGTTCTCTCCTAAAAAACATCGTTCTCATCATTATCTCAGTAGCTGGAGAGCAGCAAGATTCACTGGAAAAGCATATGCCAGAGCCAGTGACAGCAACACGTGTAGGCATGGAAGAACTAAAGTTGACCCTGTGTGAAGTTCTTGATTTTGTTCATGTTGTGATCTACTGCATCAGTTAGAAACTGCACCCAGCCTTCCTCTGATGGTGGACATACATGGCTTGTCCTGCAAAAGTGGAGGAAATTCATTAGGAAAGCCTCCTGGGTGCCTTATAGCTATGCATCCAGACAGCACATGGGTATTGGGAAGTGCTGAATCACCACAGTGTTAGGACTGCTATAGCCCCAGAGTGCTTTGAGCAAGGAAGAACTCACATCCACGTCTCTTGTCCCAAACCTTAATGCATCATTAAGACAGGACTGCTATAGCCCCAGAGTGCTTTGAGCAAGGAAGAACTCACATCCACGTCTCTTGTCCCAAACCTTAATGCATTTGTGTATGTCTTCAGTGAGAACCACTTTCATCCCTACCATCCTTTTCTTACTCCCATCCCTTTGTGACTGAATAACATCACAATTTTACCAAAATGCCAGCGTTTACTGTCTAGAAATGAGTCATCTTTGACAGGAGGCAGAAAGATATCAACCTTCATGGCAGGGAACACACACTCGTAAAACCGTAACTCATACTCACTTTGTAATCTCCAAGACCTTCTTCAATACCGAGGCCAACTTAGCAGCCTAGAAAGAAACAAAAGGGAAATAAAGTGAGCCAAAGTCACATAACCACTCCAATTTGATTTCTTCCCCTTCTCTATAGCCAAGTGAGCAGACCCACGTGCAGGCTGCAGATACTTACGTTGAGTCGCACGGCCAGCTCATTGACAGGTGGATACATGCTCAGTGCCAGCTCGTCGACACTAGAAGAGAAGAGGGGAGCAATGGAAGGAAGGCCACGACAGCACAATTCATGGATCCTGGTCAAAGCCTACCCCCACCCTGAATTTAAGTCCCACAGCGTGTGACAAGCAGACAACATCAGTCATACCCATGGGATGCTTCTCACCGCCTTCTCAGACATCCACATTCCACTCTCACCTCAGAGTGAGACACGGCCTCAGCTCCACCACAAGCTGCAACACATGTTCCTCTCCTAACTTACACAACTCTCAACAGCCTATGCCATAATAGTTTTTCCACCACCTGCTCACACCTTCAATATCACAAAGGTTTTCTGCCCACCACACCAGCTTCCACCACCTACTCACACCTTCAATATCACAAAGGTTTTCTGAATCCATTCTCTAGAACTCAAGAAATACAGGAGCTGCTCTGGAGCAAAAAGTGGCACAGGGAGTGACCTGCTTACCTTGGACTGATCTCATTAGCAATGTCTGCAAGATCATCCAGTTGAGCGATCTGCTCCGGAGAATCAGCTTTGCCATATGCCTTTACTACACCCAAGACCTTCTTCAGGCAAGCTTTAGAAGCCTTCATCAATCCCATGCAGGAGCTAAGCAGCTTCCGGTCAGCTTCTGACCAATATGTATCTCTGTTGCCCCGAAAGCCCAGCTCTTCATCTTCCATGATGTCACTGTAGGGGTCTTGCCCTTCCGCCAGGGCCTGTGAACACAGATGCATGAAAGCTCAGAGCCTAACATCAAATCCAGCAACACCCAGAAGAAAAGGGAAAACCTATTCTAGAAATCATGCAAATAATTTATGGAGGAATCTCTCTCCAACCAGCATCTCTGTTGCCAGCTTCTGTTAACCCAACCAGGACTAGATTAAGAAAAATTAATCCCTCACTCCAATTCAACAGAGCAAACAGCAAGAACCTGGGAAATACTGCCATTCTGACAACCTAAACCATGCCACTGCCCCCCCCACCCCAATTCAGGACATGGCTTTAGAGAAACCTCATATAAAAGTAAACTAGGCTTGAGTTTAAAAACTTCAGGCATAGCACAATAGCTCGTATCAACCTAAATTTAAAATCAAAGCCTGTATATAGAACAATTCCCATGTTCCATCACCATAATCCATCAAAGGCTTAGGGGCTTCCTTACATTTTCCATTTCCTCCACAGCATCCTTGACCACACCTAGACATGCTGCCAGAGCTGATGCAACTGCTGCCTGGTTATCTGCAAAAGCAAAAGGACGAATACTGTGGCACTGCACTAATTCAAATCAGCTTGCGACAACGTTCATCTAGGTCTGAGATGATTAGATCTTGAGACTATAGGATCAAACTTTTTGCAGAGCTCAGAGCTGCACTCTTGCCATGCAAAGAGGCCAGCCTGGCTTCCAAGCTTATACACTTCAGGAACAGCTGGGTTTTGCAGAATGAGCAAGCCTTCATTGTACTAGCCAGAATGCCTCTTTGCAAGGGCTACTGACATTCCAAGACATGTCCTAGTTTTGTTGTTCTGCAATAGAATACTCACCTCGTGGCAGGCTGGACACTTGCTCACAGGCTTCCCACACACCCCCAGTTGATATAAGCTGTTCCTGAGACAAGCTGAAACAAAACAAAGCTGCCCAAAGTTATACTCAATAACAGCTCTCTGCTAGAGGGTTTTTATTTACCACACCAAAGATGACCCACTCCAGTAGAAGCTCTGCCGGAAAGATGTCACCAACCAACCTGTCACTAGTATCTCATGTCTGTATAAAGCAAAAAGTGCTATGGAGTTTAATTAGCTCTTGGAATAAGAAGTGGGAGCCTCTTACAAAAGCCTCTCAAGGTGCTTAAGCATATTATTTATCTTTCAGAATCCATGCCCATCAGAAGTCTGCATTAGAGATTGCTGACCTCTGCCTAAGGGCACCCTAAGGGTGTGCAATCCGTAACGAGAGGAAGCAGCCCATAGCAGTCCGGTAATTACCTTTATAAAGTTGTGCAACCATTGCGTGTAACAGTTCCCTCCAAGGGCAAAAACTGCCCAATGGTCCAAATGCTACCCAGCACCTTCATGGGAATCCTGCTCCCAGCATCTTTCCTTGCCACAGACAGGATGAAAATCTATTCTCCATGTAGGCAAGTGTACCTGCCTCAGTCACTGGGACGAGAGGGTACTGTCAGGGTCTTGAGTGTATTTCATCCTCCTAGGAGTTAAGTTTGCTCAGGTGAAGAGTTTAGTTGGCTTAAACACAAGGTCGGCTCCTCTGCTGACGGGAAGTACCTTCTTACCCTAGACAGTGCTTTTACCCTGAGGCTGTTTCACAGGGCCCTGAGGGCCCTGTTTGTGCTACACACAGCTGTGTGGCAGTTATGTCTACACCCAGTCTCATACCCCCTTGACTCTGACCTGGATCCTCACCCACTGACTTGACCTTCCTGCCTTGATCTCAGACCCGACTCATCACAACGACGTGCTGGGCAATCACTGGATGGTGCCTGATGCTGGTTACTCTCTCTGGACCTGACCCTGACTTGCTGGCCTGACTTTCCAGCTTGACCTCACTGCTACGGGCTTGTCTGATCAACTGGACTCTCAACTGAGCCTCTCTGCCCTCACCAGCACTGCTCTGCTCACTCACCCACTGGGGGACAGGGCCTTTGCCTCTTCCTGCCTCGTAACAATGCTCTGTTTCTGCCTCCTCCATTCCCTTAGGAAGCAGTCTGCACTTGCTGCTTCCTAACAAGTATAATTTTAACTTTTTTTCCCCTCCCTTTTTTTTTCCCCCTGGAAAATTACTACCTCTCCAACGGAGCATTGAGAATTGTTTCTGTGAGTTGGATCATTCCTTCCACTACTTCAGTGGTAGCATCTCGTACCATCTTCCGAAGAGTAGTACCTGGTTGAGATTGAAAAAAAAGCAAGAAAGTTGTCACAAAGTCAGCAGTGACAGGAAGCAACTGTTGAAGATGAACACAAAGACTACTCTGTTTGCACAGATACACTGTATAAATGAAATTACAGGTATTTTGCAGGAAGCAACATATTTCCCAGTTCCAGAACTTTGGACAAGAATCTCAATATTTTATACGTATGAATGCTCAATCAATACAGCTTCCTACATTATCACTCTTTCACAGATGGAAATCTGCAGGAGTATACAGAGATGTGGTTCACTCACAAACATTCTGCAAACCTACAGAACAGTTGATAATGGAACTACCTGCTCCCGATAACTTGCTTTCCTGCAGATGCCAGATCTCCTATTAGGCTCTGAAATATGGAACCCATATACATACACAGGCTTCAAAGAGAGGTGAAGGAACCACCACCCTATGTAATGGTGACCACCCTGCTGTCACTATCTCACCTTGGCCCTTGGGGAGCCAGTAGTACACTGTGGCAACTGCAAGAATGGCATTTTGGACATCTTCACTCAGCTTCCGGCAATCCTGAAAACGGACAGGGAAAAGGATTAACTGTGAGCAGTGCACGGCTGCACCGCATTTAGAAAGTCTCACAAGCAATCACATTCAGATTGCTTTGAGAAAAGGGAAGCTCAGTAATGGCCATCTTGCTTGAGAAACAAATACAGCACAAGAAGCAGATACAGTAAGCAAGATGTATACAGAATCACAGGATGCTATGGGGTTGGAAGGGACCTCTGGAGATCATCTTCTCCAACCCCCTGCCAAAGAAGGTCCACGCAGAGCAGGTTGCACAGGAACGCGTTCAAGCAGGTTTTGAATGTCTCCAAAGATGGAGACTCCACCACCTCCCTGGGCAGCCCGTTCAGCACCCTGAAAGTAATGCAGTTCCTCTTCATGTTTAGATGGAACTTCTTATGTTCAAGTTTGAGTCTATCTCCTCTTGTCCTGTCACTTGGCACCACTGAGAAAAAACTGGCCCCATCCTCTTGACACCCACCCTTTAAGTATTTATAGGTGTTGATAACATGACGCTTTTGATACATCAAAAGCTGCATCATGATTTGGTGACAAAACACACGCTGGTGTGGTTGTCATGCATCAGAGAGGAGGACGTAGCTTAGATCATTATTCTGAACTGGAGAGGTTTTTTTGTCTCCTCCAAACACAGGTGTGATAAACTTCTCTCAATTAACAACAAAAATATTGCATATTTTTTGTTAGATCTAAGGTCTGTGTTGTCCAATATGCTGTCTCTATCAGCAACCAGCTGATAGAGATGTTAAAGGAAAGGATGTAAGAATACTTCCATTTGGCATGCCTTACAGAAATTAGTTCTCTGGGCAATTCTTGAATTGGATTAATACATTCTGCAATGCATAGCTCATACTGACCAGCCTCGTTTGTGCTGAGCCAGATGACTTTGTTTTAGGCAAGTGAACCACAAGATACCCGAAACTTGTCTCACACACAGCAGTATCACAGTCTGGGGGAGGGGGGTTCGCTCACCTCTGCAGAAGTCGGTGGAGACCCTGAGAATGCCAGACTCAGCTTTGTAGCTTCCTGTGACGTTACTTTGAATGTCTGACCTAGAAAGGATTCAACGGGAGCAAAAGGATAGAAAGTAGCTTGGATAAAAGAGAACAGAGCAGCTAAATAAGCAACACCTCTGGTGCTACTTTGCCCTGCTGCTTGGTTACCATTTCTCCCTTCCAATACCAAAACATAAACTAACTCCCACTACAGAAGAAGAAATACTCCGTTCTGCGTTTGTGCCATGCACCTTGCCTGTGTCCCACCCTACTGTTTTCCCAGTGGGCAGCGATGGCCACAACCAGGGTTTGTGCCCGGGTCCCTGGCAGCTTCACCGGGATGTGCCGTGAGGCTTCAACGGTGACTAAAGGCCTTGGAAAAAAACGAGCCGTGATGACTGTTCGCTCCTGCCCGCTGCTCCGCCAACGCCCTGGCAAGGGGCCGGAGGCCCGCTGGGGATCCCGCAACCCGGAGCCCTGCCCGGCACCGACACGGCGGACACCGGCCTCCCCCCGCCCGGAGCCGCTGCCCGACCGGCCCACGGCCCGCTCCGGTGTCGGTCCTGACCCTGCCCGGCCCCGGCCCGCTGCCCCCCGCCCCGTACCTAGCGCGTCCCAGAAGCGCGGCAGCTGGAACGGATCTCGGCCTTCGCCCGGTTCGCCCTCTGTAACGGCAGAGAGAGACCTCAGCCATCGGAGAGTCGGCTGGGCCCGGCCCGGTCCCCGCCCGGCCCCGACCCCCCACCTCGCAGCCGCGCCAGCACGGCCCGCAGAGCGCCGCCCAGCTCCCGCAGCTGCTCCCGCGCCTCCATGGCGGCGGCAGCACCGGCCGCCGGCACCCACCGCTCCCTCACCGGCCCCGCGTCACTTCCGCTTCCGGAGAGCGGCGGAAGTGACCCCGCCCCGCCCACACAGACGAGACACGCCCGTGGCGCAGCCATAGACTTTATTGGAAGGAGGGGGGAAGGGAAAGGGCCCGCTACAGCAGCCGGTGGAGATCCTCGAAGTTGAGGAGGTTGTTGGCGGTGTCGGACCAGGCGGCGTGGGTGGCCCCGTCCATCTCCGGGGCCAGGCTGTTGCTGCTGTCCAGCGTGTGGTTGGTGCCCCCGATCACCTCCCGGCACTCGGGACACTGGGCCCGTTCCATCGCTCCCCCGCACTCCCCGATCACGTAGATGTGCCCGTTTTTGCACTTGAACCAGTGGCCGCGGGGACAACCCACCGCCTTGACAATCTGCACCCGCTCGGCTTCGGAGATGCCCAGCCCGGACTGAGGCAGGGCGGCGTAGAGACTCTCCAGCTTGGCCTTCACCGAAACCTCGTCCTTCTCCGTGAACTTCTTTGTCCCTTCCAGGATCTGGCGCACACCCGCAATCTCTGCTGCAAGCTCTGGGGTGATCCTCCCACTCGCCCCCTCGCACCTTGCCAAGAGGCTCATCAGATAGGTCAGTCTCTGGAGCTCTGCCTGCAGGTCAGAGAGCTCCTGGCCTGTGAAACTGAGCCTTGGCTTATCCAGCCACTCCTGGACTTCATCCAGCCGCTTCCTCAGCGCTTTCCTCTCATTTGCGTTAATTTTGCTCATAGAGTTGGTTAGGTCAGCCACACGTTTGTATAGGTTAAGCTGGTTCTCAATTAGTCCGATACTTTTTGTGGAGAGCTCAGAAGCTTTTAGTTTATCTTCTAGCATGAGATACTTAAGGGGTAGGTTCCTCTGCAGAACAGCATTCCCTGTCAGTACCGCCTGCAGTCGTTGTCTGTTAGACTCAATTTCCTGGGCTGGGCCTTGGATTCTCTCTTTCACCTTTTCAATCTCATCCAGCTTTTGTTTCAAAATGGTGCCGTATCTCAAATTCTTTCTGATAGGTGTCCGACACATAGGGCATGCCTTCAGCTTGATGACGCCGTCATCTTCATCCATATAATGGTCAAGCCCTTGGGACTCAAAGACATGTCCACAGTCTTCAAGCTGCACAAACCGAGCATCTGGCTCTTCCTCAAAGCCAAAAAAGACCTGGGTGAGTTCGTCATGGTCACAAACAAGGCACTTATCTGGACAGGGCTCTCCACACAATCCAATACAAGGATGACCGCAGCGCAGTATCTTAGTACATGGCACATCACAGCGAGGCCTATTGCATGGTTCAGAGCAAAGGTTGGTACACTGGTAGTGCTGGCATCGCCACTCGCACGGCTCGGCACATGGAAAGCAGCTCTCTCCACATTTCTTTTTACACTTACTGTGGACACAGTGGTTCTGACACTCCAGCTGACAGGGAGGGCATTCTGTAGTACACGGCTGCTGGCACTTGTGGGAGCAGATCAAGAAGCGCTTGCATGGGCTGTTACATTGCTTATGAAATCTTCCTTCATAGCAGGTGTGACAGGAACCTGAGCATGCATGACCACACTGCAGTGTGACAGAACACTTCATCTTACATTCCACAGGCTTACCATGTTTCATC
The DNA here is from genome assembly GCF_001431845.1 of Calidris pugnax. Lineage (NCBI taxonomy): Eukaryota > Metazoa > Chordata > Aves > Charadriiformes > Scolopacidae > Calidris > Calidris pugnax. The sequence continues at coordinate 4,989,569 of NW_015090855.1, forward strand.
TCCTCAGTGACCCAGCATTTAACTTGCTGGTCGTGGCCACATTTCAGCGTGACGGTAACCAGTTCGGGACACCACTTAGTGCACTCCTGCCCACAGAATTTGTTGCATGTGTGTCCACAGTTCAACTTTTTCTGACAAGGTTCTTTGCAAATAAAATCACTGTCTGGAATAGAGCATGGCACCATCTGCAGGTGGCCACACTTAGAAATCGTTTTCTCTACTTTCACCATGCATGGTCCACAGGGCTCATAACACGACTGTAGGCAGCGGTGCCCAGCTTCACAAAGCACCTTTTGACAAGGCTTCAGACACTGATACTCCTTGTGCTGAGGGTCATATGGGTGACATGCCCTTGTGCAAACGTGTCCACAACTCAGCCTAAATTCACAGGGACGACTACAGCCTCCCTCTGGGACTTTGCTGAAGTCTGCTGCTGTCGACACCAGTGTCTTGGTTTCGGGGTGATTTTGACAGCAAAGCATCAATGAGCGGCCAATGTGACCCTTCTCCCGAAGGGTGTGAATGATCTTGCTCCAGAGAGGAACCTTGCCAAGCATTCCCATATTTCCAATACAATACAGCCCTTTTTTAGCTCTGGATAATGCTACGCATATCCGATTAGGGATCTGTAAGAACCCAGTTCTCTCCTCTCTGTTGCTCCGCACGAGTGACAGCAGAATAATATCATTCTCCTCCCCCTGGTACTTATCTACTACGTGAACCTTCACACCTGCAAAGATCTTGGCTGGCATGAGCTTACGCAGACAGAAAAGCTGTCCAGTGTAAGTAGTGAGAATGGTGATCTGAGAAGGCAGATAATCCTGACACAGGAAGTATTTGCACAGTTCCACTACAAACTGGGCCTCGTGTGGATTCTGGTGGCTTTTCCCTTCCTGGATTTCTTGCTCAGGAAAGTCATGTTCCACAAAGAAGAGGTTAGATAAGACACCCTGAAACAAGAGAAAGGAATGTCAGGAACAGAATTCTAGCTTCCTTCACTGCAGCCTGTTTCCATGTTCCTGATTACTCACTGACAGGAAGCCTCTTAAGTAAAGAACTATGTTAGGTGATTTCCTCTTAGATTTCCATAGCGTATTCATCAGATAGGATTTTAAGCTTATTAATCACATTTCAGCTTATTAGTGACATTTCAGTTTCCCAATATGAAAACAGTTCTGTGGATGGTTTTATTCCCTGTGTTTTCGGAGTTGTTTCTGTTGCACCTTTTCAGGTTACAGAAAAGAGAAGATAAGGTGCTAGTAACATTTCTCAGAGCATCGTAGTTCCATTTCATGTTCGTGGTGTGAACAATGTCTTGTTTTGGCCATGTGGGAGAAAGATAGTAAGTTACCAGTGCACAGGGCTTAGCACTCATCTAAAGCTGCCTAGCAAAAAACCACACCTTCTCTGTTCGTACAGTAAAAACAGAGGAAGGACAATTGCTTTTCCACCAGGAAAATCATGAACGCTATGGACTCCAGTAATCACTCACCAGCTCAAGGGGTGTAGAGTTGTCTGCTCACCTGTTCAAAAATTCCACTTGCCTTGAGTTAGACCTTTATTTTTTGCCTATTAACTGGAATGCATCTACCCATAAGAAATTCTTGAGCTGCGTGCCAAAATCCAGAGACTGTTTTTATCAGCAAAGAACAATTTTTGTAGATCAAACACAGATCTCTGGTTTTCCAAGGTGTCCACAGTGGCATAGCGTTCACTGCTGTATAATTTCATTCAGTGATCACCTGTGTTGGTTACTGTACTAGATGGGAAGATTCAATTTTGGTGCCTTTTGGTATGTCAAGTTGGTTTTAAGGCCAGATGGAACTGTAAGATTCTCCAGAATAGCTTCTCATAGGAGAAATGGGGTAAAATTTTGTGGTCTCCTAAGTAGTTGTGTGGTTTGGGTTGGGTTTTTGCTGTTGGTTAGTTTTATGTTCGGTTGGGTTTTGTTGGTATTTATTTGTTATTTGTTTGCTTTTCTATTTGCTTAACTAAAGTATCATCTACAAAATACTTAATCTGGATTTCAAGATACCAAAAGAGGGCTTGCCACTTTCCCAGACAGTTTATTCTAGTAATTAAGTCATTTTCAGTATCAATTTTCTCTTGTCTGACTTCAGCATTCTGCTATAGTTTTCAGTATGCTTTCCTCATCCAGTTAAAGAGCTTTCAACTACTTAGGACTGTCTTTTTATGAAGAGGTATTTACATAGGCTAAGCTACTGTAATCCTCTTTCTCTAACTGCCTCCAATTCTTTCTCCCAGGGTATTCAGCCACTGGTGTTTCAGAGATGCAAGGCCCAGCTCTGACCCAGCTCAGGCTTCTAACCTTGGCTCAGACTTCTGGGGAAATGGTTGAGTTGTGACAGAGAGCTGCGAGCGAGTCTGCAGAACGGGGCTATGCAAGGTAAGAAAGGTACAATTTACAGACGGATAGGATTGTTAATAGTAAAAGCACCAACATGAAGAGATATGAAATCCTGATTAGGGTGGGGAAATACAAATCGGAAAACAGGGAGTTAGTGTTAAGACAAACTCAGTAACATTAAGAAAGAAGCAGATGGTGACACTTCTTCTGACTGATACCTGCCTGATTACAGCAGAGACTCTTCAAGTGTCTTACAGTGTGGCAAGCATACTCATGCTTATAACTTATTAAATTCTACTTTTTGTGCATTGTGCATGTTGGCCAATAAGTGACTGCTTTATATTTTTAGGCTGAAGAGATCTTGTTTGCAGATGTTGTGTGTTGGTAAAATGCCCAGAGAACCCAAGGAAGGAGGGTTCCAGTAATCAAGTCATCTATCTTACATAGGAGTTTCACATATTATGCTTTAACTCTCTCTTTTAAAATTTCTTCCTAGCTTTCAGTCTCCCACAGTTCTTTTGGTCCCTCTTCTATTTTTCACTGTTGTTTTAAAGTCATCATTACTGTATTCATTTCCAGTGTCCACTATTGCCAATGCCAGAAGAACTACACATTACTTGCCTAATTCTATATCACACATTTCCTTGATTCAAGTATAAATTTCAATAACTGACCTTGATCTTGATTCTGGATCAAGAATTTGAAATCTTTGAACACTAGATTTTACAGAAACTAATTTTAGCCAGTAACGGGACAAAAGCAATTGCTTAGATTGCTGAAAACTCACTTTTATGTTCTCATACTTCAGGACAGAGGGATGGTTCTCCAGATCCTGGTATATATGAGGGTTGAGAAGCTGGGCAATTTCAGGACGCATGCGGTGCTGAAACACAAAGCAGTTGTATCAGTCTCGAGGAAGAAGCACTGTATTTCCCTGTCAATATTCTGATGTTCCACTGTATGGACTGTGGCCGAATAGAAAACAAGGCTGATTTCCCAGTAAGAGCCAAGAAGGAAGCACCTCCCAGGCCCCATTCTCTCCCACCCCATCACTGCCACCTCCAGCAATCACAGGGGGAGTAGTAGCAGAGTATCTTTAAGAAAATCATTTGGGAAGGCTGTTGTAATAACACTGGTCTTGGTGCAAATCTAATTGTTCTTGATAACAAAAGCCAGCACCTCCCCCTAACCACTATATGAGGCAGGTTGAATACAGAACGACTAGAAGCAGAATTAACTTCTCCAGGCACCAAAATAGATAATTAAAGCAATTTAAGGAAGCAGCCTGAGAAGACTTGTGCTCTCAGTCTCCCGAGTTCTGGAAGTTTCAGATGTCACACTAAGCCATATTCATTGCACCACAACATGTGGGACCCACAGTGCTGCAGACAACATCACTGAATAATTGCAAATATACTCATACACTGTGGCAGTTTGACAGTTCTTACTATTCTTCTTGGGAATTTCATAGCACATTCTTTTCTTTTAGAGTGCTCTGAGAGTAGACGTACAAACTTAAGCCTACTACAAACTTAAAACAACCTAAATACGAATGCAACAGAGTTTTTTTATAGCTTTTCCTCACTTGGTATTTCAGACGGACAAAGGGGAAATCGACTTTCACCAGCCGTTCAAAGAGAGAGACTTCCAGATTGAAGTTCTTGGCCAGGTCATACACGTTTGCACTAGGCCGCAGCTGAAAGAGAAGGGATAAGAGGTCCATGTTTTAGCACTTTTCCTATGTATTTGTAAGATTTTTCACTCATCTCTTTTTCTTTGACTGGTGCCCCATAAAAAGGCCAGAAACTGGATTCTTGCAGAAGTGCTAAATATCAAATACAGTTACAACTGAAGTGGATAAAAGTACATGTAAAATCATATCAAACTAAAAGACAAGTCCCACAGAAGCTCTACTCCAAACTTCAGGAGACAGGACCTGTGCTATCTGTGGAAGCTGGGGAGCAGGAAGTCTTGGCAACCTTTCACATATGGTATTTGGTTAAAACGTTCCAGTTCATTTGCACAAGAGTTAGAGACATTAGTCATGGTTGTTACCTGCTGGTGATCTCCAATGAGGATGAGATGCTGGCAAGCTTTACTCAGAGTAGTAATGGTGTGAGCCTCAAGCACTTCTGCTGCCTCTTCTACAATGACAATTCGTGGCTCTACTTTTTGCAAGATTTGACGGTATTTGGCAGCACCTGAGCAAGGAGAGAAGATAAACCTTAGCAGAATATAATTATTCCCTTCTCCCAAGGGAATAATGACAGGACCAGAGGAAATGGTCTAAAGTTGCAGCAGGGGAGGTTTAGATTAGATATTAGAAAGAATTACTTTACTGAGAGGGTGGTCAGGCACTGGAACAGCCTGCCCAGGGAGGTGGTGGAGTCACCATCCCTGGAGGTATTTAAGAAACATGTAGACATGGCTCTTCAGGGCATGCTCTAGTGCCCAAGATTATTGGTTTGTGGGTGGGTGTGATGTGGTGGGGTGTTTGTTTTTTGTTTTGTTGTGGGGTTTTTGTTGGTTTTGGGTCCTTATTTTTTTTTTTTGAGGTTGGACTCGATGATCTTAGAAGTCCCTTCCACCCGTGGTGATTCTGTGATAATTACATGCAGGCAGCAGGACAAGAGTTTTCAGGGAGGGAGAGTAGGCTGTGTTCCAGGAGAGACTGGGGTTCTTCCCAAGGTTTCCCATTTCAAGATCCAGCTTTTGGAACTTTAAAACAGCACCATATCAAGGATGGCTTCTGCATGTAGAGTTACTAGGGAAAGCAGGTGGGGATTAGAATCCTCTGCTTGCCTTGGCCGTTTCCCAACCCTCTCTTCAGACATAAGATACCTACTCAGTAAATTGATCAACACACATCAATAAACCTAAAATTGTCTCTCCAAAAGGTCATATTACACTGACCTTTACGCTGCTATCACCAGAAGGTGACATGGGGATAGTAGTGCAGATATTAGTTGTGCTTTACTCAAGCACAAGAAGCGAAGCATTTCTATTAGAAATGCTTGAGATGGAGGGAGTGAAAGAGTGCACAGAAACTGCTCATGCAGCACATGATATTAGTCTTTTGGCAACAAGGTCCCTTAACCATTACTGGATGCAGTGCAATACTGCTTTGCTTCCCAACTGCTGTGCACCTGTGGTTGTCATCCCCACAACTTGGGCCTCCTTGAGAATGCAGAGATCTTCCTGCAGCTTCAGTTCTGTCAGCCTTTCTGCTGCCGCCTGATACTGCTGCTCATGCTGCAGAATTCTCTGTCGAATGAACCCCTGGTAGGTCTGCAGCCAAAGCCTGAGAAGAAAGTGCTGTTATCACAACACAGCAAGGGGAACAGGATAGTGATCCACAAGTTCTGAGTGTATTCAGTTCAAAACTTCCTTTGTGTCTTTTGGGCAAGAGATTATTAGCATCTGTTCTTAGTCCCAAACGCACACAGTAGAGATGACAGCACTGCCCGTGCAATACAGGAAAGGTAAAAACAAGCATGTTTAAATAAAGAGCTGAACAGATATGAAGAGAAACACTGTGGCTCTAAAAAAAGAGCTTGCAAACTGTAACAGTCCTAGGAAACATTTGCCTGAGAGACCCTGCAGAATAGCTTTGTCACCTGTAAAGCCTCCAGCGGGAGCTCAGGTCAAGCTGCCACACATTCTGAACAGCCTTTGCCTCCAACTCTGTCATTGCACCCAGTTTACGGAGCTCAACCTTCATCTTCTGTTTCATTTTCTTCCTCTGGGCAGAAGTTACCTGCAGAAAAAAGCAGCTCCCAATAAGCAGTTACAGCACAAAGGTTCTTCTTTATTTGCATCCCCATGTTATTTACACAGTTAAGCACAGCCAGAGCATGTTAGTGCATGCCATTACCTCCCACTGCATGGTATTCTGTTGTGGTTGGGCTGTTCCTTGTTCCTGGTCCTCCAGCTTCATAGCCAACATCATGCTGGCTAGTTCATGGACAGCTCTGTGGTCTTCCTCCTTCCTTCCCTGAGGCTTTGCTGCCTCTTCATCCTCAATCACTCTGTCAGCTTGAATCAGGTCAGCCTCCTCCGAGATCTCCAAGAGCTCCTCTTCTGCTTCACCTTCCCACTCCTCTCTCTCCTGCTGACCACCTGTGAGAGTCACCAGTCACATGCAGTAAGCCACAGCCACTCTGTGCAGAATCACAGGGCAGCAGACAGGTCACTATTTGGAAATTCAGGTTAATCTTCTTCCCACTACCTTGCAGTACTAGGCATCTCTAAGTCCCTGTTAAGTAGCAGTGCCCCTTTTCTGGCACATATGCACTGCTTAGACAAACACACGTGTAGAGGAATGGATTGGGGAGGGTGTCTGTTCAGGTTTGTGTTTTTTTACCTGCATTCTCAGCCCCCATATTCTCTGCAGCATTCTGGATGAAGACGGTTACACCAAGGCCCAGCCACTCCAGAATCATCGAGTGTCTTGAAGTACTGTAGTAAAACTCCTCATTATCCTAATACAAGGAAAGTCAAATCAGCCAGGCCTATTGCACTTAAGAGTCTTCAGATGATGCCAAAGCAGCACCTTACAGCAGCAGGCAACTAGGACAAGTCCTCTGAGAGACCTCCAGAGCTAGAAAGTCTGAGCAACCTTAGATCTTCAGAAAGAGCATCCCTCTTCCCCTTCAATTTAACAGGCTTTTGTTTGGGCACTTAGAATCTCTGCAGTTTAAAGAAGCAAAACGTAAAGCCCCTGCCTATCCTGCCTGGTCTAGACTACTGTCACTTGCACAGCTTGCTGTTCACTCCTTTTTTAGCAAAGAAGTGTGCTTGGGGAACCCCAGACTCATTAGCAGACAGGGTAGTAAGTATACACCGGATCTGTTTGAGTGAGAAGAAAGGGACCTCTCTCACCAGACCATTCATGAGACTGTCCCAGTGCTGGGGCGCGATGCAGGATTCCAAGTGGCGCTCATGCAGAACTCCGTATGTTGTGCACTCCAAGAGCTTCGCTCCTTCGTGGAGCTGCTGCTCAGCTATCTTCATCTCATTGGTTATCTACTCAGAAGAAAGGGAAGGGAGGCACCATCATACTCAGAGAAGCAAAGTTCAGAAACAGAGGCTGATTTCAGAGGTGAAAGAACAGGCATGGAGGAAGTTGTTTAGTTTAGTTTAGTTTAGTTTAGTTTAGTGTAACACAAGGTGAAAGAACAGTCATGGAGGAAGTTTAATTTAGTTTAGTTTAGTTTCGTTTAGTTTAGTTAGCTCCTCCAATGCACAGGCAGCCAGTTCCACCATCTCTAGTGAACTCTGCACATACGTTTACGTAGGCTCTGCGGAGATGCATTGGCAAATTGTGTCGGAATCCACTCTTCTTCCTCAGCTCCCTCAGGGTGAATTGCTTCAGGATCTCACTGTTACTTCTGCCCCCAACACGCACCATCCCATCTTTTTGGAACTTGTATATTCCTGGGAATGAAAAAGAAATATTAGTACTAAAGAGGCAAGCTCCGTTTCCTGCAGTAGGACAAGGGGTAGGGAGAATACCCTTTGTCTACAAATGCTAGACTGGATTGGTCTGAGTGAAGTTTTCTTACTGTGTATCAACGGGGCTAGAGTCACTAGAAGAAGCCAGAAGGGCAGGTCATGCCACAAGATGGGCAGAGGTAGAGTTACATTGTAATTTCTACCCGACCCTCCATTGTACTTGCCAGGTACTCTTACCTTCTAAGAACTGATCCAGTGCATGGTTAGTGTAGCAGACTATAAGGATGGGAGACTTCTGGACAATGCCTTGCCACGCGTGATTATTAGCCAAGAGAGCCTGAACAATCTTCAAACCCACATAAGTCTTCCCTGCAAAACAAGCGCAGAATCAGAAAAGGGTAATCCACCCTCTAAGGGGTGCCTTGAAACACAGCAATCGTCAAAATCAGATACAAGACTTCCTTCTGGGCTGCAAATCTGGGCTGTGCCAAGAGAGCCGACCCCAGAGGAAACTAGTTTACAAAATGCAAATGAAGTAGCATGGCACTATCTTTCTGGCCTGCAGTTGAGCAAGGGCATGAGCTGCAAGAATGTGGTCTTCGGTTAATATGCTGGACCTGAACCCAGGGTTTCCTCTGCCACTGCATCCCCTGGCCCACTCTGATACTGGCTTCATACAGGACTTTTGGCAGCACAGGAAACACCCGTGTACCAGCAGAAATCAAGCAGTGGTGCTTGTTGAGTTCAGGTATCATTTAAAACAGTTACAGTTAATCTTGTAACGCTTTATTCACACAGAAGATCACGGCTGAACATTGGCAACGTTCAGCTACGAAGACAAATAGGACTCTTGCACAGCATGTTATCAAAGATGGTTGAAAATTTTGTCACCCCAATACACAAGCAGAGCCAATAGCGCAGTTGGTGTCTCCTTGCAACTAGGTTGGCAATGCATAAGATCAGATAGGGGTATCTGAGGATATTCTAACCTTCTCCACAGCTCATGCTAAGTGGTCTACTCAAGCATCAATCAGGCATGGGACTAAAAATATGGAGACAGTAGAGCTGGCTTTCTCTGAAGTTAATTTCCCTAAATGGGGGAGTCAAGGAGAACTCAATGAATTCAAAAATTAAAGCAAATATTTCTCACCAGTCCCAGGAGGTCCTTGGATAATAGCCAGCTCCTTGGTAAGCGCAAGACTCAGTGCCTGCATCTGAGACTCATCCAATCTGAAGTCTTCCATTGAAGGCCACTGTGTGGGATCTAGAACACGGACACTTTCCCTTTTCAAACCATCAGGGTTCGTCTCTTCATCTGATGGGGTATCTTCCATCAGGGGTGCAAAGTTGTAGACAGTATCCATTGTCAGGTATTTTGGCTTCTCCACCTGTGCATCACATTCCACGATGTACTTCTGGAATGGGATATCTTCTTCCTGGATTTCCTGTAAACCTTCTAACACATGCCGATAGGCCTCAAAGTAGGCAGTTGTCTCTACCATGAGGAAGGAGTCTGAGGGCTGAACCTCTGCCAGCAGTGCCTGGCTCTGTGCATTAAAACATAGCTGCACAATCCCACGGGCAAGATCTGCACTATCACGATTAGAAACAGTGGCAAAAAGGCATGTTTCAAAGTGATCTTTTGACATGCAGATCAGGGATCCATATATCAACCGTTTGGAATTCTGCCATCGTACAAACTTCAATGGTTTTACGTCAAACTGGACCTTGTAAACAATACCAGTTGGGGAACAGAGAGGGGTAATAATCCGTGTGTCAAAGTAGATCCGGATATCATCAAATTTCTTTTTTCTCAAGCCTTTGTCCTCAAAGCTCTGCAGAAGCTCCAAGATACCTTCTCTTAGAGGCCTTACAAAATCTTCTCTCAAAAGCCGGAAATGGGTGTCAAGATAAATGCTGGTGCTCTCATATCTTCCAGAAACAATATTGGGACGTAGAAAGGGTTTCTCATCATGATGTACCTCATTGTATGTCGGATAAACGGTCATTGTACGATAGGATTCTTCTTGACCATCAGGCTGAGGCTGCATAAGAGTATAGTTATCAGCTCTTAGTGTGCCTTCACGTCTCTTCTCCTGCAGATGCTGCACGAGCATCTGAACTTTATTTAGATTCTTCTCTGTTTCTTCTGGGATGTCCACACCAGAAGCTCTCAGGGCATTTATGGATGCTGGCAAGACTGTCAAGAGAACGGAGATTTTCTGCACAGAGCTGGCTGGGAAAATACTGATCAGGTCCTGCAGAAGTGAAATGATGTTGCTAATGTGCACAGGGAACTGATGACGTACAGCAGGGACTGCTTCTGTCATCATGTCAGACACATACTGTGGCAGACAGACCTTGAGAAAGTTGGACTCCTTCACCACTCCAAGAAGCTGCTGGACACTCTGTCTATCCATTCGGGAACTGCATGCTTTTCGAAGCACCTGGCAAATGAGCTGAAGGAAACTGGGCTTCATAGCCATTTGGGAAAGAAGTTCCTTCAAACCTGAACTGGAAGCAAGTGTGATGACAACTTCTGATGGGTCTTTCTGGAGGAGGCTTTCTAGAAATTTATAGCCAAGCCTCTTGACTTGCTGAGGCTGCTCACTGAGCTGGGCACCACCTGGCTTAGGGTTCTGGTAGGAATGAGGATTCTCCTGAGGCTGCATCCTCCTTCCCCTACCTTCATTTTCCTGCCCATTCCTCAGCCCTCTAGCTTCTTCCTGGGCTTGTCCACCTTGATACCTCCTTACCCTACCCTCATTTTCTTGCGCATTCCAGGGTCCTCTGGCCCTCTCATGTGTTTGTCCGTCTTGATACCTCCTTCGCCTACCCTCATCTTCTTGCTCATTCCAGGATCCTCTGGCCCTCTCGTGTGCTTGTCCACCTTGATACCTCCTTCCCCTAGTCTCATCTCCTTGCTCATTCCAGGATCCTCTGGCCCTCTCGTGTGCTTGTCCACCTTGATACCTCCTTCCCCTACTCTCGTTTTCTTGCTCATTCCAGGATCCTCTGACCCTTTCGTGTGCTTTTCCATCTTGATACTTCCTTCCTCTGCTCTCATTTTCTTGCTCATTCCAGGGTCCTCTGGCCCTCTCGTGTGCTTGTCCACCTTGATGCCTCATTCTCCTTCCTTCATTCTCCTGTTCATTCCAGTGTCCTTGGTTTCTTGGTTTATTCTTGATGGATTGAGGAAGCCTCCCGCTGCAACCACCAAGTACCTCCTCTCTTTGCAGAGGTGGAAGAATATAATTATTGGCTTGGAAGCTTTCCCCTGACTGAGCTGTTTTGCCTGAAACATTATTTATTCTGTTTCTGCCTCTTTGCATAAAACCAGTATCCCAATGATTTGCGTGCCCTTGAAAAAAAATAAGTTAAAAAAGAAGACACTCCTTAATAATAAATCAACCATATTAACTTGCCTCCCAACACAAACACATGAGCATTTCGGCCTGACAGTCAGCATATTTTGGACACCATTTGGCATCAAGTTAGAAAACCACCCAGACTTTCAAACTGGGGGTTCCTTTGTACCTCTTCTTCTGACTGCTATAAAGAGTGCCAGAGTTCACTTAAGCTATTAAGCCATAAAGACACTAAAAAACAGGAAACCCCTTTTTCCGCAGAACAGAAAGCAGAATTAAGAAAGGCCAAAGGGGAAGTTTTGGGCATGGGACAGGACTCCGTCAGGAGCTGGCTGTCACTGAAACGATGACAAAGGCGGCAGCAGCTGACCTTTGCCTGCACGTAGCACAGTTAAAACACAGACGATCTGGACAAAGTCTGGCCTCAGAACAGCAGGAGGCACAGCCCATACAGCCTTTGTCACGCTGTCTGTGGAACCCTTAGGAAAGCACCGAACACTGGCAGGAACAGCCCACTCAGAGATGACTGCAGTGCATCATCACCTCGTGGCCCCAGCCAGACTCGGGGCGGGGGGGGCAAATAAGGAAATGCCGGATTTTAGGCTTGAGAGGAAACTTCACTATACACAGGCAGGGAATTTCACTGAATTTCACTGAATTTTAGAGTTGGAAGGGACCATAGAGATCATCTAGTCCAACTCCCCTGCTGAAGCAGGATTGCCTAGAGCTAGAGCATGTTACTCAGGAGCATCCAGGCGGGTCTTGAAAATCTCCAAAGAAGGGGACTCCACACCCTCCCTGGGCAGCCTGTTCCAGGGCTCTGTCACCCTCACCGTGAAGAAGTTTCTCCTCATATTTGAGTGGAACCTCTTATGTTCCACCTTGTGCCCGTTGCCCCTCGTCCTCTCACTGGGAACCACTGAAAAGAGTCTGGCTCCCTCCTCCATCAACCCTCCCTTGGGAAGTAGCGGATCCCCCTGTACCCCCCTCATCCCCCAAACCCTTCTGCCCCCCATTCGCAGGGTCACCCTCTCACCTCTCCCTCCCCCGGCCGGGGGCTGCTGCCGGCGCGGCTCCTGCCTGGCTCCCTCCATCGCTCGGCCCGGACACTCCTCAGCGGGACGTCGGGGCGCTCCGGGGCTGCGCCGCTCCTGCACCCCAACACAGCCGCTGTCGGGCTGGGCTCCCCCGCGCTTCCCGCACGGCCCGGGACCCGCCGGGACCGCCCCGACGCTACCGAAAGTTTCGCTTTCCAGTTCCCCGCAAGGGCCGCCCCGCCGCCACCGCCCCCGTCGTCCTCAGCCCTCCCCTGATACCGGCTCACTGGCGGCCCCGCCGCCCTCCCACCCCTGATTCCCTTCCCCCGGTACCAGCCCGACCCCGGCCCCGGTGGGCAGCAACCCCTCCATCCCCCTTCCCCCGGTACCAGCCCGACCCCGGCCCCAGTGGGCAGCAACCCCCCGATATCCCTTTCCCCGGGACCATCCCGATCCCGGCCCCGG
>NW_015090855.1:5003784-5005675 GCF_001431845.1 Calidris pugnax
GTTCCACCTTGTGCCCGTTGCCCCTCGTCCTCTCACTGGGAACCACTGAAAAGAGTCTGGCTCCCTCCTCCATCAACCCTCCCTTGGGAAGTAGCGGATCCCCCTGTACCCCCCTCATCCCCCAAACCCTTCTGCCCCCCATTCGCAGGGTCACCCTCTCACCTCTCCCTCCCCCGGCCGGGGGCTGCTGCCGGCGCGGCTCCTGCCCAGCTCCCTCCATCGCTCGGCCCGGACACTCCTCAGCGGGACGTCGGGGCGCTCCGGGGCTGCGCCGCTCCTGCACCCCAACACAGCCGCTGTCGGGCTGGGCTCCCCCGCGCTTCCCGCACGGCCCGGGACCCGCCGGGACCGCCCCGACGCTACCGAAAGTTTCGCTTTCCAGTTCCCCGCAAGGGCCGCCCCGCCGCCACCGCCCCCGTCGTCCTCAGCCCTCCCCTGATACCGGCTCACTGGCGGCCCCGCCGCCCTCCCACCCCTGATTCCCTTCCCCCGGTACCAGCCCGACCCCGGCCCCGGTGGGCAGCAACCCCTCCATCCCCCTTCCCCCGGTACCAGCCCGACCCCGGCCCCAGTGGGCAGCAACCCCTCGATATCCCTTTCCCCGGTACCAGCCCGATCCCGGCCCCGGTGGGCAGCAACCCCCGATATCCCTTCCCCCGGTACCAGCCCAACCCCGGTCCCGGTGGGCAGCAACCCCTCGATCCCCCTCACCTCGGTACCAGCCCGACCCCAGCCCCGGTGGGCAGCAACCCCCGATATCCCTTCCTCTAATACCGGTCCGCTACCGGCATCAGCGAGCGGATCCTCGATTCTCCGCTACCGGTTCGCTCCCGACCCCGGCGGACAGCAACCCCCGGTCCCCTTTCCCCCGGTACCGGCCCGCTCCCAGCCCCGCCCGATCCCGGCCCCGGTGGGCAGCAACCCCCGATATCCCTTCCCCCGGTACCAGCCCAACCCCGGTCCCGGTGGGCAGCAACCCCTCGATCCCCCTCACCTCGGTACCAGCCCGACCCCGGCCCCGGTGGGCAGCAACCCCCGATATCCCTTCCTCTAATACCGGTCCGCTACCGGCATCAGCGAGCGGATCCTCGATTCTCCGCTACCGGTTCGCTCCCGACCCCGGCGGACAGCAACCCCCGGTCCCCTTTCCCCCGGTACCGGCCCGCTCCCAGCCCCGACGGGCAGCGCTTCCCGATCCCAAATCCCCCTTCTCCCAGCACCTGCCCGCTCCTGGCCCCGGTGAGCACCAACCTCCGATCCCCCTTCTCCCGGTAACGTCACGGCCCCCGGCGGGTGACGTTCCCCGCCCTCCCCCGCTCCCGGCGGGCAGACCCCTCACCCTTCCCCGCTACCGGCTCCGGCGGGCGGCGTTCCCCACCCTCCCCCGAGCCCGTCCCGCTCCCAGCGGGCAGCGCATCCCACCGTCCCCAAACACCGGTCCGTGTCCCGGACAGCGCGTCTCCCGTCCCCCGGTCCCGACGCCCCCGCCCCGCACCTGCTTTCGCTTTCCTTTCCCGCACGGCGGGGGCGGGAGGGGGAAGGGGCGGGGCCTGGAGGGAGAAGGGGGCGGGGTTAGACGTCGCCCCGCCCCCCCCCCCGCGAGCGCCGGGTCGGGCTGAGCGCAGGCGCGGGTTCGGGCCGTTCCGTTCCGTTCCGTGAGGCGGCGGCGCGGCCATGCTGCAGAGCCTGGGCCTGGTGGGCACCATCGCGGAGGGGGACGCGGGCCCCGAAGACCCCGAGTCCGGGGGCTCCGAGGATGAGGAGGTGGGGCCGGGCCGGGGCGGGGGAGGCCGGGTCGGATCGGGCCGGGCCCCCCCGGCGGTGGTTGCTCATTGCTGTTACCACAGGAGCCGCGGCGGGCGCCGGGCCCCAGGCGGCGGGGCTCGGCAGG
>NW_015090855.1:5006289-5018092 GCF_001431845.1 Calidris pugnax
GACGGGCAGCGCTTCCCGATCCCAAATCCCCCTTCTCCCAGCACCTGCCCGCTCCTGGCCCCGGTGAGCACCAACCTCCGATCCCCCTTCTCCCGGTAACGTCACGGCCCCCGGCGGGTGACGTTCCCCGCCCTCCCCCGCTCCCGGCGGGCAGACCCCTCACCCTTCCCCGCTACCGGCTCCGGCGGGCGGCGTTCCCCACCCTCCCCCGAGCCCGTCCCGCTCCCAGCGGGCAGCGCATCCCACCGTCCCCAAACACCGGTCCGTGTCCCGGACAGCGCGTCTCCCGTCCCCCGGTCCCGACGCCCCCGCCCCGCACCTGCTTTCGCTTTCCTTTCCCGCACGGCGGGGGCGGGAGGGGGAAGGGGCGGGGCCTGGAGGGAGAAGGGGGCGGGGTTAGACGTCGCCCCGCCCCCCCCCCCGCGAGCGCCGGGTCGGGCTGAGCGCAGGCGCGGGTTCGGGCCGTTCCGTTCCGTTCCGTGAGGCGGCGGCGCGGCCATGCTGCAGAGCCTGGGCCTGGTGGGCACCATCGCGGAGGGGGACGCGGGCCCCGAAGACCCCGAGTCCGGGGGCTCCGAGGATGAGGAGGTGGGGCCGGGCCGGGGCGGGGGAGGCCGGGTCGGATCGGGCCGGGCCCCCCCGGCGGTGGTTGCTCATTGCTGTTACCACAGGAGCCGCGGCGGGCGCCGGGCCCCAGGCGGCGGGGCTCGGCAGGAGGGGATTTCAGCGCCGCTTTCGTCTTCGGTGAGGCGGAGGCCGGCGGGGAAGGCGCCTGGGCGGCGGCGCTGCGCCAGCTCCGCGGCAAGGTGAGGCCTGGGGCCTGGAGCGGGGTGCGGGGCCTGGGGCCGCTGCCCCCGCCGGGCTCCTCACCGCTCCTATGCCCTCATCTCCTGCCCAGAGACCCGCCACCACGCTGGACGAGAAGATTGAGAAAGTGAGGCAGAAAAGGAAGGTCCAGGTCAGAGCCTTTCTCTCTCGTTGCTGTAAAGCCTGGTGTGGGTTTGGGTTGTGCTGGGTTCCCTCCAGGGCACAGCTGTGAGAGCCCTGAGCTCATCACCTCCACGGGGTGTGCAGCCACACGCAGAGTCACAGAATGGTTTGGGTTGGAAAAGACCTTAAAGATAAACGAGTTCTAACCCCCCTGCCCTGGGCAGGAACACCTCCCACCAGACCAGGTTGCTCAAAGCCCCATCCAACCTGGCCTTGAACACCTCTAGGGATGGGGCATCCTCAGCTTCTCTGGGCAACCTGTTCTAGTGCCTCACCAACTAACTGTAAAGAATTTCTTCCTAATATCTAACCTAAATCTCCCCTACTTGAGTTTAAAACTGTTACCCCCTCATTGTGTCACTCCCTTCCCTGATCAGGAGTCCCTCCCCATCTTACATGCAGCCCCTTTAGGTACTGGAAGTCCCCCCAGAGCCATCTTTTCTCCAGGCTGCATGACCCCAGCTTGTCCTCACAGCAGAGTGGCTCCAGCCCTCTGATCATCAGCCTGATGCATTGCTGAACTAATGAGAATGCAGAATTGTAATTCTTAAGGTTATGCAAAACCTGTGAATTATCTGTGAATAGGGTCATAATAACAACAAACAAAAGGTCACAAAGAATTGAAGTTTCTTTTTTATCCTTTCTTTTTAAAAAATAATTTTCTAGGAAAGAGAAGCTAAACAAGCAAAAGCAAGAGATGAAGATGCAGAGAATGAGGATAATAAATCCAAGAAGGAGGAGTCTGAGGATTTCAGTAGGAATGAAGAAGAAGAAGATGTGGAGTCTCAGTATTCATTGGATGATGAAACTATCTTCACAAAAGCAGGTATCAGCAGTACATAGAGAGATGGTGTCCTGGTTTCAGCTGGGATAGAGTTAATTTTCTACCTAGTAGTTGATGGGGTTTGGGTTTAGTGTGACAATGTTGATAACAAATATTGTTTAAACTGTTGCTAAGTAATGCTTATATTAAGTCGAGAACTTTCTCAGCTTCCCATGGAAGCAGAGAGGGAGCGCAGACAGGACAAGCAGGCCAAAGGAATATTCTGTACCATAGACATCACGTTCAGTAGATAAATGGTGGTTGGCCAGGGGGGATGGAATCAGCAATCACTGCTCGGTATGGGCTGGGAAATTGATCACTGGGTGGTGAGAAATTGTATTGTATCATTCCTTTTGTGTATATTTTACCATTATTATTATTATTTTCTCTTCCATTACTGCTCTATTACACTGTTGTTATTTCAACTCACGAGATTCGCAACTCAGAGCAAAAGTATGAGATAAATGTAGTCATGTATCATTATGTGTTTCACTGTGCTTGTTAATTCCTGTTCCATTTCTCTTTCTTGCAGATACGGTCAAAGTGAAGGAACGAAAGAGATCAAAAAAGGGTGAAAAGGTAAAGGACAGTAGGTCACTCTTCAGTATTTCTTCTGGAGGAATTTGACTTTGGTTAATAAACTGCTGCCTGTGTTCCAATTTTGTTGTTGTTGCTGTTTCTAGGAAGCAGAGAGCTTTTTTGAAGATGCCTCTCAATATGATGACAACTTGTCATTCCAGGACATGAATCTTTCACGACCTTTGCTAAAGGTATTTACCTAGTTCAGTTATTACATATGTTACTCTGAAGAATTTTGGCCAGCCTCCCCTCCACCTGGTAAATTTCCCCTCCTCTGAAAAGGAAATGACATGGAAGCTAATGTGATAGCCCTTTAGGAGCTGTTATTCCCAAATAATTGAAATTGTTCTTCGGTTTGCATTATGTCAATGCTGTCTGGAGTGGGACTTGTCACAGACTCATACAATGGCAGAGGTGTGAAGGGACCTCTGGAGGTCATCTTGTCCAACCCTCTGCTTAAGCAGAGCCACCTGGAGCCGGTTGCCCAATGACTAGATGGCTGTTGACTGTCTCTGAGGATGGAGACTCCACAACCTCTCTGGGCAACCTGTGCCCGTGCTCAGTCACCCTCACGGGGGAAAAAGTGTTCCCTGGTGTTCAGAGGGAACCTCCCGTGTTTCAGATTGTGCCCATTGCTTCTGGTGCCACCACTGGGCACGACTGAAAAGAGCTTGGCTTCCTCTTTGCTCCCTCCCTTCAGGTATTTATATACATGGATAAGGTCCTCTCCAAGACTTAACTCCACGCTGAGCAGTCCTGGGTCTGTCAGCCTTTCCTCATATGGGAGGTGCTCCAGTCCCTTCATAATCTTTGTGGCACTTTGTACTGGATTCTCTCCAGTACATCCATGTCTCTCTTGTACCCGGGAACCCAGCACTGGACACATCACTCTGGGTGTGGCCATTCCAGAGACAGAGTTTAATTGCTCTATCCCCTTTACAGGCAATCACAGCTCTTGGCTTCAAGCAACCAACCCCAATTCAGAAGGCTTGTATCCCAGTGGGTCTTCTGGGGAAGGATATTTGTGCCTGTGCTGCCACTGGGACAGGTAGGGATTGAGCAGGGCACAGGAAATGTAGATAATTAGCTATTCACAGTAATTGGTAATTCTTCTTAATTTTCTTCTCCAGGTAAAACAGCTGCCTTCATCTTGCCTGTCCTTGAGCGCCTGATTTACAAACCTCGTCAAGCTCCAATAACACGGGTGTTGGTTCTGGTGCCAACACGAGAGCTGGGCATCCAGGTGCACTCTGTCACAAAACAGCTGGCACAGTTCAGCAGCGTCACAACTTGCCTCGCTGTAGGTGAGTATTAAGTTGCTTTTGTGAACTGCAGAGCTGGCTGTGAACTGCTCTGTGGAGCTGGGAGTTCGGTGTTGTTACACTGGAGGCTGTGCAGTTATCCCAGGCGTGCGTCTAGTAGGTGTGCGATGGTTTAAAATCTCATTTTCCAGTACCGTGCCATACTTTTTGTTGGTTTCTGAGAAAGAAGTGGCCCCCACCTTTTCTATTGTGAACATGATATTAACATGAGTTGTTTCCCATTCCTCAGGCAATTTGGATCTGCATGCTCTGCTCAGGGAGTCAGCACTCTGTGTTTGCTCTCTTCCAGGTGGGCTGGATGTGAAGACTCAGGAGGCAGCTCTACGCTCGGGGCCAGACATTCTTATTGCCACTCCTGGGCGACTGATTGATCATCTCCACAACTGCCCTTCTTTCCACCTGAGCAGTGTCGAGGTGCTGATTTTGGATGAAGCAGACAGGTAGGCTAAGCAGGACAGTGGTGAAAAATGAAATGGTAGTTTTCTGCTTTCCTTTTCCCAGGTTATAGCACAGTCTTTGTTGCCCTGCCTTAAGTTATGTTTCTTAGCTGGAAGCAGATGAAGCTGCTTTACCTTGCTCTTTTTCTGCTCTCTAGGATGCTGGATGAATACTTTGAGGAACAGATGAAGGAAATAATCAGGTTGTGCTCCCACCACCGTCAGACAATGCTTTTCTCTGCCACAATGACAGAGGAGGTGAGACAGGCTGCTGAGAACCATACCGGGGCAGAAAGCTGAATGCAAGTTTGTCTAGTCTTTTAACAGAAATTATGTGGACTTTTTTTTTTTCTTAATCTGTTTTGTAGGTGAAAGATTTGGCTTCTGTTTCCCTGAAAAATCCCGTCCGAATTTTTGTGAACAGCAACACAGATGTTGCCCCTTTCCTGCGGCAGGAATTTATCCGGATCAGACCCAACCGAGAGGGGGACCGTGAGGCCATTGTTTCAGGTTAGTGCTCAGCAAAGAAAAGCTGGAATCAGTAGGTGACTGAGAAGCAGACTCCTGAGATCAGCCTTTTTATTTCATTTTTCTTTCTTTCAGCTCTGTTGACACGAACCTTCCCAGACCACGTGATGCTTTTCACCCAGACCAAGAAGCAGGCTCACCGAATGCACATCCTGCTGGGGCTGATGGGGCTGCGCGTTGGGGAGCTTCACGGGAACCTCTCTCAGGCACAGAGGCTGGAAGCACTCAGGTATTAGCAGGCTTTGTTGGCAACCACAGGCAAAAAAAACCCCTTAGGATTTGGAAGTTTTAGGGCAAAGTGGTTTGCTGTATTCATTGCTAATGATTTGCTCTCTCTGCTCAGGCGCTTTAAGGATGAGCAGATTGATATTCTTGTAGCTACAGATGTGGCCGCCCGTGGCCTTGATATTGAAGGTGTTAAAACAGTGAGTATTTCCAGTGCTGAGCTTTTTAATGAGTCCTTTAATACTGTTTTCCTACTAACCCTGTTTCTTTTACAGGTAATCAATTTTACCATGCCCAACACTATCAAACACTATGTTCATCGGGTGGGTCGGGCAGCAAGAGCAGGCAGGGCTGGTCGCTCGGTTTCACTTGTGGGTGAGGAAGAGCGCAAGATGCTGAAGGATATTGTGAAAACTGCCAAAACACCAGTGAAAGCCAGAATTCTCCCCCAAGGTAAAAGTTTTTAACTTCACTGAGGTAAAATGCGGGAGAGCAGTAGGCAGGGAATCTCATCGTACAGAGAGACACTGAAAGAGGTGCTGTAAAACAAGATGGACTTCACATGGGCTGCTGCTGATGGTCACTCTGTATCGTTCTCAGATGTTATATTAAAATTTCGAGAGAAGATTGAGAATCTAGAGAAAGATGTGTACGCAGTTCTGTGCTTGGAGCGTGAGGAACGTGAGATGCAGCAGTCAGAGGCCCAGGTAAGAGGTTTTTTAGGTTGTTTTTTTATTTTTTACCTTAGTTTTTTTAGGATCTGGGGTAGATACCGTGCATAAGGAGGTTACCCTGATGTACTTGACCTGCCTACTTCAGAAATGGAAGAGAGAGATTTTTTTAGCCACCATGAACTCACTTCTCACCTGAATTATCTCAGATCAATAAGGCAAAGAAGCAGCTGGAGGCAGGAAAAAAAGAGAGTGCGGGTGAGGGCTTGGAGCGCAGCTGGTTTCAGACCCGTGAGGAGAGGAAGAAAGAGAAAAGTGAGTCATGACACTGCTGCCGTGTTAAACTCCATAGCTGCAACTAGACTCTGCTCTGTACTTTAAAAGGTTCTTCATTCTACGTTTTTCTTTGTCTCTCCAGTGGCTAAAGCCCTGCAGGAGTTTGACCTAGCACTACGAGGCAAAAAGAAAAGGAAGAAATTTATGAAGGACCAACAGAAAAAAGTCCAAATGACGGTGAGTATGTCTGCAGACAAGTTGAGACCCTTGGTGGACTATTCTAGTTTTCCCTTAACAAAACCTCATCTCACTGTAAACTTGCACTTTAACACATTTCAGCCAGAGGAAAGGTCACAGTTTGAAATCTTGAAATCTCAAATGTACGCTGAGCGGCTGGCGAAGAGGAACCGCCGAGCAAAGCGAGCCAGAGCCTTGCCAGAAGAGGAACCAGCAGCAGCACCAGCAGGTTGGAGACTTTTGTTTTACTGCTGACACCTTTTCTCAGGGACTTTGTCACAAATAGATAAACGAAACTAATTTGTATAGAGGAATGGCCACCACTGCTGGCCAGGGTGTGTGTTTGCAGGGTATCACTGCTTTTCCTAATGGTTTGGCTAATGGCGGTCAAGGCTACAGGGCTCTAGTAAACAAGATGATGCTGTGGTCTTCTCTTTGCAGCCAATTTTTTGACTCTTGTTTCTGTGTTAGGCCCCAAGCGGAAGAAAAAAGTGTCTGTATTCGATGAAGAGCTTACCAACACGAGCAGGAAGGCTCTGAAGCAGTACCGTGCCGGGTAATGTCTTAGCAGTAATACATTAGTCCAGACTTCAGTAGGTGGGGATCTTCTTGCATTTCTGGACTTTCTGGGAAAGCTTTAATTTATACTGGGGGAGAAGTTGGGCAGAGCAGAGATGGGATTCTTTCAAGAAGTACCTGTGCTGTTGATGTACTTCAGTGGTTCTTGTCTTACCTCTCCCCCTTTCTCTCTCTCTTAAAAAGCCCATCATTTGAAGATCGAAAACGCTTGGGTATGGCCCAACGTAGGAAAGGAGGAAACTTCAAATCCAAATCCAGGTATAGCTCCCTCTACTTTCTTATTCAAGTTGGTGTTTTCTTTCTGCCGCCTTTTTCTTCATTTTGTGATTGTTTAAAGGCTCTTGCTGACAGGTTTGTTGGTTCTGCAGGAGCTTACCCTCCTGCTGCAGGTCTGATGCTGGGGGCATCCATGGATACTGCCTTTAATGGCACATTCCTGGGCTTCTGCTTGGGAAAGTGTTACCTAGAAAATGCTCAGTGCTGCTCCTCATCACTAAGAATTGGATGGGTGGAATTAATTTCAAATCTCTTCTCTTTCAGGTACAAGAGAAAGTAAGAACTGCTGGCAACTACCAAATGGGTAATTTGGACAATGCAGACATTTCAGCTGTGCTCTCTCCAGGGCCTGGATTGCTTTGTACTGCAAGGAGACAACTTCAGTAAACTTGAAGTTTTTCTTCAAGTTCTGGAATAGCTGTGGGGTGTTTGTTAATACCTGGTTGAAGACTCTGTGTGAACCCATCTTCAGCAGCCTATGCAATAAAAGATTATTTTTTTCTAAAAAGTTTGCAACTGAGAGCTGGGCTATGTTACATCTTTCTATCAGACTTTTGGTCAAAGAATATGGGGTTGGAAGGGACCTCTGGAGATCACCTAGTCCAACTCCCCTGCCAGAGCAGGTCCACCCAGAGCAGGTTGCACAGGAACATGTCCAGGTGGGTTTTGAATGTCTCCAGAGAAGGAGACTCCACCACCTCCCTGGGCAGCCTGTTCCAGGGCTCTGCCAGCCTCAAAGTAAAGAAGTTCCTCCTCATGTTTAGATGGAACTTACACTGACTTCATGGTAACTCAAGTTGTCTGTAGGGCAAACTGCAGAATGCTTATGGCTGCGTTCATACACTTCTGTGATCTCAATTAATTAATAAGGCTGAAAAGGATTTCTAGGGTTTAGAGCCTATTTCTAAACTGAGCAAAATTAATCCCTGTAAGGAGCACAGACCAGTATATACCTAAGCGGCGCAGACCAACTGTCAACTTCTGAGCTGTCAACACACATTGAGCTTTTTGCTGTTTTTTTTTTTTTGTGGTGACCGAAATGCAACAGTGACTCAAGGCAGTGTGTTTTCCAACTTTATTAAAAAGGGCTAATTTTACCAACAGTAGACATAAAATATACATAACAAAGTTTTGAGGGGGGGTACTGCTCGGTGTATCCTCTTGATCAGTCTTCTCACAGGTCAAAGGAAGGTTATAGAAAATCATGGCCGGGGTGGACGCATACCAGGCGGAGGGGGTCCTGGGAATAAAGGAGAAAGTTGAATATTGAAGAGGAAAGAGGAAGTGAGGCTAAACTAGAAAGCTGTTTTTGCCATGCTCAACGTGGCCCTAGGACCCCGTTTTTGCCACTGATGCATTATTGAGAACTAGGAGAGCCAGGGAGGCATGGAAACACCCTTCAAAGGTTTTAGTTGTTATGGGTCTTGCAGCTTTTAGGCATTGAAGATAACCTCCGCTCACCTCTCATTCCTGGGGGTGGTGGCCTCATGCCCGGTGGGGGCATTCCCATAGGAGCACCTCGGCCTGGTGGCATCCCCATTGGTGGGCCCATGGGTGGTCTCATGCCTGGAGGAGGTCCCATCATCCCTTATGCCAGAGAAAGAACAAGCACATATAAATCCAGCTGAATATTCCAGGCACTAGTTGGATATCAAAATAATCCTCCATAATACCAGATCTTCATCAGACTGGGATAAATATCTCCTAATCACCCATTTTGCTACTTAACACGAGCTCCTTGTTGCCCGACTCTATCTGAAGAGTGATTCCTACCTGGAGGAGGTGCTCCTCTGCTCATGGGTGGGGGAGGACCCCCGCGCCCTGGTGTGTACTGAGTCGGGGCTCCTGCTATGCTGGCAGTGGCTGCTGCAGCAGCGGCTGCGACCGTGCCCCGACCCTGAGGTGTCATCACCTGGTAACAAAATAAACAGGTTCACAGAAACAGCACATCATCTACTGTACATGAGGAATTCAAAAATAAGACTTTAATTACTATCCCTTCAGAAAATGACACCAGCCTCCTCTTGTGCTACAGTTCAATGGATACAACTCGAATTCTGTGCATGAAGCTGTGATTTTTAAGCCTCTTCCATCATGTCAGACGCATCGGGCTCAAACTCACTCCCAACAGAAACTAAAATCACAGTTCTCCCACTCCACCGATTTCTTGCATCGCGTTAGTACCAAGAATTAAAAGCCATCCCAGAATATACCAGACAACTCTTTTTTTAATGGGTCACAGCGTCTCACCTGTTGGGACGGTCCTCCCACTCCTCTGACAGGGCCAGCTAATCCCGCCGGAGCCTGCGGCATGGGTGCCCCCGCCGGAACGCCCCTCCCGGCTGCTCTCCCAACTCCAGGGCCTCCAGCAGCTCCAGCAAGCGGTACCCGGGCGATGCCAGTCTGAAAACAGACACACACCCCCCCAAAGGAAAGATTCATCAAAACAGAAGTCATAGAATCATCAAATTGCCCAGGTTGGAAGGGACCTTTAAGATCATCTAGTCCAACCATCAACCTAATTCTGATAAAAAAAAATAAACCACATCACTAGCCCATGTCACTAAGCACTGTCAACCCCTTTCAACCCCCTGTCAACCTCCAGGGATGGTGCTTCAACCACTCTCCTGGGCAGCCTGATCCAATGCTTAATAACCCTTTCCATGTAAAAAATTTTCCTAATATCCAGTTTGATCCTCAGATCCTAGGGATGCCCACAGCCCTCTGTCCAATTCATGTCCCAGCTCACAAAGGGATTAGAATTTCCTGCAGTGAAATTTGTTGGACCCAGTCACAACAGTGTCTGGAAGTCAAGGACAACACCACAGCAGTGTTCTCCTGCAAGGAATCAAACTTATCAGGTGTCCCTTCCCTTCCTCCTTGCTTCTGCGCCCATTCTCCTTACATCTTTTGGAGGTGGTCCTTCAACTGTCATGGACACCAGGTTTTCTCCTCGCAGCAACACAAGGCCAAGGACTCGCTTCTCCTCCCGCTCTGGCTGTTTTGAATTTTTAGGTCTAGTGAGAACAGAAAGAAAACATTGCAAGGCAGAGAAAATAAAAAACATAAAAATCAATGCTGCTCTTTGAATTTGCAATAGAATGTGTGACAAGATCACTCCAGAGGGGAGATCACTGTAAAACCCACATTTTTACATACACAGAGATGACTAAAGACAGGATGCATATTGTCTCCATAGGGTTTTCCCCCTGATGCTTAACGGCTTCGTGACTCCGTTGGCATCATGTAAAGATCAAACCAGCCCTTTATGCGATGTCAACAACAGGTTCATGGAATCACAGATCACGGAATTGTCAGAGTTGGAAGGGACCTCCAGAGATCATCCAGTCCAACTCCCCTGCTGAAGCAGGGCTGCCCAGAGCACATCACTCAGGAGCACCCAGGCGGGGCTTGAAGATCTCCAGAGAAGGGGACTCCACACCCTCCCTGGGCAGCCTCTTCCAGGGCTCTGACACCCTCACCCCAAAGAAGTTCTTCCTCAGATTGGAGTGGAACTTCCCATGTTCCAGCTTGTGCCCCTTGCCCCTTGTCCTGTCCCTGGGAACCACTGAAAAGAGTCTGGCTCCATCATCCTTCAACCCACCCTTTAGGAACTTGTCAGCATTAACAAGGTCTCCCCTCAGCCTTCTCTTCTCCAGGCTAAAGAGTTCCAGCTCTCTCAGCCTTTCCTCATCAGGGACATGCTCCAATCCTTCAGTCATCTTTGTTGCCCCAGGCTGGACTCTCTCCAGCAGTTCCCTGTCCCTCTTGAACTGGGAGCCCAGAACTGGAGGCAGGATTCCAGTTGTGGCCTCCCCAGTGCAGAGCAGAGGGGGAGGATGACCTCCCTCGACCTGCTGGCCATACTCTTCCCTGTGCAGCCCAGGATCCCACTGGCCTCTTGGCCACAAGAACACATTGCTGGCTCATGGACAGTTCCCCATCCATCAGGACTCCTAGATCCTTCTCCTCAGAAGTGTCTTCCAGCAGGTCCATCCTTAACCTCTACTAGTACCTGAGGTTCTTCCTCCCCAGGGGCAGGACCCTACCTTTGCCCCTGCTGAACTGAAACAAAGCCCCCCCTGAACCACAGCGCTTTGGGGGTTTGACAAATTGGGACTTAAAACCAGGACTGATCCCTGCAGAAGCCGCCATCAGACACTGCCCAGCCGCAGGGCCCGCTCTCCGCTCCGGGCGGGCGGGCAGGCGGCCCCGGAGCCGGGGATGGGTGAGGGAGGGGTGGGGGGTACTCCCGGTGAAGGGGGGGTACTCCCGGCGGAGGGGGGGGTACCCCCGGTGCTCCCCTCACTTGATCTTGCGGAACTCGTCGCAGTCGCAGAGGATGAGGTTCATGTGCTTGTCGAAGGCCTTGAAGGCTTTGCCCCTGCTGAACTGAAACAAAGCCCCCCCTGAACCACAGCGCTTTGGGGGTTTGACAAATTGGGACTTAAAACCAGGACTGATCCCTGCAGAAGCCGCCATCAGACACTGCCCAGCCGCAGGGCCCGCTCTCCGCTCCGGGCGGGCGGGCAGGCGGCCCCGGAGCCGGGGATGGGTGAGGGAGGGGTGGGGGGTACTCCCGGTGAAGGGGGGGTACTCCCGGCGGAGGGGGGGGTACCCCCGGTGCTCCCCTCACTTGATCTTGCGGAACTCGTCGCAGTCGCAGAGGATGAGGTTCATGTGCTTGTCGAAGGCCTTGAAGGTGCCGATGAAGACGCGGCCGTCCTGCAGGATGCACCGCATGCGGTAGTCGATGTGCTGCAGCATCTTGCTGCTCTTCCCCACCGTCTGCAAGAGACCGCCGTTACACCGGGACCCAGGCTGGACCCCTCTCCCCCCTTCCCGACCCCCTCCTCGCCC
>NW_015090855.1:5018121-5042883 GCF_001431845.1 Calidris pugnax
GGCGGGGGTGGAGCGGGCGGCGCCGCGGGGAACCGGGCGGAGCCGCCGCCTCCGGGTTGGTGGGGCCGGTGCTGCTTTACCTGGGGCCGTTGTGGCCCTTCCCTCTGGCGGCCTCCCCGCCGCCGGGCTCTGGCCTAGGGTCGCCGGGCCGGCTCCGTGCCCGTCGCCGCCTGCCGGAGCTCCCGGAGCTCTGGGTGGGCCCTGGGCCCGCCGACCCGGCCCGGCTCCCGGGTGTGGGAGCGGAGGAGGGGCCGCTATCGGGCTGAGGAGGGCGCGGTTCGCCGGGCGGCCCCCAGGAGTGAAACGGGCAGCGCTTGGTCAGGGGGAAAAAAAACCCAAAAAGATAATAAATAATTGTTTAGCGCCGTAAATTGAGTTTTTGGCCAAGGTTCGGGAGCTGCTGCGCTGCTCTCCGCTCCCCTGAGTGATTAAAAACAATAAAAAGAAAAGCCATTTCTCTCCTTTTGCCTGTTGCTATCGGTTTCTGTCTTTGCCGAGAGGGGCTGGGATGTGCAGGAGAAGAGCCGCTTCCGTAGGCTTGGTGTGCCACAAAGCGCGGCCGTGGAAGGCCTTTGGAGGAACGGGGGATCCCAGGGACTGCCAGTCCCAGCCACCTGCCTCTGTGGTTCCTCTGGGAAAGCATGGGTCCCTTTGCTCCTTCTGGGAGGTAACACAGAGAACTACGTAGCCCTCGGGCTGGGCTCTGCTGCCCTCGAGTGCTGCTGGGTGAGGGAAGCTGCCTTCTCCCCACGCTTCTCCAGTTAGTCGCTCTGCTGACAGCGCTTCCACCTCTTCTCTGGCCTTGCTGGTGCCACTGGGGACTTGCCGAGAACAGACTGGGATGTTTTATCCCATCTACAGGTTTCGGAAGCTGCAGCCAGTCGCCTGTTGACCGGGGGATTCTACCAGGCGGCTTTTCTTTTTCATGGAATGTTCTTTCATCCTCCTCATTTTCATTCCGCGTGCAGCACGCGTTGTTCTCCATCTGTAATGAAAAGAAGGTTGAGTTTATGAATAGGGAAATTCTCTTTCAAATACTCCAGTTGTTTTAGCTTGCAGCTTCTCAGAAGTCTCTTGAATAGCGTGCTATTAGTGGCTCTGCCGAGTTCTCCTTGCCTTGCAGCTCCCCCTGCACCACTGCTTTGTATGAAGGAGCTCGCTCTGCAGAAGCAGAGTGAATTCATCTTTGATGGATTTCAGCTTGGCTGCTGTCTCCCTGCATAAAACTCTGAGAATTGCTTACGTGCTGTTGTTGAGAAGAATGTGCTGGGAGAGACCCATAAGTGACTGATAATCACAATTATGCAAAATTATGCACAATTATGTGCTTCTTCCCAAGAGCTTCTGAACAGTCATTTTATCAGATGTATCGCGGGTGCACTGCAAAATATCCATTGTAAAACGTAACATCTGTCACCTCTCTTGTCTGCAGACATTCAGTGGAATCTTTTCAAAGAACGCTTTTGACAGACAACCCTGTATTAAGAGGGCGACCTGAAGCACCCTTTGTATTTGTAGCCCGGCCTCCATTGTCCCCTTCTGGAAAGCTGCTCCTGGTGAGCCAGTGATCTGTGTAGGTCCTTTTGACCCTGACTGTCTGAAGAGTTTCCTACCTTTTTCAGTTTTTAAATCCTGCTTCTCTGGGTTCTGCTCAGCCGATTCATTTTGATGGTTGAATCTCTTCCTTGGTGTAGGCTCATGCGGTGTCTCTTCCATGGTGTTGCTGTGCAATGAAACAGTCCTTGAGCTCTATTTCTTTCACTAAGTATTTGCTGTGCCTTGAATACTGATTGGAAAAGGGAATGTGGTTTCCAGTCATGGAGTCATGGGTGGGTGCTCATTTATGGAAGAAGTTTGGGTCAGAAATAGTCTAATGTGTCATGACGAGGTACTTTCTGAGTTTGTATGCAGCTGAAGCCTTTTTTTGAGATAGAAAGGTAGTGTCATACAGCTTGGTTGGTTGCTGCTTCCTGTGGTGAGGATATCAGGGGAGCTGCAGGTAGAGTGCATTGCCTCTAGGAGCTGGGGACCAACCCCTGCAGTACCTTTTCTGATGAAACAGAAGACTATTTATATTTATCTGGCACTTAGGGACATCGTTTAGTGGTGGACTTGGCAGTGGTATGTTTATGGTTGGACTCGATGATCTTAAGGGGCTTTTTCACCTAAATGATTGTATGATTTATGCAGAATTTCCTATAATGTCAATGTTTTTGGTTTAATATGCACTTTCTATCCCTGAATGATGCATGTTCTTTGCAAGGGAGAAGATAAGTTAGGGATTTATAAAGGCTTCTACCTATAATAATCTGAACATCTTTGTCATGGCATATAAAGTACTGTATTTCCCTCTACTCTTCAGGAGCAACTTGCAATGCGAGTTGCAGTACAAGTAAAAGACTGTACTGCAAGAGGCTGAAGGGAGAAGTGGTAATTAGATGCTAATTACTCATGGGTGTATTAGTTAAAAGAGTTGCAAATTCACTTCTTAATGCTCAAAGAAGTGATCTTTGGGCCTTGTCCCTTCACTGTGCATTTGCTGTGCCTTGAACGCTGAGTGGTTTCTAGTCATGAGGTGGTTCACTCGTGGGAGAAGTTAATTATCTGTTCAGCTATTGCAAGCCACTCTGATTACTGGAGATGATGTGTGCTTGTGCCATATGACTAAGATTTCTCAGGCTTTCAGGTTTAGGCCATCGTGGGCTTTAGTTGCTGAATGGAGAACAGTGAGTGGAAATCACATACTGCCTGGGAACCACCTGTTTCTAGACTGAATGGATGGAAACCTCTATATTCTGCACATCTGAGGGGGCAAACTGGGCACTTTCTGTGGGGAACATGTGCAGAGCTTTGCTACTGCTTGTATACTAGTAGTTGCCATAGTGTACTTAAAGATTTAGTTGATAAGTTGTCCCTGGTTTGAGCTGTTGCTGCAAAAACCACTTGAAAGTCTAAATGTTTGGGGTTTTTTTTTAAATTTATTTATTTTAGTGTGTGTAATTCAGCAAAAAGAAGCGAGGAAGACTGATTCATAGTTTTATTAAGTTCATCTATCTCTTATGAGACAGAAGGATCAGTAAGCTCTGAATTCTCATGGCTGATGCTACAGAGTACCTTGGTTCAGCAGGTGGTCTTGGTTCTGCCTTGTCTCTGTATCACACTGTACTTGGATGTTAGAGAGAGTCAGATTTTTAGGATCAGGAGGGAGTGTTCTGGCTTGCAGTGTGGCATGCTTGGCAGACGTTTCCTATCCTCAGAAATACCAGGTAAAGGCTGATTCATAGTTTTATTAGGTTCATCTATCTCTTGTGAGACAGAAGGATCAGTAAGCTCTGAATTCTCATGGCTGATGCTACAGAGTACCTTGTTTCAGCAGGCGGTCTTGGTTCTGCCTTGTCTCTGTATTACACTGTACTTGGATGTCAGAGAGAGTCAGATTTTTAGGATCAGGAGGGAGTGTTCTGGCTTGCAGTGTGGCATGCTTGGCAGACGTTTCCTATCCTCAGAAATACCAGGTATTGGGCATTGGCTTGCAAACAGGCTGAGGATAACTGGTTTAGGTGGGCTCCCTATGGATACTGACCCCAGTGAGAAGTGCTGTGCAGGGGGCTGCGATCCAATAGATGTGGATTCAAAGCATTCCTGTCTTTCTGCAGATTCCTAAATGCTTCGCTGTGCTTATGCAATGAGGCAAGGTGCTATTCTGGTCCTGGGTTCCTTCTGCTTTATTGCCTGAATTCCTAGTTTACTTTGGACAAAAGAAGACCAGCTGCTTCAGAATGAGTGTAGAAGAACGGATTAGAGTCCAATTTACTGATTGTAGTGGGAATGAAAATAGCACTAGCAGCTGTGTGTGCCTTTAGGGTTAGAGGCCTCTTGAGAATGTATTTGCAGCAAGTTAACATGTCTTTCTTAGCGAAGAGTAAATCGTATGTTTCTGTCTTGGAGTGAGAGAATAAAACACTGATAATCAAAATTTGTGAAGAAAGAGAAGTACGTTAACACATGCTCATGGGATTTGGAGGCAGCGTTTCCATAGGACACCACACGCTCAGTGCTTTCTGGTTGTGAATTAGCCCAGCTCTGGGGGCTGTGAAGGCTTCTTTGAAACACTAATTTAATTGAGCTCTCATATGAGCAGTCTTCCTTTGTGCAACCTCACCTTGGCCAAGCTGGAGACTTTTACCTGATGCAAGATCAAATCTTGGAGCGGGAGGCGGCTTGGTTGTCTTCCCTCCCTTCCCTTTATTAGGGAATAAAATATCAGGTGTATTTTGTGTAACTGCTTGACTCTAACTTGGAATTTTGTATGATAGGAATCGTATCAATGCTTTTCTGTCATCATCCCCGAGACCTGCTCAGCTGGAGCAGTGCGCTCAGTCTGTTGCTTTTCCGAGACCAGCTCTTTCTTGATGTGTTGGTCAGAGCTAATCTGAAAGGTTGCTGCTTATCTGAAGGGTTGGAGATGTTATTTTAAGAAACTGGCAAAGCTGAACTTAACTTGACTGGCACTTTTCTGCGTGAGATGTGTTTAGGCTTACAGTCATTTTATGAGTTTTGAGAAAACATAAGCTGATGCTTATGGGACTGATGCTAAAAAGGAAGGAGAAGACCAGAAGCAGTACTGACTGTGATCATTCTGAATCTGTTTTGCCAGGTGCTTTCCAAGGGGAGGGACAGCAGAGTGGATGAAGTCTGGCTGTTGCTGGGGATGGGGAGGATGGTGTTCCCCTGCAGTGCAATACCAGTTTCCCTTTTGGGTTGGCTGAAGCCCCAGAGAGCTTTGGAGTCCAGGCTTCCTGGGTTCCTGCATGAATTGCAATGAAGCATACACGTGCTGAGAATAGAGCAAATTGAGCAAAGCACCTTCAGAAAGGTGTCTCATGGTAAACAATACTTGTTTTAATAGGAGAATGGCTGATTTCTCTCTCCAGCAAGTACCTTTGTTGTAAAGAGAGTGTCTCTGGTGTGGGAGAGACCTGAGGGCCAGGCTAGCTGCAGTGATAACACTGAGCATTTCCAGAAGGTGCTATGAGAGAAACACTAAACTTGCACCCCTCATCCTCAGTTCCAGCAGGCAGGAGGGATGATAATGTTGGGACTGTCTCAGAAGGCTGCACCATAAGATCACAGCATTCCTAGGTGAGGAAGCTGCCTCAACAGGAGTGAGAAGGTAGTCACAGTGGGCAGATAAGCAGTTTGTGTGTGTACAGATGCATAGAAGTATTAGTGCACCTGAGTTTTCATATTTCTCCAGTCTCTGCGAGGGAAGGAAGAGGCACGTGAGCTTCATTAATTGAGATCGTCAGTGGATCTCTAGGTCAACATGTTGTACAGGCCAGGCATGCACGCCTTTTATGGTAGACTCAGCTAATTTCATAAAAGTTCCCTTTTCCAGGACGGTCACACAGACTGATTTCCTGGGTCTGGCATCTCTGCAGCTGCTTGGTCTTTGCTGATCCGTGAAAAGTTCTCTCTTCTTTACTTGCCTTGCACCAGGGAAATTCCAAAGGCTGCTGGTTTCTCTTCAAGTCTTAGCCTGTCTTAGCATCTCTTTCCCAGTTGATCAAGGAAGTTGGGAAAATACGTTGATCATGAAACAATGTCCCTGCTCAGCACTGTCTCATCTCTGTTCTGGGAAAGGGGGATTGGGTTGCCCTAATAGGAGAAGTAGGAGCTGGGAAATTGTTCTTTGGATGCTTACCAGCTCATTCAGGGTATGCTGGAAACTGAGTCTCAGGAGGAGCCCTTAAGGACAGGACTACTTCTGTGTCCAGTCAGATCTCAATTTGGGCAGCTTGAAGCTTTTGTTCCTGAGAACTGCTGATGGGGAGGGTTGTCTCGCCCCCATGTGACTTTCTCCCTGTGGCTCTGTGGGAGAGAGCAGGGCTACTCCCTCCACCCAGGAGAGGGTTAAAAAGGAACTGAACAAGTCCATTTCTTTACAGCCTCTTACTACCAGATGAAGCACAAACCAGCATGTCTGACACCTCTCTGGGACCAAACCCTGAGCACAAGCTTATGCTCTAAGGCAGATAAAGGAGTGAAAGGTAGACCTCCAGAGCAAACGCTGAGTTAACTTTTCTTCTGTGATGGATATTCATGTTTTGGAACTCAGTGCTTTCTGTTTGTGAATTAGCCCAGCTCTGGGGGCTGCGAAGGCTTCTTTGAAATACTAATTTAATTGAGCTCTCATATGAGCAGTCTTCCTTTGTGCAACCTCACCTTGGCCAAGCTGGAGACTTTTACCTGATGCAAGATCGAATCTTGGAGCGGGAGGTGGTTTAGTTGTCTTACCTCCCTTCCCATTATTAGGGAATAAAATATCCGGTGTTGTTTGTGTAACTGCTTGACTCTAACTTGGAATTTTGTATGATAGGAATCGTATCAATGCTTTTCTGTCATCATCCCCGAGACCTGCTCAGCTGGAGCAGTGCGCTCAGTCTGTTGCTTTTCCGAGACCAGCTCTTTCTTGATGTGTTGGTCAGAGCTAATCTGAAAGGTTGCTGCTTATCTGAAGGGTTGGAGATGTTATTTTAAGAAACTGGCAAAGCTGAACCTAACTTGACTGGCACTTTTCTGCGTGAGATGTGTTTAGGCTTACAGTCATTTTATGAGTTTTGAGAAAACATAAGCTGATGCTTATGGGACTGATGCTAAAAAGGAAAGAGAAGACCAGAAGCAGTACTGACTGTGACCATTCTGAATCTGGTTTGCCAGGTGCTTTCCAAGGGGAGGGACAGCAGAGTGGACAAAGTCTGGCTGTCGCTGGGGATGGGGAGGATGGTGTTCCCCTGCACGTGCAATACCAGTTTCCCTTTTGGGTTGGCTGAAGCCTCAGAGAGCTTTGGAGTCCAGGCTTCCTGGGTTCCTTCATGAACTGCAATGAAGCATACACGTGCTGAGAACAGAACAAATTGAGCAAGGCACCTTCAGAAAGGTGTCTCATGGTTAACAACACTTGTTTTAATAGGAGAATGGCTGATTTCTCTCTCCAGCAAGTGCCTTCGTTGTAAAGAGAGTGTCTCTGGTGTGGTAGAGACCTGAGGGCCAGGCTAGCTGCAGTGATAACACTGAGCATTTCCAGAAGGTGCTATGAGAGAAACTAAACTTGCACCCCTCATCCTCAGTTCCAGCAGGCAGGAGGGATGATAATGTTGGGACTGTCTCAGAAGGCTGCACCATAAGATCACAGCATTCCTAGGTGAGGAAGCTGCCTCAACAGGAGTGAGAAGGTAGTCACAGTGGGCAGATAAGCAGTTTGTGTGTGTACAGATGCATAGAAGTATTAGTGCACCTGAGTTTTCATATTTCTCCAGTCTCTGCGAGGGAAGGAAGAGGCACGTGAGCTTCATTAATTGAGATCGTCAGTGGATCTCTAGGTCAACATGTTGTACAGGCCAGGCATGCACGCCTTTTATGGTAGACTCAGCTAATTTCATAAAAGTTCCCTTTTCCAGGACGGTCACACAGACTGATTTCCTGGGTCTGGCATCTCTGCAGCTGCTTGGTCTTTGCTGATCCGTGAAAAGTTCTCTCTTCTTTACTTGCCTTGCACCAGGGAAATTCCAAAGGCTGCTGGTTTCTCTTCAAGTCTTAGCCTGTCTTAGCATCTCTTTCCCAGTTGATCAAGGAAGTTGGGAAAATACGTTGATCATGAAACAATGTCCCTGCTCAGCACTGTCTCATCTCTGTTCTGGGAAAGGGGGATTGGGTTGCCCTAATAGGAGAAGTAGGAGCTGGGAAATTGTTCTTTGGATGCTTACCAGCTCATTCAGGGTATGCTGGAAACTGAGTCTCAGGAGGAGCCCTTAAGGACAGGACTACTTCTGTGTCCAGTCAGATCTCAATTTGGGCAGCTTGAAGCTTTTGTTCCTGAGAACTGCTGATGGGGAGGGTTGTCTCGCCCCCATGTGACTTTCTCCCTGTGGCTCTGTGGGAGAGAGCAGGGCTACTCCCTCCACCCAGGAGAGGGTTAAAAAGGAACTGAACAAGTCCATTTCTTTACAGCCTCTTACTACCAGATGAAGCACAAACCAGCATGTCTGACACCTCTCTGGGACCAAACCCTGAGCACAAGCTTATGCTCTAAGGCAGATAAAGGAGTGAAAGGTAGACCTCCAGAGCAAACGCTGAGTTAACTTTTCTTCTGTGATGGATATTCATGTTTTGGATTTGTGATGTTATAGGAAGGGAATGGGATAAAGCCAGGTGCCGCTGCTCTGCCTAGGAGCCT
This sequence comes from Calidris pugnax, assembly GCF_001431845.1. NCBI lineage: Eukaryota > Metazoa > Chordata > Aves > Charadriiformes > Scolopacidae > Calidris > Calidris pugnax. The sequence goes on from NW_015090855.1 coordinate 5,026,358, forward strand.
GTTTGGGTATCCTGAGTGGATCGAGGTATCTGAGAAATATAAATGGGACGTCAATGAACACCAGCCCGTGGGAGGGAGGTTACCTGGGCAGCATGTTCCCTCTCTCACGTGCAGACAGTAGCTGAGCCAATGGAGCTAAGGCTTTACCAGCCCCATAAACCGACCTGGCAGCACAGACGGTGGGTGGCAGATGGGGCTTTGCTGACCAGAGTGACTCTCCCTCTTGCGTGAGCACCCCCCAACACGCTCTCAGAAATATTCCATAGGTGATGAGGTTGGGCATACAATTTCAAATGTGCCGTTTTAATATGAGGCCTGTACTTCTGGTACGCTGGCTGTTTTACCCCCAGCGGGCCCAGCAAACCGTAAGGCTGGTCTTACGTAGTGTTTTGAAGCTTGGTGTTAGATGGCAGTGTAACAACTGAAATAATTTTCAGAGAGCTGCTCACTGTCTTTTCTCTCAACAGGTGTGGGGGTGTATGCTGTTGTAAAGGCACCCGGAGGAGCCTGGAGCAATGCCACCACCCTCGGACATTGTGAAAGTAGCTGTTGAGTGGCCGGGTGCCAATGCCCAGCTGCTGGAAATAGATCAGGTGAGACCTGGTAACCAGATGGGAAGGAAATGCGCACAACCTTGATACTGGAATGTGGGAAGCACAGAAATGGGCAGGATTTCTTTCTGGTTGAGAGGAACATGGCTACTGAGGACTCTCTCTTTCTGTTCTAGAAAAGGCCTCTCGCATCCATCATCAAGGAGGTCTGTGATGGGTGAGTAGTTCTCTGGGAACCCTCGTGGAAAAAGTCTGTCCCCCTGACAGATCTTGCTGGAGTGCTGCGGAGAGTCTCTGCTGCTTGTCGGTGTGCTGCTAGCAGGATCCATGCTGCCAGATTTGGCCATGGAATGGGCGAGGTTTTAAATTGGGAAGAAAAAGATCTCCTGGAAAACAGGGACTTTGCATCTTTATTCTAATTCTGAGTGTGTGCATATGTATGCCTCTAGGGTCAGTGTCTCTGAGGACTGGCCCATCTTACTGTTTCTGAAGAGCCGGCCTCTTCAGACATTCCACAGAGCTTGACTTAGATTAGGCTAAAGTCCCATTCCCCTCAAGAGGAAGCTGTTTTTCTCTCCTCTTTGGGACACCTAATTTCCCATGATAAAGCTTTGCTCGAAAGTTATTTTCTACCCTCTTGTGATCAAGCTGCTGTTCCTAATTGAGAGCCAGAAGAAAGAGGAGGAAGAAACTTACGTGTCCTTCTTCTTCCTCTGCCAGGTGGTCGTTGCCAAACCCCGAATACTACACCTTGCGGTACGCTGATGGTCCTCAGCTGTACATCACAGAGCAGGTCAGTGTAAGAGAGAGAGCAATTTACTGCCCTGGGCAAGAGTGCAGAATGCCTTGAAGTAGTGTCACGGAACAATATTGCTGCTAATGCCTGAGGGGCAGCACCTCTGCTATCAAAAATACTCAGACCTGAATGGTATCATTCAACTGAGGAGCCTTGTGCTTCTCCCTGTGCGTGCCCATAGGTGCAAAGACCCAGTGACTCAATTCAATACCTTCAAGAGGGCTGTGTGGTATAGGAACCCCTTTACTTGTGCGTACAAATGTGCGCTGCAGATCCAGATGCACTCTTTTCCCCTCACTTTTCTGCAATTTAAACTTTATGTTTTCTTTCAGACTCGTTGTGACATCAAGAATGGAACTATCCTTCAGCTGGCAGTCTCCCCGGTAAATGCTTCCTCACGTCCCTCTTTCTCCATAGCTATCCTTGTATGGCTCTTATCCTCGCTGTTTCTTGCCTCTCAGCTTCTCTTTCTCCTTCTCCCTAAATTGTAGGGGGGTTGCCTTTGTTGTGGGCCATTCTGCACGATGAGGTGCACACTCTTGTGTGTCTGTAAATAAATCCACTCTGCATTTTTGTTGCGTTTCTTACAGTAGTGTGTTGTAAAGCACCTGACAGACACATTCTCAGGATGAGTGCAGTTAGTATTATCAGGAATAGTATTGATGCCTTAATGCAGAAATTAAAATAAGAGACAAATTTGATGCAGAGGGAGTTGTTCCTAGTAAATTCTTGCTATTGTGACCTCACAGTTGTCTTTTTCAGACTTGCTGCAGCTTCCTTTTTATTGAAATTCTTAAATCTTTTATGTGCAAGGGTCGTGGCATACAGCTGGGAGTGAGTAGAACAGGAAGAAGTTATTTGGGCAAGAGGTGGTTGGGAGGATATCATTGATTTGTGTCTGAGAAATCTTACACAAAATGAGCCTGTGTGTTTCTTTGAATCTGTGAGAGATTTTTTTAACATTCTATTTCTTTAATGGTCTCACTCAATATTTCTATATCCACCTCCACTCACCTCACCAAGAAGAAAAACGAGCATTTACTCTAACATGTAAAATAGCATTTTATTGGCCTCCTGCTTGGCTGTAACTGTTGCTAAGGGCAGCCTTTTTTAGTCTGTCTTAGACTTGCTGCCTGCTGCTACTCATCCTGTCTTTGCTGGTATGTCCATACCCTTGCTGAGCTCCCTCTGCCCATCCATGGACTGCTGACAGAACGCTGGTGGTGGCAGAACTCAGCCTGCAGGTGAGTCCAGTCTGTAACTGGCATCATCCCTTTTTCCTCCCAGTCTAGGGCAGCCCGACAGCTTATGGAGAGAATCCAGTCGCACAGTATGGAAGCCCGACTGGATGCCATGAAGGAACTGGCTAAGCTTTCAGCTGATGTCACCTTTGCCACAGAGTTCATCAACATGGAAGGGATCACAGTGCTGACACGGCTCGTGGAGAGCGGGACCAAGCTTCTGTCCCAGTAAGTTTCCTTTGGTAGCCCCTGGCTACCGAAACCCTGCCACATAAACCTAATACACACATAGATGTAAAACATAACTTCCCTCTGCAAAAGCCATAGCAATTTTTTCCCTGTTAAATATTTCTTATTATTCTTATAGATTCCACCTGCCTTTCTGGTTACAGATACCTAAATGCCCAATGCGTCCTTCAGATTCCTGCCTGACTCCTCTCTAAAAATTGGCGTTATATTTGCCGCTTTCTGCAGAGCACAATAAGCAGTTTGGCAATGTTTTGTTTTACTATGGTTCCTTTGGAATTCTTCAGCGAGTATCATCTCGGCCCGGAGATCGGTTTTTCATGTTAATGGCTTGTTCCAGAATGTCTCCTAGCAATGTGCAAATGACAGATTTGAAGATACTTCTTCTCTCTTAAAAACAAACCAAAACCCAAACTCTGATCTGAAGGTTCATGGTGAACTCTGATGGCTTTTCTGCTGTAGTTGTTCTGTTTCATTGAAAATGCTTTTAAAATCTTGATAACTTGTTATCATAACACTTTCAAGTCTTCTGTTTTCTTCTAAATTAGCAACTAATATGTTTTCAGCCTATCTTTCCCTCAGTCTTTTTTACCTTTCTGTCTTGTGGTTATGTATTAAATTTTACACAGTTCATGCTGTGCTTTTGTTTTGTTTCAGCCCAGGTCCCAGGATGGCAATTAATTTTGCTTTGTTTTTCTTTGATGTTAGGACACATTTGTTTTGTGTGTGTATGTAGGGGCTATAATTTCCAAAGATTTTTTTATGTTTTGTGATACAAATTTAGTCTGGAGCTCAAATCTGACAACAGTTGGAAAACCTAGTGTTTGCAGATGGTATAAATTTTCAATTGATCAGCTTAAAAAGCTTTCCCCTTTTCAAGCTGGTCTGTTTTAACTGATGGTCATTGTACTGAATATTCTGGGGTTTGCTGTTTTTTAGTTGGGTTTGTTGTTTTCCCCCTGACATGAAAGCATTGAATTTGAGTAATGATACTTTGCACTGCTCAGTAATAAATACTGCATTGCTGCTTTTGCTGTTGCTCTTTTGACTACCAGGGACTGATCCAGGTGGTTGTGAGTCTGTGGTGGCAGGACTAAGGACTTACTGTTGCTAGTTTTAATTTGTGCATGTAATCAGGAAAAATAAAATAGGATTCCACAAAACAATAAAATTATCTTCATAAATGCAAGTACTGTATTGCACCCCCAGCTGCCAAACTGTAGCCTATTTTATTAGGAGAAGGTGGTGATGTTTTTCTCTTACCCAGTTTATTCAGCTTGGACAGGCTTTTTCATTGCTACTGGATCCTTGGTAATTGCATTCTTCATTTTCTCAGTTACAGTGAGATGTTGGCTTTCACCCTGACTGCCTTCTTGGAGCTCATGGACCATGGAATTGTCTCCTGGGACATGGTCTCAATAACCTTCATCAAACAGGTGAGCTTGGGTGAAGAGGGTGAGTGGATGCTCTTTCTTTTTGTGCTTTAATGTAGCTTCCAGGAAGAGCAAGATGACTCTGAGAAGCTAAGTGCTCACTGAGAGCATGGTGCACTCAGCTTTCTGAGCCCTATCTCCCTTAGCTTGTCTCACTCACCACAAGGTTTCCTGGATGGGCATCTCTTGACCTGTTGGTTGATCTGTTTTTAGATTGCAGGGTATGTGAGTCAGCCTATGGTAGATGTCTCCATCCTTCAACGATCCCTAGCCATTCTAGAAAGCATGGTGCTAAACAGTCAGACTCTGTATCAGAAGATAGCAGAAGAGATCACCGTGGGGCAACTCATTTCTCATCTGCAAGTGTGAGTGTCCACCCAACAGTGGTGTGATTTAAATAATTTTTATGAATATCTGTTAATTTGAAAACACATCCTTTTATGTTTAAATCACTTAAAAATGCTATTTTTAAAGTATTACTGATGTGACATCTTACTTGAACTTCAGGATATCTAACAGATTTGAAAAGTAAGATCCTGGAAAAATATGGTTGCGTTCTGGAAGCACTTAAGCAGATGAGTGTATGTCTTGAACAAAGATATTTTGCTTTAACAACTGCACGAATGTGTTCAGTGTTGGGACCAAACCTGCATTTTACTAAAACAACTTCCCAGAGCTGCTGAATCCAGTCATCTGTGACCTTCACTGCTCTTTAAATTGTTTCCACTAGAATCTAAGAGCTCATCATCTCCTGGTTTTTGTCTTGCATATTAAGGAAGAAAACAATGGGATATTTGCTTTTTTTCCACACCTCCCCTTCCTCTCTTTCCAAATGAATTGACAAATTAATATCTGGCTTTTATGGCTCTTTGTCTAGGTCGCTTCTATCTACTCTTATATAAAAAAAGAAGCATACGTTTCTTAGAGCTTTAAGTAGTTGCTGTTTTTTTTTTTTCTCAGGCTTTTAATTCTGAAAATGGGGAAAAACACCATTTATGAATATGACTAATATTCCTTAAACAATGAGCAGTAGTTTAACAAAATTATAGTGCAAACAATGTATTGCGTCAATGTCACTGTGTGCTTAGAGCGTTTCTACATTTGAATTTGGTTAACAGAAAAGCTAAACAAGTTCTTTCAGGTTTATAATTTCTATTTTAGCAAAATACAGGTCTGGTCCTAGGAATGAACAAACTTGTGCAGCTGTTAAAACAAAATATCTTTGATCAAGACATATATGCTTAATTGCTTCCAGAACACAGGGAATACTGTGGAAAGGGAAATTGGAGAATGAGTCGGAATTTTTGGCAAGACTATCATGAGGGAACAATCTTTAACAGAGGATAGGTTGTGGAAGAACAGAACTGTGCAAATAAGTCTGAAAGAGACAACTTAAAAGAGGACAAATTAATTTCAAAATTGTTCTGCTGTGTCCAAAAGTAAGCGGTGTAGCAAAAAGAGCAGCAAACTCCAAAAAGAGGGTAGGAGAGATGAAGTGACAAGACTTCAGAGACCTGCAAAGCTTGGAGGCCCAAGAAAAACCTAGGATAATGCACAAACATTTGCGTCTTTAAAGTATGGCAGATTGACCAGAATGAAGAAGGTTTGGATGGGAGCAATAGAAGAGAGACTATGGTTGTTATCCATGGAAATGCCAGAGGTAAATGCCAAAGTGGGGAAAATAGCTATTTAAGCTAAAAGATGTTTTATAAAATTTTTTTTGTATATATATATTAAAAAAAAAAAGGTATACACACATGAATTCATTTAGGTGATGCACTGGACTTCTGTTAATCAGAAGAGCTTGAAGTTCTGCAGAAGTCTCCCAAGAGAAATAGTATAGCAAGAAACAAAACTGGCTTTGATCGAGCCTCAAGGTGGGGGTGGAAAAGAGCGTGATCGGCATTTGGAAGCTTATTCAAAACATCCAAAGTGAAACCACATGCTGTGCATGATCTAGGAAGGGACGGAGAAGGCGGCCCTGAAGAAGCATTTCAGTGAAAATAAGAAAAAGACATGTGTTGGGCCAAACTATTGAGGTTGGAAGGCAATGCCACAGAAAGAGGTGTGCTTCCCCCTTAGTTCCATTTGTGTTTGGTGGCTTCCACTGATACACGGGAGAAGAATTACTTGCTCCATATTAATTTTTAGCCGTATCCATATAACAGACTGGAATATAACTAGAGGCTTTACAGAGATAGTTTCAACATTGGAAGCAAACTATGGTGGTGCTGAACTCTGAGCTCGGCTGGGCCACAATCTGCACTGTCTTCTGAATAACGGAGCTGTCAGTCAACAATTTCTGACAGCTTTTTGCAGGCCTTATGAAGAGTTGGATGGCAGGAAAGCAGATTACCTGAATCCTGCTTCTCCGTTGAAATGCAAGAGAGCTGTGGTAAATGTTCTTACAGTGCAGGCAAAGCAACTGAGAGCTGTAATGTTTTATACTGTCTGTTGTCTTATGATCCTCCCATTTTTGTTTCTGCAGCTCAAACCAAGAGATTCAGACATATGCAATTGCCCTGATCAATGCCCTCTTCCTGAAGGCACCTGAGGACAAGAGACAGGTTTGTTCTTGCTTAATTTAAACCTGAGTAATGGTTATTGGCTGGCTGTTTACTTTATGCCTCACAAATCATATTGTCTGGCCAAGACAGACCTTAGACCTTGCCAAGAACTTCTGTAGCTGTTTCAGTGTGGCAACATAGGAGAAAAAGTACTATCCCATTAATAATGTATTCTGGAGCAGCACATCTATGTTTAGCAGATGCTCAGAAAGGAATCTGAAGGGCCTGGAGAGACAGAAAGTAATCCTCTATACAGCATGGAAATTTTTTTACAGAAAATTAATTCTGTATGGGATAGGTAGGCTGGGTAGTGTCCTTGGGGTTGTATGTACTTTCTAAACAAACACCCCACCTCCCCCCAAAAAGGGACTTTTCTTAAATCCTGGGGGGATATTCCCACTGGCAACTGTGAGAAATGAAACATCTGTCCTGCTCTGAGGAAAATCCCAAGATCTTAGCCACGTGCAAGATGTGCATATGTCTGTATTGTGTAGCTTTGCTGTGTTAAGCCTTTCTTCTCTAGTGCCCCGTTTGTGCCTTATTTCTGGACTCCGAGCTAAATCCTGTCTGCTTCTCTTTGTGCCTTTTTTTGCTTTCTGCCAGCAGGACAAGCTGCTTAACCCTCTAGACCTGCCCATCACTGTAAGTAACTCAAGCCTGGGGGCTGGTCATGCGGAACTGTAGGCATTGTTTAGTTTTTCTCCAGTTATGCCTCCCTGTATCACAGAAATGATGCACACAGGCTTCAGGTAGTGGATGAGCCCAGGGAGAAGGGCGGGAGGACCATTGGGGATGTACTCAGAGTACGAAGGGGAGAAGAATCAGTAGCAGGAGAAATCTTAAATGACTTATTGTACACAAAAGACAATAAAGATGATCGTGAAAGGAAACTGATACTGCAAGACTGATGAGGTGAATCAATTTTAAAACCGGAACCTATTCTTTAGCAGGCTGGGTCCCCTTAAACTTGCTACAGCCTGAGTTTATACCCCAAATCTCGTTTGCATTAATGACAGTTTCATATCCAGCTGCGTCCTTCTAAAGGTAGAGCTGTTTGTCTGTGAGCAGCAGTCACAAGACAGTGCTGACTGGTGGCTAGGGCGTACGTTCTGCCTAATCTGTGACTTCTCCCTTTGGGAATTGTACTATAAGAATGGGTTTTTTGCCCTGTGCTATCTCCGGGGGAGTCACCGTTCTTGTTATTAGGTTGATTTGGAACCTTCAGTATCTTGAGATTGGGGTACATTTTTTAGATTTTCTGGGGGGCACGGAGCATGCTCCCCTTTTGCCAAGGATGCAGAGCCTTCAGAGGGGAAAGTATGGTCTCAATAAATGTTACATAATTGCTAAAATTAATGGATATGATTAACACATGGAAATAAGGAAGAACATACTCCTCTGTTGGTAATTTGGCCAAGATACTGAACTTTATAGCAAACAAAATTCTTTCATTTCCCCGCCACCCTCGAACACAATCCACATGACCACAAAAGGCCATGAAGATGATTAAGGCACTAGAATATCTTTCATATGAACAGAGGCTGAGAGATTTGGGGTTGCTCAACATCAAGAAGAGAAAGCTCAGGGGTGTCTTACCAATGTGTAAAAATATCTGATGGAAGGGAATAAAGAAGAGGGAGCCTGACTGTTCTTAGTAGTGCCTGCTGACAGGACAAGAAGCAACGGGCACAGCTTAAAACCCAGGGGAAGGGAATAAAGAAGAGGGAGCCCGACTGTTCTTAGTAGTGCCTGCTGACACAGGCAAGAAGCAACGGGCACAGCTTAAAACCCAGGAAATTCCACCTGAACACACACAAACAAAACCAAGATAGTATGAGGGAGGTCAAACACTGGCACAGGTTCCCCAGACAGATTGTGGAATCTCCATCAGTGGAGACATAAAAAAATCTGACTGGACACAGCTCTGCACAACCTGCTCTGTCTGATGTTGCTTGAACCAAGGGAGTTGGACTAGATATCTCAAGACATCTCTTCCAACATGAAAGATTCTGTGATTCTCTGACCCCATCAAGCAGCAAAGTGGGTGTTATTGGACTCCCAGCAGAACGTAGATCCCTTAGCAGTGGTTAGGCTGTGTGTGTGCTCATGCTTCTTACTCTGCTATTTAGAATTGTTTAATTGTCTTTGTCCTTCCCACTGTATATCTGCTTCAGTCACCTGTTAGTTTGTTCCACGATCTCCGTCAGTGGAGACATAAAAAATCTGACTGGACACAGCTCTGCACAACCTGCTCTGTCTGATGTTGCTTGAACCAAGGGAGTTGGACTAGATGATCTCAAGACATCTCTTTCAACATGAATGATTCTGTGATTCTCTGACCCCATCAAGCAGCAAAGTGGGTGTTATTGGACTCCCAGCAGAACGTAGATCCCTTAGCAGTGGTTAGGCTGTGTGTGTGCTCATGCTTCTTACTCTGCTATTTAGAATTGTTTAATTGTCTTTGTCCTTCCCACTGTTTATCTGCTTCAGTCACCTGTTAGTTTGTTCCATGTACAAACTAATTCCTTTAAAGATTCTTTGTGTTGCATGAACAAATCCTAACGTAGATCCCTTAGCAGTGGTTAGGCTGTGTGTGTGCTCATGCTTCTTACTCTGCTATTTAGAATTGTTTAATTGTCTTTGTCCTTCCCACTGTATATCTGCTTCAGTCACCTGTTAGTTTGTTCCACGTACAAACTAATTCCTTCAGAGTAAAGATTCTTTGTGTTGCATGAACAAATCCTAAGAGCCAGCCTTGTTTTGTTCTCAGTGCTACATCTCACGAATCATAGTAAAAAAAAATAATGACTCAGAGGGCAGTGTGTTATCTCTGAAACCACTTCCTGCTTCATCTAGATGCTTCTTAGATATCTTTCACTTACTTGTTTTGGTTTTAACATGAGCACTGCTGAATTCACAGCCGTTATGGCTTGGCCATCAGCCAGCATATCACTTTCTTGGTTTAGGAGGTTTCTGTCTGGATCAAGAGTGATAATAAGGACTTGGATTGAGGCTTATATATACATTTTACCAGACTCCTTATAAAGGCTGTCAAGGGCAGGGTTGATATGAGCAGCTGGAGCAGTCTTGGATTGCTCAGAATGTACAACTGATTGATTGCAATTGTCTAAGACTGCACATCTGCTCCCAGTTCTCAATCTGCACTGCCCAGGAGTGTGAAGAGATCTCAGACTGGCAGTTGGTTTGGACTTCTTCCAGATGATGTATTGCCTAACAGATTTTTCTTTCCCAAAGATTTTGCTTATAACAGCAAACTTCTGATAATATTCCATCTTGACCTTGGCACTTGTGCCACTCTCCTAGCAGCCATAATGAGATTGCTGATATTTTAAAAATACATCTTCACAATTTGCAAGGGAAAAACACAGGTTAGATTTTTGCAGGGGCATGTGTAATTGGTCCCAGAACTGAAGGCCTGCAGCAGATACTTGCATTTGCTGTGACTGTTTGTCATCATGACTTGATGGTTGGGAAACCCTCTTTATCTGGGGAAGGAAGCCATGCAGTAAAAGAGGGAAACTGGAAGCTTTCCTTTAAGTATGAAAATTATTTACCCTTTATTTTTGTAAACTGACCTGCTTCTTCAAATTGTCCTTAAACTGACTTCTAAACATCTCTTTGGAAACTGAGATAAAGGAAATGTAAATTTCAGGAGAGTTTCTGAGAGGGAAGAGACCTGAAAACTACATCCTCTAGCCCTTGTTACCTTGGGTGTATACCTGGGTATGGAAAGTTGTGAAATGCTATTTGAAGGAACCTCTTGTAGATGACAGATTTTTTCTGGGCAACCCACAATATGCTTCTGGCTGCCATATCTGCTGATATTGAACATCGTTAGATGTCCAGTATTAAGCTAAATTTTCTTCTGTTCTTCGACTACCCTAGTGCCTTTCTCCACATGAATGATGTTTTGTAGGGGAGCCATCCATGAGTTGTCCCATGGTAAAGATGACCCTTGCATCCCAGCTTGATGCTTGCTCTGTGGTGAGATGCCATGCTGAACTGACAGTCTGTAGTGAAAGCACTTTGCTGTGTGCCAGCGCTATCTCCAGTTCATAGGCTTCCTTCTTTCTCTCCTTTCTGCACAATGTGGGCTTTATGTTTGTATTTCACTCACGTTATTTCATCTCTAAATTCCACAACAGGAAATGGCTAATGCGTTTGCCCAGAAGCACCTGAGGTCCATAATCCTGAATGTAAGTATGTCTGGAATGATGGAGCGGTTCCTAATGTTTTCTCAGTAGAGGTTTCACTTGTGCAGAGTGTAAATTCTGCTGCCCTCAGGGCTCTTCCAGAAAAGTGAGTCTTTCAAAGCTGAAATTGGAGCCACTTACTCAAAAGGAGGTTATGGGGATGCTTCTTTCTGCTGTTACAGAGCATTATCATTGGGCTTCTGATGGAATATGGAGGTTAAACAGCTGAATCCTCATATACCCACATGTACATGCAGCCTGGCATATACCTGTGGCTAATACCTCACATTTTATTTGTATTGTCTTAATTTCTACCCTGTCCTTTATTTTGCAGCATGTGATTAGAGGAAACCGGCCCATTAAAACAGAAATGGCACATCAGCTGTACGTGCTGCAGGTCCTGACCTTTAATCTCCTGGAAGAGAGAATGATGACCAAGATGGATCCCAATGATCAGGTCATTATTAGAGCTGAGTAAGATCTGGTAGAATAGAATGTTCAAGGAGCCTTGTTCCTAGGCTCCTTAGCTCCATAGAACTTGAAGTAGATGGTGCATAAAGTTTCAAGCCACCCTCACATTGTAGTCCTTGAGATTGGGGTATTTCATGACTCTCCTGCTGTATTCTGTGGGACTGCTAGAGATGTAAGTGATCACTGGAAGCCATTTATTCCTTTCTTGACCAGTGTGGTGCCAGCTGTCAAACTGTTACTCCACCTCTATGGAGGGCACATTCTTTTAGTCATTTCCTTGCAATATACAAGGAAGCTGGGCACTTTTAAGGTATCTGTTGCTCAGTTCTTAGAAGCATTATAGTCTTGAGTGAGAAATGCCTTACATTACCTGAATACCTAGAAATTGCCTTTAAACTTGGGGCAGTTAAAGGAAAATGCAAACAAATATTTTGCTTTACCCAGTACACTGAAACTTGCCATTTTGAAATGACTTGTCTCTTCTTACGTGATGTTAATGACTTTTGGCATCTCTCTGTATTTACTGGGTGAGCTCTGGAGAGAGAGGTGGGACTGTGCATTATGTGAAAATACGGCCGAGGTGATTGATCACATGTTACCATTTCCCTGCCTTCTGTCCTCCAGGCACAGAGAGACATCATATTTGAGTTGAGAAGAATCGCCTTTGATGCGGAGTCTGACAGCAACACCGTCCCTGGCAGCGGAACAGAAAAACGCAAAGCCATGTACACCAAGGACTACAAGATGCTGGGATTCACTGTATGCATCTAGAGAGTGCTGGCTGTATCGCATGTAAAGGCAGTCTGAGAGATCTCCATCAGAGTTGTAGGGAAATAAGGAACAGAAATAGCTGTTTGCTTTACCATACTTCTATATCTGAGTTGTAGAAATTCAGCTACACTGGAACTCCCAGGGAAGATCATTCTGAACTTGCTGATTCGTTAAATGCCAGGGCTCATTAGGCACAGTCTCTGGAGGTATTTACTTACCATATGCACCTATTCTTTGAAGAACTTGGAAATCAGCGTCTCTTCTAGAAAGACCGGATAGCGTTGTCAGCGGGTGTCCAAGGTTGTCTCTTGGATAGATGTGAGGGAGTGCTTGATGGACAGGTGGTTGTAAAATTCGTTCAGAAATGGTTCTTACAGAATTTCTTTGAGGTAATTTGTCTGGGTTCTTTCTACACACTCTTTTCACAGAATCACATCAATCCAGCCATGGATTTTACTCAGACTCCTCCGGGGATGCTGGCATTGGACAACATGCTCTACTTGGCCAAATTTCATCAGGACACCTATATCAGAGTAAGTGAAGCTGCTGGTTTTTGCAGATAGCAACACCTCGGCAGCTCTCCTTAGCGTGTGTTGCATCCTCTTCTTGTAGATTGTTCTGGAGAACAGCAGTCGAGAAGATAAGCATGAATGTCCCTTTGGGCGCAGTGCCATTGAGCTTACCAGGATGCTTTGTGAGATCCTGCAAGTCGGGGAACTCCGTAAGTACCATTTTATTCCCCCAGCTTTCCCAGCTGCTGGGCTGAAGCTTACAGGCTCACCGATATTCACAAGCATTTGTACCTCAATCTTGCTTCTGCCATGTAAGGGCAGGGGGAGCTTGGAGTTGTGCTGCCAGTGTCCCAGTGTGACACCAGTATCAAAATTAAGTAAGAAATTTAGGTGTGTGCACTCCAATTTTCCTGAAAAACTGGCACAAGCAGAAAGCTTCGACCTCCTGAAGCTTCAGCAGGGGGTGGTACAAAAAAAAATATCAATCTGGAAACCGTCATGAACTTGAGAAAAGTTAAGTAGCTCTGACAGTCTCAAAGCACCATTCTGAGATAATTAACCACTGTAAGAAATTCTACCTGATGAGAGTGGGAAACAGCTGCAAGCAGTCATTTGGGGGGACTGGTATGAAAAGGTCACATGAATGACATGGTGAAGTGTGGGAATAGTTGCCATTCCCAGTATAAACTGTCTATGGGGAGACGAAGCATCGAACTGTCTTAATCTCTTTGAGTTATGTTCTACACCATTGGGTTTCTGTCACTGTAGTGGATTTTAGTTACTCTTAGTAGCTCTTGGTCAATATGCTCACGTGGTTGTGATTTCTGTTTCTTCCTGAAGCCAATGAAGGCCGGAATGACTATCACCCCATGTTTTTCACCCATGACCGTGCATTTGAAGAGCTATTTGCCATCTGCATCCAGCTGTTGAACAAGACCTGGAAAGAAATGAGGGCGACGGCAGAAGATTTTAATAAGGTCAGGGTGGAGAAGGGGTATTTTTGTTGAATCTTTTGCAGAATGGTCCGTGTTCACTCAGCCTGCACACTTGGTTAAAGAGTAGGGCGCAGAAGGTGTGACCGGGCATTGATGTGGGCTGTGAGGGAGGATGGTCCAACTTTTATTTGGCATGACCGAGGTCCTTCTTTATTCTTCTGGATCTTCAAAGCCACCAGTATGTTGATGCTCCTGGCCCCACTTATTCTATATCAGTTTTTTGCTGCCACTGAGCTGTGCCCTGGTTCTCTGCTGCCGTTAAGCAGCAAGAATGTGACTTGCTTTTTTCTCCCTGCCCAACCTCTTTAGGTTATGCAGGTTGTGAGGGAACAGATCACACGGGCTCTCCCCTCTAAACCAAACTCCTTGGACCAGTTCAAGAGCAAACTGCGCAGCCTGAGCTACTCCGAGATTCTGCGACTCCGCCAGTCCGAGAGAATGAGCCAAGATGACTTCCAGTCGCCACCTATTGTGTAAGTGCCTAACAAAACCAGTGGCTTTCTGTGCTTGCTGGTATCTCCATTTTTCGCTTACTCTTCCGTATTTGATTCCCAGGGAGCTGAGAGAGAAAATCCAACCTGAGATCTTGGAGCTGATAAAGCAGCAGCGCCTGAACAGGCTTTGTGAGGGAAGTAGCTTTCGAAAAATTGGAAATCGCAGAAGACAAGGTAAGGTGGCAGCACCTACTGCATTTTTTCATGTGAAGGACTGTAGGCGAGTAAGTTCTTATGGATGAATCTGTCTGCAGGCGTATTGCCAGAGAGGAAAGCTGGTTACCTGGGCTGGCTATACCAGTCAATGGTTTGGGATGGAGCAGATGTGCATTTCTAAGAATACAGCCATCCCCTCATGAGCAGGAAGCAGTGCTGAGGGGTTGGGGGTAGAGGGATTGGGTGGTGTGACTATAGTGTAGTGGCTGGAAGACCTTATATGAATGGTCTTGCTCAGTTTGATCTTCTTGATGTGTGTTCCAGAAAGATTTTGGTACTGTCGCCTGGCTCTGAATCACAAGGTGCTACACTATGGAGATCTGGAAGATAATGCCCAGGGGGAAGTGACCTTTGAATCTCTACAGGAAAAAAGTAAGTCCTGTTTATTGCTGAGCACACTGGGCTACGTTCTGTGCTCTGCCATCCAGAGGCTGTTCAGACCATCAGAGAGAGAAAGAGCTGTTGGCTGAAGCCCTGACTGAGATGAGATCAACTTTTGGTCCTTGTCCAAATCCTTTGAGTCTTGGAATTGCTTGGTATTTCTTATAATGGCCAACTGTAGGGATGTGTTACTGGTTTTGGGAAACGGCGGTAATGAGCTACAGGAACAATGTTCAGTTGCAAAGACAAAACAAAGTTCTGTCTTTCCATGAGTAGGATTTCTTGTGAGTTTTACTTTTTCACTGTTAGTTCCAGTTGCAGACATCAAAGCCATTGTCACAGGGAAGGATTGTCCACACATGAAGGAGAAAAGTGCACTGAAACAGAACAAGGTGAGCGCTCCCTTTTTGCCTGTAATTAATATCCGGGTGCTGTAGAATTGAAGATGGTGAAAGCAAACAACAGGAGCACGTGGTCTTCCATGCCACAGGTGTATTGTTTACGAACCCCATCTCATCCCTGGGACTTTTCCTAGTACAATTTGTGGTTGCTGGATGCTGTGAGCTGTGTGCTGTGCTGGAGGCTGCTCGGAGTTGTGAGAATACTGCTATGGAAAGTGTGCTGGGCTGCAGGAAGGCAGCTTCTCTTGTTGGGTGCTGTGGTGTTTTGCTCAGTCAATGAGTGAAGGATTCTTTTTCATTCAGGAAGTGTTAGAATTGGCCTTCTCGATATTGTACGACCCTGATGAGACCTTGAACTTCATTGCACCTAATAAATATGAGGTAAGAAACATAGCGGTTAAGCAGTAGAGTATAAAGCAATGAATTTAAGAGATTAAGAAGGATCAGTTGCTTCTCACCAAAGGCTGGAGCAGGATGTCTCACACTGGGTTCATTCTTAGAAAATGATGCCAATGCTTAGTGTGAATTTTTTTTCCTCAGTTATCTTTTTTTTAAAAAGAAGTATATTCCTTCACTAATTTCCCTTAATCTGGGCTGCTGCTTTTTTTCCTCCTGGGCAGTCACTTGTTCCCTCCTCCCCATTCTGGAAGACACTGATATTTAAAATAGCTTTGTGTTTTTTGTTGTTATGCTGCGATAGAAATTCATTGCCCCCTTCCTCAAGCCATGGGGTCATGCTTCCCTCCAGGCTTCTAACTTCCACTGCAAACCTCTGTGGGCACTGTTTTGGGGCTGGGTGGCTTTTTCCCTGTGGGTTAGCTCCCTCCCACGTTTTCCCCTTTTGGAGCTGTAGGAGTATCTCGGATTGTCCCATGGATGGAAGGATTCAACATAACCTAGAGTTGTGAATTATCCTTTTTTTTTAAATTTATTTATTTTTTTCCTTTTTTTCCCTCACCCTGCCCGCAGTACTGTATCTGGATTGATGGGCTGAACGCTCTCCTGGGGAAGGACATGTCCAGCGAGCTGACGAAAAGCGACCTGGACACGCTGCTGAGCATGGAGATGAAGCTGAGGCTCCTGGACCTGGAGAACATCCAGATCCCCGAGGCGCCGCCGCCCATCCCCAAGGAGCCCAGCAGCTACGACTTCGTCTACCACTACGGCTGACGGGGACCCGGCGGCGGGGCTGGGGGGGGGTTGCGTGTCCGTGTGTCCGCTTCCGCCGACCGGCGCG
>NW_015090855.1:5043848-5080449 GCF_001431845.1 Calidris pugnax
GGGGGGCGGCACGGCGCCGGCGGGACCCGGCACTGCGGGCGACCGAGCGTTTCCTCACCAGGTGCAGGCGCTAATTAAAGCTTTAGGTCTAGACGAGGTGTCTTTATTGGCCGTTACACAAAGTAGTCAGAACGCGGGGAGGCTGCGCTGGACGTATTTCTGCGAAGGAGCCCCTGGCACAGGAGAAGATGCAGTGAGAATCTTGTACGGAGCCCCCCATAAGTTGTCTCTGCGAGTTATTTCTTCTCTTTAACGTTAGTATCAAGCCATGCACGTTTTGGACCTTTCTCTAGTTGGAACTTGATCTTCACGATGCACAAGTTCATCACACAGGACGCACAGAACTGCTGGAGCTGAGCCCAAGGGGTGAAGCTCCCACTCGGAGCACGGAGCTCCGGCTACTTCAGCAGTTCATGGCTGTGTTGTGCTGTCTCCTGCAGAGCAGCACCTGGCCTGAGGTCTCTGGCACGGCTTGACATGCCTTTCCATGCCATGCTATGCCTTGCCATGCCATGCCATGCCATGCTTTTCCATGCCATGCCCCATGGCATTTCTTGAAAAATGCTTTCTCCACATCTGTAGCAGTGCTACCCCTCGCTGCTGGATCAGTAAAACTGTTGCCTGTGCTAGAAAGTTTCTATCCAAGGGAGAACAGACTGTAGCCGGAGCTGTACCAGCGCTAGGGGTGCGCACTGAGGATTGTTGCCAGGTTTTGCTTCTTGAGGCTTCTTGCAGTGACCTTCGTACTTACCGGTTACCATGTGGTGATACATTAAAAAAAAAAAAAAGACTTTGTGCAAACCTGCGCTGGGTTTCGCTTGCGGGGAGGGCAAAGGTTATTTCTGCACTTTTGCATACACGTGTTTAGGGAGCGCAGAGCAGAGCCCAACTTAAATCACAGGGGACAGGACAGAAACATAAAGAGCTGAGTAAATCTGAGCTACACTGGCACTGAAGAGTTAATTTGAGGAAAATGAGGGGTTTTTTTCTGTGTCTGCTCCGCTCTATGGTTGAATAGAAGGGGTTTTTCATTTGTTTGGTCTTTTATGTAGTGGAAGACAGTTAACTTCAGGGTTTTTTCTTTGATTCTTCAGCTCTGTCAACTTCCCTGGATATTGGGCTGAGTAACTGGAGCTTCCTATACGTCACTGTCTCCCTGTGAGTACAAACACCCTCCGGTGGGGTTTAGAAAGTGTTTTGTCGGGGCTGGTTTTGTGGCTGGGTGTGGGGCTGGCACACAGGGCCCACAATAGATTGCTGGTAGCGATGTAGAAGTGGGTGATCTGGTTCCTGGTACTGCTTTGCTGGAAAGGACTACGTTGGAGGAGACTGACAGTGTATTTTGGTCCTTACAGCTACACGATGACCAAATCCTCTGCCATTCTCTTCATCCTGCTTTTTTCACTGCTCTTCAAGCTGGAGGAATTGGTAAGGGTCCCACGCAACGCTTTAGGGAGGGAGAAGTTCAGTGCCAGGGAAACAGGCAGTACATGTCCAAGAAACATATAAGCAGAGGAAGAATGCAGTTACGTGGATGAATCTGAAAGAGAGAAGGTGTCTGTGTTCAGCTCCAGGAATCTGTAGTGACTTTGTGTTTGCTCTCATCCAGAGGGTGGCTTTGCTGCTGGTGGTTTTGCTCATCGCTGGGGGCCTCTTCATGTTCACCTACAAGTCCACACAGTTCAACGCCCAGGGTTTCGTGCTGGTGCTCTGCGCCTCTTTCCTTGGGGGTATTCGCTGGACCCTCACGCAGATCCTTATGCAGAAGGCTGACCTGGGTACGTAGGGTGTTAGGAAGTGGGTTGTGGTGCTGGCAACGGGGAGGGCAATAAGGAGGTGGTAGCTCTTGCTGCAGAAACAAAACGTCTTGTCTAAGGGAGTGTTTGAAACCCGGGGCAGGGGCTGTCGGTTGATGGGTGATGAAGGTGTCTTGGCCTCTGCAGCAGCACAGGCATGGGATTAAAAATAAGGTCTATGTCTAGGAATGGTACTAATAAAGGCTTTAGGAGCTATGTTATTCCCTGGCTTGTTGCTACCTGGTCTGTTATTGATTCTCTTCTTTCAGGGCTCCAGAACCCCATTGATATCATGTTTCATCTGCAGCCGCTCATGTTCCTGGGGCTCTTGCCACTCTTTGCCGTGTTTGAGGGTGCGTGAGTTACTTAGAGAAAGAAGGAATAGCTTTGTAGAGTGGTTGGGGAGATTGCTTAGCCGTTTGTTGTTTGAGATGGTCCATTTAGATAAGTGAACAGCTGTGAACTTTGTAGAGATCTGGAATTGTAAGGACCCAGATACACCTTATATTGGTAGAACATTAAAGACTGCCTGCCACACTTGTGGCCCTTGTGCAAGCAAGGGCCATGAAGAACTGGCTTCACATCCTCCTGGTGTTGGAATGTGAGCAGCCCACCCCCATCTTGTTGTGAGGAGTCCTGGGAGTTGGGAAAGGTACTCTGCTACTCACTGTCTTATTCCTAGGCCTGCCTTTGTCCGTATCAGAGAAGCTCTTCCGTTTCCATGAAGCAGGAACGCTGTTCTGTCTAGTAGGGAAGCTGTTCTTGGGTGGAATTCTTGCCTTTGGTCTAGGCTTTTCTGAGTTCCTCTTGGTTTCCAGAACATCTAGCCTCACCCTTTCCATTGCTGGCATTTTTAAGGTAAGGCATGGTTCCTGTGCTAATACTAGAAGGAAAGTAGTGAGTCCATCCCTAATGGTCCTCATGTGGTGGGAACTTCCTTGGAGCCTTAGAAATCATCTCTTATTATTTTTGTTCTCCTTGCATGGGAGCTTGATGCTTTGCCTTTCAGTCTCTGCACTGAAGTGCTTTGGTCCCTGACAGCAAGGGGCAGAGACTAGTGGCTATTCTTTAAAAAAATACCATTAAGGTCTGTAGTTTGGTGGGATCTGGAGCTAAAACACATGGGCCTCATGAGCAATGGATGGTGTGGGAAGGAGGAGGGGTAAGAAGGACACGCTCTTGCATCTGACCTGGATGTGAACAAACCACGGGTTTGAGCTACCTCTTTAACCTAGTTTGGCACATTGTCCCCTCCTTTGAGGAATCCCACACACCTACTTTTGAGCTGAATGGTGACAAGTGAAACTTGTCTTGTCCGCAAGTCACAGGATTCCCATGCAGCCAAATTATGCAGTCAGAGGACTTAAATTCCCACATCCCAGTTAAACAGGTCCTTCTGTTTCTGAGAACTAGAACTCTGCAGGTGGAAGAATGTGCTGATGGAAATTAGCAGCCTGGTGTCTTGACCTAGGCTTGAGCAGTGAAACGTCTCATGTGTATCTCCTCAGGTCCTGCCCTGCCACTTGTCATGTTTTTTGTTTCCACAGGAAATCTGCATTTTATTCCTCGCCACACGATTGCTGGGAGACCGCCTCAGTCTCTTGAACTGGCTGGGCTTTGCTGTCTGTCTGTCAGGAATCTCCCTTCATGTCATTCTCAAAGCCATGAATTCCAAAGGTGATTCTATTTTAAATCCCTTTTTGTTCCTCTGTAGGCATTCTCCTAGCGTCACTAGGAGCTGTGTCTAGTTCCAGCTCCTTGCCAGCGCCAGGTTTGATGGGTTCTCTGGTGAGTTTGTCACTAAAAGGGCTGTCTGCACGCAGGTGAGAACGCACTGAAGCTGCACAAAGAGCCCAGCTCCGACCCTGACCTGGAGCTGCTGCTGCGCCACACGGAACGTGGTGAGGAGGAGGAAGTTGAAACCCCACAACAACACTGACTGAACGCCAAGCACAAAGGCCCCATCTCTGTTCTTACCAAACCTGCCTGACAGCCAGCTGGGAGGAAGGTCCAAGCGTCTCTGTGACCACCCAAAGGAGAGCCAGGGCCTGGTGGGAGAGTCCTGCTGTTCCCCTACAGCGTGGATCTGTAGATGCTGCACAAGGAACAGGCAATATCCCATTCACAGAGAGCAAATTTGGAACATGAGCCCTGGTCCAGTGGAAGTAGAACTGCGTGGTGAGACTGGGAAAAGCTATAGAAAGCTTATTAGGGAATCCTGAAGGCCGTGCATTTAGCGTGTGGACCATGAGCTGTAGAACGAGCATGGACATGTCTGGACTGCAGGCTAAGCATTTCAGGGATGATTTTAGTGTTGTTGAGGCTTTGACTTCAAAAGAGAAGGTAAATATACCTTCGCATACTTCCTTTATGGTTCTGCCAGATAGGGACTCCCATCTTGGTGGAAGCAGATGATATAAATCCATAGACGTCCCAGCGAGAAGGAGCCTTTGTGCCTGGTGACCTCCCATGTTCTGTGTGCACAGTAAGGAGCGAACTAAATGCTGGTATTTGGGACCAATTGAACGTAACCAAATGATGTTGGCTGGAGGAAGCACGGGGATGCAGGAGTGCTTCTGGCCCTGCAGGCCAAGGGAAGAGAGCAGTATCATAGGAGAGCAAGCTTGAGCAATAAGCTTATCAGAAAGTATGTGGGGATTTGAGGGGGGGGGTTTGTTTTTTAAATAAACTGGTTTTCTGATTCTCTTTTGTCTGCATATTATACACCTATGCTTCATCAAGGAGAGGTCATTTGTCTTATGAATTCCTTCCTTTTAGTCCCAACACTGATCTTGCTACTGCATGCCCAATTTTGAAGCCTGGCACACAAAATACTTGCCCATGAGCAGAATCCTAGATCTCCAAGACTAGGGGGATATTCCTGTAACCTGTCATATTTGTGCTAACTGAGAGAGCATACTGACTCGTCTGCCTTCATGTGGGAATATGACACCATATCCTAAGTGTTGTGGCTTTTTGTAGGAATCTGACCTCTTTGCCCCATTGGTTTGTCTTGGGTAGTGCTGCACCTTGTCCAGGAAAGGGGAATGATGAGATTTAAGATGTGTCTTTTTCCTTTCTGCTGTGCCACAAGTGGTGTTGGGCAGGTAGCATGGCAGCATTTTTGCCTCTTTGAAAGTCTTGTTCGATGATAGTTTTTGGGGTGGAAATAACTTGATAGAGCTTCCCAGAGGAATAAGAGTGTGATCTCTCTCTGAAAAGGAACTCGGTATTAAAGTGAATTTCTCATGTTTTGTTTGAGAACCTGAACCATTTTGACTAGACTGTCCCTCTGTGGATCTTGTGTCATAGCTTTCATATATAAAGTCTTTCTTGATGACTTCAGTCAGGAGCATGTCCTACAAAAAAACTGGTTCTGAAGAAGAAAACTTTTGTTAATGATGAACATCTTTAATGATGTTCTAATAGAGACTGGTAACTGGCTTCGGAGCAGACAGCAGGTGGTGCAGCTACCTCATGCAAAGCTACTGAACCAGCAGTTCCAGGCCAGACTGGCCCAACAAGGGATCTTGTGCATCAGGTAGGAATCCTGGAGCTGAGAATGGCTTGGTCTGTCCCTAACTGGGTTTTTCAATAGCTGGGACTTGGGATGCTTCCAACAGGATTTACCCTACGGTAGGTGTAAGCCCCAAGCACTAAAATCTTGTGCTTGATGTGGGGCAGTGATGCTTTCTGCACGGGATCTGGGTTTAGCAATACCTCAGCTGCTTTTTGCATTTCACTTTTCACCCTCCTGGAACTGAACCTTGGGCATCCTTCTACAGTGGAACTCTCAGGCTGGGATTTTAAGTCCCTGTACATCCAAGGTAAAGGTGGCTTTGTTCACAGTCCCCGAAAATTGTGTTCTTTCAGAGATAAGAGAACCCTCATTTGAGGCATGGAAAAATTTGTGTGATAACTCATCAGAGAGAGAAGACACAAGCCCCTGGGTGGGCATAATTAGAAAATGGAATCTCCTCTTGAGCCCTGGTGGCTTTGGGAGTCTTCTAGTGCTAGGAGTCTTCAAGTCACCTTGCATGTGATTTAGCCACTGGATCTCAGTTCCTTTAGCTTCTACTTGAACAGCTAGGTCAAGAATTGTGTGACAGGCAGAGGTCCATCTGTGTACTAGCCTTGAGCTCATGGGCTGCCCCAAACGTGCTACAAAAAGGTGAGAATAGACACTGTTTACCCCTCAGCACCTCATTCCACAAGTGACCAAAGCAGGAATGCTAACAAAGCCGTGTGCCCACCAGGAATGCTAAACATGTGCCCAGCTCTGCATTAAAGATGTGGTCCTGCCCTTTGGTTGAAGAGAGGATCTTCTTGGAGTCCTATGGGGAACCAGGCAGCTTGACCAACTTTGAGGGTCTACTGAGGCCTCTCTTCTGCAGCTGGGGGTTCTTTTAGCATCTGTGTATCAGCGTGTTTGTCTGATGTGCAACAGTCCTGCATCTAAATTGCTTTCTCTAGCCTGGAACATGCCTGCTGAGCTCTCTGTGCACCTACCTTCATGTGCTCCCAGCCACGTGTGCAGGCGTAGCTGTAGATCTGTGATTTAAGAATGGAAATGCGCATCCTCCACTGGAGTTTCAGAGCTCCAGCGAAGAAGTTCACATTTCAAATCAGTGTAGCGTTGGGTATAAATGTCATTGCTGCAGGTGCCTGACTGGGGTTACCAAACAATCAGCAGCGAGCAGCTCTGCTTTGGTCTCTTCATCTTCCTGCCATTAACTGACCAAACAGTGGGGGCTTTTGCACTCTAAACTGTTGTTGAGTGCTTGGTGTTGCCTGGGAAACGTAGAAGGAAAATGAAAGGATTCTATTGTTTGTGGGTTTATCTTGCTTTTGTAACAGCTTCTGGTGAGAGCCTTAACTTCGCAAGGGAGGGAACATGGTGTGCATGTTCCCTGCTCCCCACAGCCCCCGTGCCAGCGCTGCTGTTCTTGATCCAAGGTTTGCTTCGCTCGCCTTTTCTTCACCTGCATCTGCTGTGTCTGTCCGCTCTGCATCCCTGCTTCAGCAGGAGCACCGCGATGGAGGGTGGACAAATCCTGTGATTTGTGGTGAGTGGAACTCCCCGCTCTCAGTGACCTGAGACCAGTTCTCCTCACAAATTTCCAGGCTCTGATTAAAGGGGGTGCAGAGGTGAGACATGACAAAACGGGGAAGCAGTGTTGGTACTCTGGGGAGATGGTCAGAGATTGACTTTACAGCAGTGAGATGCAGTTGGCCAGAGCTTTCTCAGCTCTCTTCCCTTACCCACTGCACCTCTGAGCCTTCCAGAAGCACTTCCATTCCCTGCATTTGGAAAAGTAGTAAGTTAGGGATAGAGTGGGTGTGATGAATGCTTTCCTACCACTTTCTGACCTTCCCTGCTGCTTGTTCCACTCTGCTTTTACTTTGCTGTGGCTGCAAGGCTCCTCTGGATGCCAGAGCTTCACCAGGACTCATACATTGGCTCCAGGGCTCACCTGGTGAGGACTTCTGCTGGAGAGTGTCATGTGGTGCAGGGCAGAGCACTCTGTTCTCGGCTGCTTTAGTACTTCCTCTCAGCAACCAATGTTTTAGAAACAAAGTGGAAGGACCAGCTGTATGGAGAGCCGCAGGAGAGCCTGTTTGAATCCACTGTGAAGCTGCTGGGGATTCTCTTCCATTTGAAGGGCCTGATGTTCTCCTGCATGGCCCCTTCCTGGGACTCTTGACTCCCTGGGAGCATGAGGAGTCTCAGCACTCCAGCTCTGCTGTGGAGCTCTTGGAGCAAATCTTGATTGCTTGCAGTTAGGAGGATTTTGCAGGCTCAGCTAATGCAAGCAGCGAGTTTAGTGTAGGAGGTGAGTGAGCAAAGTAAAAAGGCTTTGGCAGGGGTTCACGCAGGAACTGGCAAGAAGGGAGGGGTAAAAGCTTTGTGATTCTTTGGGAAAATGGCAGTGTTCCTCTCTAGGCAACTCCGATGGGGCATGGTGTGGGGCTGCTTTCTGTCCGTGTATTCCTTGGCTCCCTTCCCGAAAAACTTCAGGGGCTGAGGGGATGGGTCCTGGCTGAGAGGTCACTGCCTATCTCCTAGGGTCAATTCCTGGAATAGGTCTCTAAAGGAGGTTGGTGGCCCCTCATCCTCACTTGTGCTGAAACTGTAGTCCTGCCTTTAAGCTGAGTCACCCACACCTGGATGTGGGCTCGCTCAGGAGCTGGGTGGCTTCTAGGGAACATGGCAGAGCTGTGGGCAAGCTGAGGAGGGGTGAGGTGAGACTGGGGCTGGTGCAGGGTAGTGCAGCAGAGTGTTACAGAATCAGCACAGCTTGTCTGTTGAATGCTGTCCGGCTCACTTGAATGGGCACTAATGTTTAACGAAAGGAAGAAAGAACCCCTGCCCACCCTCTTTCATATAAGGAAAAAAGCCCTACTGTGCGCTGAAAATGCTGGAAAAGGGAAAAGAGGCAAGGATGAAGGACTTGAAGGAGGAGGCAGGAGTGCTGCAGCAGTGGCACGAAGGATCTTGTAGCGATAGCAGTGATGTGTGGACTGTAGGCACGGAGAGGTGGGGCTGGAGTCCACTGAGGAGGCGTACGGAGGGGGTGGTAGTGGGGAGCGGGAGCTGGGAGTACCAGTAGGATCCTGTTTGCCTCTGGAAATAACCCCAGGTGGCTCTGCAGCTCTTTGGCCTCGTCCAGAGGTGCTCAAGGCCTCTTGTCGTTGCTGAAGCTGTTTCCGACTTGGATCGATGCAGAGAGCTTGGGACTGGAAACACTGGGTAGAACTAGCCTTGCGTGCAGGCACAGGGCTGTGAGGTCTCCTGCCTTCAAGAAGGCCCTTTGTCTGTGCCACAGTGAGGTCTCCGCGGTCTTCTGAGAGGAGTGATGGAGCTCTTTGGCCATGCAGACTGTTTTCTGATGAGCCCTGAGTCAGGGGCCGCTTTATGGGGTGGGAGAAGTATTTTTCTGTGCAATCATTGTGTGGCTCAGTTTGGTTCTGTTCCCCCTTCCTCAAAGGAAGAGTGCAAAGGCTGAACTTGTGGAACCACTCCAGTGCTGGGGACACCTATGTGTGTGTACAGCAGCACAGACACACAGCCCCTTTGCTGGGGAGAGCACACACACGTGTGTCCTTACTGTGCAGCATGTTCTGTGTCCCCCACCTCCCCCCCCCAATACAAAGCCCTACACAGGAAATAGAGGGCTGTCATTGAATATTGATAGTGTTTGAACTAATTAACCAGCGGAAGCAAAGCTGAATGAGTCTCAGAGGTGCTGCACTGCCCCTGCAAACTCCGCTCTTGCCTGTAAGACCAGGTGTTTACATGTCTGCTGATTTTGCCCCCCTACCCATTCCCCTGGGAGACCCCTTGATTTGAAGAACCAGATGCTTGGCTTCCTGCTGAAACTTCAATACAGTTAATGTCCTGAGGGCAAAGAGAAGGTGTCCCTGCAGACCCCTCTGCATTCCTCCAGTCCTCTGCTCAGCACACAAGGCATCAGCAGCAAGCCCACTGTGGGAAAACCAGCCTGGCTCCCAAACACACGGGACTAGCAAGGCAGAGCAGCAACACAGGGCTGGTGCCCAGCAGTAGGGCTGCCTCAAGCTGTGCTTCATTTCTTGTTTCAGCTGAGTATTTCTCTAGTTCTTATTCTGTGGTTTGTGGTTGGTGCCTAGTGAGGTGGGGAAAGGGGGGCTCAGGGTGCAGACGGCTGGAGGGCTGGTTCCCACCCAACGGGGGGCTACGAGGGGCTCACATTCATCTGCAATCTTTGCAGTGGCAAATAATTGCCCCTAAGTCTATACCTCTGTGCTCTTATTTTTCATCATTGGGTTGTGCGGGTGTTGATGTTCACAGCCTTGGAGCTCTGCAGTCCAAGGAAGTTGAAAGCACTTTTGCGCCTCGTCTGCACCCTGTTCTTGGAAATGGCTTGCTTTTCTGGAGTCACACTAACCTGAGAGGTTCTGTGTCCTACAACTGCTTGGGGAGTCATATTTGGAGGGTTGAACTGTTTGTCTCACTTTGCATTAGGAAAGGTGATGCAGCCCAAACTGAGGTGTGTCTGGGGCTTAGGAGAGGGGTGGTGTTTATGGTGGTGTGTCCTGCTGAGGGACCAGCTGTGCTGAGCGCAATTAAACCTCCTGTGAGGAGTGTGCTCTTCCAAGAGGACAGGTAGCTGTGCCGATCGCCTCCCTTCTCCCAAACGCTGGTCTTGTTGCCAGCAGCAGGAGGTCCAAATGCTTGGCTGGGCTGTTGGCCTCCCAGGAGAGCAGTCTGTACCTGCCCTTCCTCTGGACCTCGCCAGCAGCAGCGGCTGCTGCCAGCTTCTGGCTGCTGGCCCAGGGAAAAGTAGCAGAATTGACCAGGCAATTGTTAATGAAAATCACAAGCAGGAAGATGCAGCCAAGCCCTGTAATTGCACTAATTGGAGCCATCGTCATGAACATGCTAAGAGCCGCTCTCCTGGTCTCAGCCCAGTAATTCTTCTAACCTCGTGTTTCAGCGCCTCCTCCACCGCCCTGCACAGACCCACATTCGCTGTATAAAGGGAGCTGGAAGGCTTTAATGGCCCTTGTCCTGTGGAGCTGCTGCTGTGTTTCTAGATGTGGAAGGTCTTCAGAGGAAGGCCCCAGGGAGAATGAGGTGGAGCTGGTGCCAGGTGTTGGAGACTGCTGCACAGCACTTCACTTCCAGCCTTGGATTCTCCCTCTGTGTCAGCCTTGGCCAAGCAGGAGCTTCTTGAAGTCGGAAAGTATGGGAAGGGGGAAGTAAGTGTTCAGCTGTCCTGAATGGCAGGGTCTGGGAGGGCAGCAAAGTGTGTGTTGGGAGGGGACTGTGTAGCTGATGCAGGTGGCTGACACTTTGCTGCATCCTGCCCTCTGAGTTTGGAGCTAAGAGAGTCTTTCTCCTCCTATGTTGAGTTAGAGATCAGAGAGTAATTCAGGTGAGGAGGGACCTCAGCAGCTGTCTACACAGGCAGGGCCAACTATGAGATCAGACGTGGTTGCTCAGAGCTTCATTCAGGCAGGTCTTGAAAATCTCAAGGTGGGAGACTGTGGCCTCTCTGGACCCCTACTTCGATGGTTGACTGACCTTATGAGGAAGAAGTTTCTCCTTATCTAGGCTGAACGTGTCTTTATAGTTATGCCCATCGTCTCATCCTCTGACTGAGCAGCACAGATAAGAGCCTGTCTCTGTCTTTTCAAATAACTTCCTTGTAGGTAGTAACAGATTGCTATGAGTTCCCCCTGAAACCATCTCTTCTCCAGGCTGAACAAGCCTCCCTCCCTCTGCCTTTCCTTACAGGACAAGTGCTTCAAGAAGCCCTGAGTACCTTGGTGGTCCTTTACCGAACTCCCACTAATTTGTCTGTGTCTTTCCTTTACTGGTGGCAGACACTGCACGCAGTATTGCTTCATGGGGACTAACAAGCACTGGCATAAAGGGATAGTCACTTCCCTCGAGCAGCCTTGAGGCTGTGTTCCTCTAATACGGTGTAGGATGCTGTCTTTGCTGCCAGCGTACACGATGCCCAATGTGCTCTCTACCAAGATGCCCAGGTTCTTTTCAGATGAGGAGTGGGAGAGCCAGGGATGCTCCTGGAGGCACCTGGGCAGAGAGAGCCCTATGGTGCCCCAGTACGTGTTTCAGTTTACTGACATTTACCATGGACACTGCAGGGGTGTTTCCCCCAGAGGGGGGAACTACAGCCTGTTCCTGAGTCTTCAGTGATACCGCCCAAGCTGCATGTGCTGGAGTTTGGTCTCCACAGAGAGTCTCAGCTTTGAGGTAGGTCAGGAACGAAGATCCTGAGTTCTAGAAAGCAGATTGTGGGATAAACAGGCACTAGGGGTCCCGATGATCTTGAAGGCTCTAAGCCCCCTGGGGAGGAAAGAAATGGGCTTGGTTTTAGAAGCTTCATGTGGTTTTGGAGGATTTGATTTGCAATTTTTGGTAAGTTAGGGCTGGCAGCATTGGAGCCAGGACTGACACAGGAGGGCTTGGCTGCAGAACGATAGGGTGCAGGGCTGTGTCACTGTGCTGGTAGGGCTGATGGTTGGTTATCCCGACTCTGAGACAGGCTCAGGCTGGTCTCGTGAGTAAGCTCTGCAGGCAGGGACTAATCCCAAGTGTTGGGTTATGTGTAGCAGGTCCTGAACCTCTTCTTGGCCTCTGTGTATCCTGTGGAGACAGAAAACTCCTTGCTTCTTGCAGGCATCAAGGGTCCCTCCTTACGCAGTACTGTCTGCAGCTTGTGCCTGCAGTTCCATAGATTTTTGAGGCCTGAAGAGACCTGAGACCATTCATTTATCTAGGGCCCCACTGTGACTCCAAGTAAGAAATACCATTACTCTGATTTGCTTGTAATGAACCCAGTGTCTTTCAGCTGATGTATCTTCCATGACAGGGTGGAGG
This sequence comes from Calidris pugnax, assembly GCF_001431845.1. NCBI lineage: Eukaryota > Metazoa > Chordata > Aves > Charadriiformes > Scolopacidae > Calidris > Calidris pugnax. Next base: position 5,056,035 of record NW_015090855.1, read on the forward strand.
ACACAAGGAGGCAGAGCAGATGGCACCTCTCAGGTAGCATGGCCCAGTGCTGTGTTTCCCATTTACACTTTGCTTGACTACAGGTTCCAGCCTCCTTTATTAACAAAGAGCTCTTTCACACCAAGTATTTTTTCCTCTGTGAAGTGCTTATAATCAAATCACCTCTCAGGCTCCCTTTTTGGTGAGATAACAGACTGAACTCTTTCATTCTGTCCCTGGCAAGTGTTTTCTCCAGCCTCCAAATCACATTTGTAATTATTCTGTGCATCCTCCCTTTTTTTCAAAATCCTTTTAGAGATGTGGGCACCGCATCTGACTCGTAGCGCCATGCAGGGGGGAACCCTGCCAGCATCCTCCCACTCTCTGCTCCCCGGCCGTGCCTCTGAGCTTGCTGCTGGCACATCCCCTACTGAGGGTGTACAGGAGGCAAAGGGTCCTCTGTGTAGAGTGAAAAGAATTCTGATGTAGTCTGATGAAAGGCTCGTTTCCCCTCTACTTGATGCTGGCCCAGGTAGGTCAAGCCTCTTGTCATCACCCACTGAGGTTCTTCCAAGGTATCCCCTGTCCCTCCAGGTCAGCAGTTACAGGAGGATAAAACACCAAGGGACAGTGGGTTTTTGCTGGGAATTGCACCTGCCATTGTCCTCTCCCCATCATCATCTCCCCATCACTCCAGGTGTGACCTCACCAGTGATAGATAAAGGATGAGGATCTCCTCCCTGGACCTGCTGGTCATACTTTCCCTAATGCACCCCAGGAGGTCATTACCCTTCTCTGTGGCAAGGGCACGTTGTTGCCTCATGTGAAGATGTGGAGGGATGTAGCTGGAGGACAGGAGGGCAAGAACTTGCCCTGTCTAGCTCTGCAGGAGGGTTTGCTGGGGGGCACAGAGCTGTCCTGCGTGACCCACACTAGCATAAGTGGCCCTACCATCTCATCTTGTGCTTGCCAGCCTTGCAGAGCGGGGTAATTGCTTTATCTATCAGAGCTCCTTGCATTAAGAGGCAGTAATTGGCACCTGTGTTAAAGAGCCTGGTTTCAATTACTGCTGAATGCAGCTCAAACTCCAGAGTGGGGAGATTACGTGGGGGAGGAGCGGTAATGCTCATGTTTACTCTCTGTCTTTCCACCAGGTGCTCCTCTTCCCCCAGGGATGAAGTTTTTTGTTTTTTTTTTGGCATTTGCCTTGAATCTGCAAAGCCACCAGCAAGGGCTGCAGAGCCGTGTGTCTGAGGAGTGGGCAGTGCTGGCACAGTGCTCAACTTCTTCCTCACCTCCGACGGGTCTCACAGAAGCCTCCACTATAAATCCTACATTGAAAGGGGGGGGTAGCGAGGTGGGGCAGAGAATTGGTCTTTGTAGATGGCGAGGCTCCCCCAGCCCCGTGCAACAACGGTCCTGGGAGCTTTCCCAGACTCTCCCCTCAGCTCTACATCCCTCTTTGGCTTCCACTGCATCAGCACTCCCTGCGCTGGGCCCAGCCCTCTGCTGCTGCCATTCATCATTTCTCATCCAATAAATTACAGCCCCGTTAAAATGTACAGGGAATTGTTTTCTGTGTTTTAGAGCCGTGAGCCCTTAAATCTCCATTTGCTTAGTGGGTGATGAATGGGCAGTTGTGGTTGGAGCCCTGCGGAGGGATGGGAGAGCTCTGCCTCCAGAGTGCTCCCCCCCAGCAAGCAGAACTCCCTGGTTCAGTTCAGAACAGGGGTCGAGGGAGGGGTTTGGAGGGGCCAAGTCAGAACATCCGAGCTTTATTCCTGCACTGCGGGGGGGAATGTTATGTCTGGGAGGAGGGAGGGAGCTGCTCTGTGGGATACCAGGTCAAACAGTTGTGCTACAGGAGCCTGGGCTGGGAATCTTGAGCCTCCAGCTGCCTCAAGGACTGATTCAGATAATGGGGTAGGAACCCTGACATCAGGAAATGGGGATGAATGGAGATCCTCAGCACGGGGGGCAGCGGAACGAGGAATAGGGCTGCGATGGGTGGCAGAAGTGCAGAGGGCTGGGTACAGGCATTTGGGGAAAGACTGTGCTGGCATCCAAGGAATCCTGCAGCTTAGTGACTTCCCAGCGGTGGGAGGAGTCCTGCTTGATGCTGGAAGTAAGGTGGCTCTTGTAAGGTCACCAATGCTAATAGCATTGTGGAGATGTGGGGCATGTCCATCACTACATATTGGCTTCCTTCTTTCTCTGTGTGCCTGTGTTCTTGCAAATGTAGATTTAAGTCAGTCTTGCAGTGTTTTGGACCTGTCTGATGGTTTTGATGCTGGATGTAAGCTTTGCTGCATTACTTTTGTTCCACAGTTCAGTCTCAGAGTCCTGCGTTGACCAATAATAAATTCCTGAGTTAAGCTGCTCTGCCTGCACTGCTGATACATTTCAGTTTTTCCTCTCTTCCCTGTCTCTTCAGGCTGCAGATCCCTGGGAGAAGCCTGTGAGGGCAAAGCCAGCTCTGTTCTCCTGCCCAGGGACACAGTGCAGCAGCCCTTCCATTGTCCTGTACCTCCAGCACTTGCGTAAGTGGCAGGAGTAGGCACAGAAAGAGTTAAACGGTGCTGAAAAAATTGGTATTTAATCCACTGCTGTTCCTTCTAGCAAACCTAGATGGGAAAATGCCTCCCTGTTGGAAACAGCACCTCTCGGAAATGGAAATGCAGGGTGGCTGGGGATTAGGGTGCCTATCGCTGGAAATGGGTTTCTTATCGTCTCTCTGAGCTGAATTGGTGGGACAGCCTCTGAAAATTGAATTGCTTCCCTCTTTCTGTCTCTGGCATTGTATCCCTCCCGTGCTCTAGCCTTGCACCCACCTTTCCCAGCCTCTGGCCTCCCTTGTCCCCATCCTCAGCGGAGCAGGAGCTGTCTCCAAGAGGGTGCATGTCTGTGGAGACGGCCTGTCCCAGCTGGAAGGTGGGCAGGACTTGCTGCGTCTAGGAAGATTCATCCTTGGGATTCTGAAGGCCAGGGGATGTAGTCCCACTTCCCAAGCTTCCTTCTGACCTTGTGAAGACAGTGGTGGCCTGGCAGACCTTGGTTTAGGGCAGCGTGAGCCAAGGTGTGAAAGGATCAGAAGACATGAAGCACAACTGGAAATGAGAGCTGGTGATGAGGAGCTGGGGGGAAGCAGCGGAGAGGCAGAGGGGAAGTTGAGAGTAGCTGGAATGGATCAAGGAGAGACCAGGTTGGGCTGAACACATCAGAGCAGGAATGAGAATGAGTCTCTGTGTCTCTGTGAGACGAGGAGCACCCTGAACCTTGGGTCTTTGCTGTGCCAGGTGGAGACATCTCTCTCCCATCAGTGCTCAGGCTCTGTCCTGGGATGGCCAAGGTGGCTCTTTCAGTTCCTCCTCATGGTCTCTGTTCATGGTTTGAAACATCCCACACCACAAGCACCACCAGCTCTGTGTTGGCCGCGGGTGTCCCCACAGAGGTTGGGTGGTTCTCTGCTCCCCATGCCCACAGCAGGTCAGGCTGAAGGCAGACTGGGCATCTCCTCACTGTGTGGACTGTGGACCACAGCCAGGGCTGCGGCTGTGCTGCCTGTGGGTGCCCTCCCAGAGTGCCAGGGAGTCCTTTTAAGGTTTTTGCTTCCAGGTTTTGGTTTGGGAATAATTCTCTTTTACTGAGCTGTATGTTACTGTAGGTGCCAGTGCCTGATTTCATCCATTCTGTCACAGCATGGGGTTTTTTTTGGAGGAAATTCCCATCTCTGTTAGAGTTATGTGATAAGCACAAGAGGTGCTGAGTATATATCTGTCAATGGTGAGGAGTTTTTCGCTGCTCTTGCAGAGCTACCATCCCTGGTTAATGGAATCTGAAGCAGAACTCTCTTTCAGAATAGCCCCTCTGCACTGAGCCGGAACACATAAAGTAATTGCTGGCCATCAGGACAAAGCTCTAGCCAAGGGCCTGGTTCCTCTTGCAAGAGCAGGCTGTGCTCAGATTGCAGAGGCTTGCTGTCAGCCCTGAGAAAGAGTAGTACTCCTCCCTTCTTACTAGGGAGCCGTTCTTGCCCTCTGGATTGACACAAATCCTGACAAATAATGGGAAAAAGGTTTCCTTTAATCATACAAATACTTCCCTACGTTCTGAGGGGCAACAGCAGCTGGATCTAGCCACATCAGAGGGGTGGGCAGCCTTTATCTCTGCAGCAGAGGAAATGATGGACAAAGGCATTATATTACGTGCAGACCCTGTAAAAGAGCCAATCCCTGGAATGGGATGCACATTTCCTCATGGATCCCCAGCAGCAGCCACATTTGCATGGGGAGGACACAGCGGTTTGTTACGTGTGACACAGGCACAGCCTGAAGTGGTGGCCTGGAAAGCAGGGGCAGGGCTGGGGGCAGACCAGTGGCAGCCACAGAGCAATCCTTAACGCAGTTTCAGAAAGTTTTCCTTCTTTCCAGCCCTGTGGAAAGTTTCCTTCTGCAGAGCCTCGGACCTGCCCCATGGCCCTGTGCCTGGGGAACGGAGCCGTGGCGTTATCCCAGCAGGGGATAGTTTATCCCAGCAAGGGGGTTGTTTCTCCAGCTCTTTGTCTGGGGCCCAGTTCCTCGGTGTCCAGGTCCACTCTGGCACAGGAGCAGTCTTGGTGGTGCCATCTCAGCCCCCTGGGTGTCACCGTGTGTTTAACAGTTTATCCAAAGCAACTTCTATTTCATTTGGGGCTAAAACTGATAAATCAAGGTGACTTTGGGGAGAGAAATAATTCCTTTCCCAGGATTTGCATAATCCTAGCTGGTGATATGATAATAGTGTTTGTTAAAGACAGAACACAATGAATTAATACTGTTAAGTTGCTGCTGCAAAATGCAAAGCAGGTAATTTGCTGTGGGTGCAAGGAAGAGGTGAGTACAGCACAGGGCTGTGCAGCATCAGGCGCTGGAGACTTGTTGCCACAGGCATGGCCCCAGTGTAGCACAGCCAGCAACAGTTCCCCCTTCTATTCTGCTTGGCTGTGGCTCGTGGCTGCGCTGAGCTTCTCCAGGGCAGGATTACCTGTTTCAGTGCCTTTCCCCACTGTCTCTGTGGGGTTGGGATCTGCTTTGTCTCCCAGATCGTTCTGGAGAGCCAGCCAGGCAGGGCCTGTCCCTGCTGGAGGAGGGACAAGGGAGCTGAGGGTGACATGCATCGTGCTGGTGATGAAGGGACCCCCAGGCACAAGGATGCCCTGGGACAACCCTGGCACCACACTTCATGCCAGTTGCAGTGGTGAGGAGATGCCACCTTGGCCACCCCCAAGAGACTTTGGTGCCACTCAACCCCTAAGAGCTTTTCTTCCCCCTGGTGAAGAGTGGAGGCCCTGGGGCAGGTCGGCCAGCCTGGAGACCTGCTGGATCCAGCCCCGGTCCTCAGCTTTCACCCTGCACAGCTGGGCTCAGCGGTGGGATGAGCGAGGAGGAAGGGTTGGTACGAGGCAGAGGTGGGGAGAGGGGCTTGGGGAAGGTGCACTGGTGCCTCACTCCTTCCCTGGGCTGGTGCTGCAGCTCTGAAGCCATCCTTGCCTGCCAGACCCCACCAGAATCCTAATGCACCATTTATCTCTGCAGCTCCACGGCTCTATCAGAGGGGGATGCTGTGCGGGAGCCAGAGCAGGATTTCAAGCTAATTGGATTCTGTGTCTCCGTGGTTTCCCGTGTAGGCAGGCGACAGGGATTAGTGCAGTGTTTCTGAGGAATAGAGGAGAGCGAGGATGACCTGCATAGGGATTTCCTTCTGCATAGCCTCTGCTGCTACCTTCAGCAAAGGACTTTTTTGGACAGACTGGAAGGGCCCAAAGCACTGTGTCCCCACTCTGGGACAGCATCGCTGTTCGTATGGCTTGTGCTTTTCCCAAATCTTTGAACCGGGTGCCATCCCCTTCCCAGGGAAGGAAATTGCTCGAACACCTCCTGAGCCTGAGCAAGTCTGGTCTATTCTGCTAACCCAGTGTGGGGGGAACCAGAGGAGGAAATCAAAGAACTGAGAGCTCCTGCATATAACCAGCAACTTGCCCCCAGTTGCTCCCCTTTCCCTCCCCGCTTCCCTTCCCAGACCTGGCTGCTGGCTGGGAGCAGCACACATTTGAACCTTCTCCCTTCCCCCAAGTTGCCAGCCTTTTTTTAGAGCCTGTCAGGGCGGGAGCAGGATTCACCTCATTAACACAGATTTATTCCTGTATAAACATTTCATTCCTTTAATTGCGAAGCAGTGGTACTGCAGGCAGCAGTGGTAATGGCTCCATTTGCACTGGCTGTTGAGACAGTGCCAGGTGTGTGAGCCTGCAGCAGGGTACGCGTGGCACGCGGCCGAGGGCACACGTAGTTGTGACATGCCATGGTGTCTACACGTGAAAGTGGGTGCAGTGCAGGGTCAGCCAGTCTGGGTAAGCCCTGAGTCTCTGCTGTGCTGAGGGACAGTCCTCGGGCACCTGGATGGTTGGGATGGAGTCCTGGGGCAGCAAGAGAGAGGCAAGGTCTTCTCAGGGCCCCTTGGCCTCTCTGGGGCAATGGGGTGTGCCTGGGGTCACTGTTTCATGGCTCCTGGCACGACGGTACATACCTTGGGCACCCTGATCTGTGGAAAAGCACGTTCCCCAGCTCTGGTTGCCTTGCTGGCTTCGTTGCTTGCTCAGACAGCACAGAAAGCTGAGGGTGGAGAGAGGGTCTGAGCTTTCCTGTTTGGTCTAAGCCAAACCGAGGGGAGATGCTTCCATCACTAGGGCCAGGGAGGGATTCCCTGAGGAGATCTGGAATGTGTCCTGTTCCTGCCCTTGTCACTTACTCGCCAAAATGCCACCATGTCCCAGAAGCTCCCTGGGAGCCCTGTCCTGGCAGTAGGGTGGCTCTGGGGTTCTGCTCAGCCAGGCATCGATGCAGGAGGATGCACCCAGTCAACGGTGTCTGCTGGGCTCTGAATGCAGGAGCAGCAGGTACCTGCCAACCTGCTGCTGCAGTTCATGGGCTCTGTTCTCCCACACACTCATCCAAATGTTAATTTTATGGATGCCTTTATAAATCTTGCAGCTTTCCCCTGTCCATGGGCTACATAGATTTCATCTTGTTGAGAGGTGACACTTCTGGCCTTTGGTACCAGGCTATCAATTTAATACTCTGAGAGTAATAAAAGACATGGGACCATATTAACTCACGATTACTCTGCTGCTCCTTCCTGTAACTCCTTCTGTGCCACCTGAAATCCTAGGATGCTGAGTAAGTGCCTCAGCTGCTGGCAGAGCCACAGCCAGAGCCAGCCTCCCAGCTGGAACAACAACACAGCTTCCAAATTGTGAGCTGCTCTTCTCCTGCTTGCCAAGAAGATGGAGGTCCGTGCCCACCTCTCTGTTAGACCTGGCAATCTGGAGAAATGCTTGTATCCCACCTCCGAGACCCTTCCGTGTGTTCTGAGCGGGGGACACCTGCGAGCCTGCCAGCCACATTGATTTGCCAGGCTGAAAGGAAAGGCATTTCTCTGCTCGCTGTGAGACAGCCTTGCTGCCGACCAGCCTGGGAGAACATGTTTGGGTCATTCCATCAATGTAAAGGTTAAATGTTTAGCTGCAGCTATTGAAAACAAAGCAACAGCAGCAGCAACAACAACAACAGCAAAAGAATTCAATGCCTTATCAATGTCTGGATTTAAGGTTTGTATCTAAGCACCTACCAGGTATGGTGGGCTGAAGTCCTCGCTGCCCCGTGTGGCCTCTTAGTGCTTTCTCACCCGTGCGTCAGCTCTGCCCCACTTCACCCCACTTGGCGGCTTTGCAAAATGGATTTTTGGATTCGCATTTTTGCCTTGGAGGTTTTCAAGAAGCACCTGATGTTTTAAAGTGTGTCCGTACAATTTCTGCTCTCTCTGCCGATTAAGAGGGGCCTCTTCATGCTGGAGCCTTACTTTCAGCCACTCAACCTCGGTGAGAATGCCGGTGACCTACTCTAAGCGATATTTGAATATAGGTCTTTTGTTGGGTGAATGTGGACCTGGAAGAGTCATTTTTTTCCACCCTGCACATTTGCTGTTTCAGTAAATCACTCGTTTTCTCATACTTTTAACTTGTATTGTTTTGCAAAAACCACTTTATCAGTTTCTATTTTTGCATCGTAAAGCAGGTTGGCTTTTGGACAACGTGGCTCGCAGCTTTCATGGCTTCAGAACAACTTGCAATATGCATGTTACTAAAAAAAAAAACAAACTAAAACCTCATCATGATGAAATATATTTAAGAGTCCCATAATGCCTGAATTCCCTCTTCCTGTCACAACCATGGGCATGTCACAGCAGTTATCGTGCTGCCAGGCCATTGCCTCTGGAGACCAGGCTCACCCTTTGCCAATTTGGTGCCTCGAAGACCTTCAGAGTCCAAGGCAAACACCAAGAGATACTTCTTTCAAGACATGGGCAGAGGTCCTGCTCCACATGTATTCCTCCCTGCGCTCTGACTGTCTGTGTCCCTTTTCTCCTCACCCACCCAGGGTGGGAGCTCCTCCAGGCTCTTGCTGGCATGAGCTGCGCTTGATGGGGCCCTTTGTGCAATCCCACCCTGCCAGATGAGGGGCTGCAGGGGCTTTTGCCTCCTCAGGAAGGGTTCTTCAGTTTATACTCCTGCCTGCAGCATCCAGAGAAGCACCAGATGCTTGGACCTCCATACCCAAGGCCAACTCTGCTCCATGCAGGAGGCTCCTGGCAGCACCTGTGTGAGAGCTGGCGAGGGGCTGTGCCAAGGTCTAGGTGCTGTGGTGCTGTCACTCTGGTGCAGGGTGTTGGCATCAGGTGTGAGAACTGCTCTCTGTACCCTGTCACCCTTCTTCTCTTGGTCTCTGGCAGTTGCTGACCCTGTTAGATGAGCATATGGTCCACTACAACCCACAACCCGCCAGCCCCAGTGGCGAGAGAAGCAGAGCAGACTGATCCACTGCAGGGGGACTTCATCAAAGGGTTCGGTGAGGAGCAGTTGGGTGACTCTGCTGGCTCCTAAACTGGGCTCCCGTGTGATGGATGCCTTGGCCCCCCGTGATGCTGTGCATCAGCCCAGCCACAGGGTGCAGCCCAATGAGGTGGGCCTGGGGCACGGGCACCCAGGTCCCAGCTGAGCTGTCACCTGAGTAGCAGCAGCAGCAGATGGATGTGGAAAGCCTTTAAATTCAGCACATGATCAATACTAAACTGATCTTCTGGAGTCTCTTATAAAATTACCCCAGCCTCATGCATCTAATTGTAAAAAAATCACTCAGCACGCTAGGGAGGTGTGAGAGACGCTGCAGACCCCATTTAGGATGCACAGAGACAGAGTAAGTGACTTTACAATTGTTTCTTGCAGTAAATAATTCATCCACTTTACATTTGGTTTTATTGCTACCCCCGTGCCTCTGCCTTTCTACCAGTTTCCCTCCCTTGTCTTGAAATTCCCATACTGGGTAGTTTCTGTCATTGTGATTCCCTGCCACATGCACGTATGTGTGTGCTTGTACACACACACACTGAGACACAAGCCTGTCCCAGTCCAACTTTTACTGATTGCTGTACCAGGAAGAGCAGTGCTGGGGTAGAAAAGATGCATTTTAACTGCTCAGCCCGGTCCCTGGCCTGGCTTTGCCACCTTGGTCTCTGCCCCAGCGCTGCTTTCGCGTGGTGCCAGCATACAGAACTGTTTGGAATGCGTTAATGACGCTAATAGTATTTCTATACTAATTAGTAATGCTATTTGAACAAACTCTCTCTTTATGACACAAATTATCAGCCAGCCAGGTGCCGAGTGAGGGCTGCAGCTGATGCGCAGAGTGTGGCCATGAGGGGGTAGAAACCTGCCCTGGGACAGGGCTGTGGCAGGAGCTCCTCACCTGGCACCCATCCCAACACCCCAGGCTTCCCCACGCAGTCAGAGCCAGGAGGGACAAGGCAGCAGCTGGATGGGACCTGATATGTGGGGTACGTCACATCTGGGCTAGGCTGCCTGGTGGGCTCTGTCCGGATCACACACACTTAGCAGTGTGGACTCCAGTGGGCTGAACTGGGTGGCTTCTGTGTCAACGCCAGTTGCTACAGCTTCTAAAAACAGGTTGACAGGAGTCCCTGCCATGGGATGGAGCTTGTCTGGCCCCGTCAGCTGAGGCGAGGCTGTTATGGGCATCTCTGGAGACCTTGGCAGCACACTAAGCTCCTGGAGCATCCTGCTTCTGGGTAGTTTTGTGGAAAAGACTGAGGCTGTTGAGGGTTAGAGTTGAGGGTTAGAGTCCCTCAGGCATGAGATGATTTGCCAGTTTTTGACCAACGCTGCTCCTTGTGCAGGAATGTGTCTGCCAGTGGGTTGCCTCTCCATGAGGTGTGAATCCAAGGCCCCCAGTGCCATGGGCATGGAGTGTCTCCCAGCAGCTCTGGGTGGCACCTGCACATCATGGGCAGTGTCCTCATGGGCAGAGTGACCTCTAAGCTGGGCAAAGGGAGGCTCCACCTGACCATGGCCTGAGGTTGCTTGTTATGTCCCATCAGCAAAGCCTGGTCCCTAATCTGGGATCCCACCAGGGTGGGGAGGGTAAGGAGGTGCATGCACAGCCCTGCTGGCCCCCCACCACTCCGTGAAGGGGGATGGAGGAGCACAGGGCAGGCACCTGGCATCTCTGTGGTCTCTGGGACCAGTCCCTGGAGCAGAGCACTCCGGATAGCCCTGCTGATGACAGAAGGTGGCACTCAGCTCCTCTGGAGCCATCCTCAGGGCTCTGAGTTTGCTTTCCATCCAAGACGTGTGCCTGGGCTGGACCTCACACACTTCCCGTGGGCTTAGGCACGCAGTGCCCATGGGGCTGGTTGCCAACAGTCCCCCTGGGCCACCAGACAGCAGTCTGTGGGTCTGGGGCTGTCGTGGCCGCATCAGGCTGAGCTGACAGGCCTGGTGTGAAACAAGACAAATGGGCTGAACTTGGTGAAAATGATTCTAATTTATAATCTGCTGCTTTGTGGAGCTCCTCAATTAATTCTCTCTCGATACATAAGTAGGCCACATGTTTGCTTTGCTTCAAATGTAATAAACATTACACTCTGTCCCCTGCTTTTGGAGCTGGTTCCTGTCAGAGCATTAGTCCCTATAGCTAATTCCTCACACCTGTCTCCCGGGCTCCTGGGACCTGGGCTGAGCACGGGGCGGAAACGCCAGGCTCCAGGAAACTTGTGGCACAGAGAGATAAATTGCTGATCAAAGGGCTAGTGCACGGTGCCGCTGAATATTTAGTTGCAGGCAAGGCAGCCCAGCCTACCGGGGAAGGGGCTTTGTTCCCGAGGAGCTCTTTGCCTGGCTCCGCTCCGTGGGGCGAGCAGCTGGGCTGGGATGAGGTGCTGGGATCGGCTTCCCAAGGCAGTGGTGGAATCACCTTTCCTGGAGGTGTTTAAAAGATGGGTAGATGTGGTGCCGAGGGACGTGGTTTAGTGGTGGTTTTTGTCATCGTGAGGTCGATGGTTGGATTCAGTGATCTGAAAGAAATTCCAGAAATTCTTTACTGTGAGGGTGGTGAGGCACTGGAACAGGTTGCCCAGAGAAGTTGTGGATGCCTGTGACGGTGCTCACTTCCATCTGGTTTGATGGAATTATGGGTTATTGATTGCTGCGCAGAAAAGTGGGGGCAGCTCACTTGGCACCATGTTTTCACCACCCCCGGAGGAAAGAGAACTTTAAAAACCAATTTAGAGTGTAGTCTAATAGTGAATTTCAGCCCCCCTGCCTCTAACAGCCAGGCCTTTCTCTTCCCTCTCACCTCTGCTTCCCCCTCGCATCCACAGCTTCTCTGCTGGCATCTCAGTGCCAGCAATGCTCTTGCCTGGCCTTGGGCTCCTGTCCTGCCCTGGCTGGTCCAGAGCCAGCCACACTTGCTGATGGACCAGAGCCAGCTACTCTGTGTCCTGCAGGGTGCTGGCTTCTCCCTCTGCACCACAGGACCTGGTTCTGTGCTCGCCGTAGGCATGAGGAGCCCAAAGCATCTGACCCCACTGAGGGCACCACGCCGTGGGGGTGAGCATTCACTCTGCGCTCCCTGGGGAGGTCTTCTAGCAGGAGGAGCTGTGTTGAGGGCTTTCCAGACAGAGATGCCAGCCTGGTCTCGGGGCACATGGACCCCCCCCCCTTTTCCTGGAGCCCCAGGCTCTGGCACTCGGCTGCCCCGTGCAGGTCTGCCAGGGAGAGGAGCCAAGCAGCGGCTGTTATCAGGCTCACACAGACCTTCCCATCTGGCTGCTCTTCTGAGGAGCGATCCACGCTCCCCGCAGGTGCCCGGCAGCCTTCTCCAGGAGGTGCAGCTCCTCTCTCTGCAGAGCCTTGGTGAGAAACAGTCTCAGCCTGCCCCCTCTGAGCCAGGTTGGTGCAACCCCAGCAGTGCCTGCAGCCCCGTTTCTCCTCTCAGATCTGCAGATGGGAGCTGATACCCAGCCCTGGGATTTGTGTTGGAAGCTCGAGCTATGTTGCAAGAGGCTGGGAACACGAAGCTCAGCCTGCGCCTGGGTCCAGAGCATTGGGGATGGAGAGCTGGTGGGCTGCAACAAGAGGATGCACAAGGCCCTTGAGACTCTAAAGCCACCACTTCTCCCGGCTGCTGTGGGGCACAGTCCTCCCCTCTGCCCTGCAGGGATCTGCCAGGACACTGAACACCTGGGATCAGGGATGGTCAGTGTCTGTATCTCTCTGTCCTCCCCACAGACATTTGCAATCTGCTGCTGGAGCAGGTGAAGATGAAGGTGAAGGAAGAGCTGCCCACCTGCCTGAATGGAGCTCAGACTGAAGACCTTCCCTGTGGTGCAGTCAAGTTCAGTGGCTGCAGAGCAACTGAGACTGAGCCAGGGCATTGCCATCTCTCCTCTGTCTCCTGAAGCTGTCCCCACAGCTTGGAGACTGAGGTGGGCTGCAGCTGTGCCACTGCAAGAAGATGCTTCTGCATGGCACAGGGCAAAGCAGTGGTACCCTTGGGTGCCCGTCCCTGGCAGATGAGGAGGGGTGTTGGCTCCTGGGGACCTCTGCCAGGACACGTTTCCAGGCCTGAGATGGGAGTGTTTCTCCCTGATGGATGCAGTTTGTTTCAGAGGTGATGGAGCAGACTGAAGCTGGGGGGGAAAGGGGGCAGCCAGGCTGGTGGAGCAAGACATTTTGAACGCTTTTCATTCTAGCTCTCTGCAGCCCGTGCCTTGCCAGGAGCTGCTCTCTGTTTTCAGTTAGCTCTGTAATTGTGTTAGATCCCAGTAAACAAGGGCGTTCCAAGTGTGTTGCAAGAGCCAGGGCAGCTCTGCACATCTTGGTCATGTCCCTGGGGACCGGGTTGCTGGGTGCTGCTGGTGCCGTGACACAGCTGCTCCACACCTTGGCTTTGGGGATCCCCCAACACCTTCTCTGGGGAGATGGAGCCAGGGGTCTGGCTGCGGAGAGGGAGAGGACAATCCCCTGGCTGCCACCCTGGGGAGCAGGACTCTGCCCTCAGCCTGGGCTGGATGCTCCCAGCACAGCTCTGCTCCCTCTGCCTGTGGTTCCTGCTCTTTTCTCACCCCATCTACACCACAGAGAGAGGACGAAGGACCACAATGGCTTAGAAGAGGTAACGGAGCTGAGCACCAGGACCACCATCAGCCTTCTCAGCCTCGGGTTCCCTCATCTTTCTTGGTATTCCCCTCATGCTCAGAGAGCTGCCAGTGTCAGCCCCTGCTTGCACCCAGCTTCCCCATCCTGCCCTGGCTCCTGTCCTAAATATATTTTTACATTTTATGACTCTCAGAGGTTTTTAAATTTAATGGGTTCTTTTTTTTTTTTTTTTCTTTCTTCCTTCTTATCACCTGAGCTGGATCCTCTCTGAGCTGCTGCCAGCTCCAGGGATTACAAGTGAATAATTTAGGTCTGATGGTACGTTTGAAGTTTAAGAGAAGGAAGTGGCATGTGTAGCCTGCTCCTCATCCTGCCCCAGGGCCATGGCACAGGCTGCTGCTGTTTCTCCAAAGGTAATTTCAAGGATTCCCTAAGGAGCCCCACTCTCAATATTGCATGGCCCGACTCGGGCATGGCCTTCTGGATCCTGGCAGCCTGGAGACCAAGGCTCCCAAGGCAGCACAAGGGCAATGGGCTCCTTTTCCCCAGCTGCCCTTCTGGGCTGCAAGTTCCAAGCCCCAGCACTGAGGGATGGCTGGGTGCACCACGGACTGAACCTCAGCACCATGCCCATGTGAGGGACTCAGGGCTTTTCTTGCCAGCTCAGGGCCAGCAGGGGTTAAACACCAAACCAATGTGTGTGTCTTGGCAGCTCTGGAGCACAGTGAAGAAGACAATGGAGAAGACATGAAGAAACATGACCTGCTGGAGAGCTGACATGGGCTGGCTGCTGCTGGGCGAAGGAGTTACCTCTAGGGTTACCAGCCTGTTGTCTCCAGGTACTGGTGGAGGAAGGAAGGACGTGCTGAGCAATGGCAGTGCAGAGCTCTTGGCTGGCCTGCTCATCTTTGCTGCTTGGCTCTCCCAGGGAGCACTGAACATCACGGGGTCCGGCAGCAGAAGAGACTTCCCTCCCCGTGTCCCATGGGGAGAGAGCTGCCACCGGTGGTCTCTGTGGTCTGTGCTTGCACAGTGCCAAGTGTTGCTAGTTCTCAGGACAAGGGGCACAGAAAGATACCCTGGGAAATTAATTTTAACCCCCAGCAATTCACCATTCAGAAAGGTAAGTGACTTTTGTCAGGGCTGGTTCGGTAGCAGCCCCAACAGAGGCAATCTTTTCCTTACACACACGCTCCTCTTTGCAAGGTGGCTCTGACAAAACATAAGCATGAACTTTAGTTGTTTCCAGGAGCTCTTGGAAGAGCTAACAAGCGTATCACAGGGTCCAGCATTAAATCCTTCCCTGCTGGGATGCAGCAGAGAACGGAAACTGTCAGGCAGTTTGAGATCCACTTAACAGCAATTAGTGCAGATGAAAGAAGCACTAACGCAAAAGCCCCAGTCTCTCTGTGCCTCGGGTGGGAGGAGGAAAGGAATGTGTAAGAGAAAATGTAAACATGACAAAATGTGGCTGTGTATCCCACAAAACAATGAATCATTTTAACTTTTCCAATCCTTTTCATGCAAGCAGAAACAGTCGATCAATATGTGACAGAATTAAAGACCTGCAGTAAAGCCTTGGAGCTGAGGATCTGTGAGAATTGTGAGTACAGAGTAATCTGTGGAATTCTGCATACAGCATGAAGGGAAAGGCAAGTGTGTGTACAGAGGCCAGATGGTGCAACAGCAGAAGTCTGCTGGGCAAGAGGACTCCTTTGCCCACCCAGAGGAGCACCCGTTGGAGAGGAGAAACCATCACTGGCAATGGATATGGAGCACCTAGAGAAAGTAAGAGTATTTCCCAGAAAACTCCGAGTTACAACAAATGTGGCCCTAAACCACATCCTTGTAAAAGTCTGCGGTGTGACTCAGAATGTGTGTGTTCATAAAAGCTGCAGCCATAGCCACGGCTCTGGAGGATTTTTGGCCAGGAAGAGCATCTCATAGACTTTACCAGTGGTGAAAAGAGTCGGGAGATGCCATTCCATGACTCTGTGCCACAGCTGACTTCAAGACAAAGGCTGTTTCAAGGTAGATTAGTGGGTGATATCCCTGGAAAAAGGAAAGGCAGGCACACAACAGCTAAACAGGTGAATACTTAGTTATGTGCACACAGGGTGTGATGGACCTATTGAACCCATTCTAAAAGTGTCTACACTGGGCCATTTGAAAAGCAGTAGGGAAGACACAATTGCCCAGTTTGGAAACACTAAAAGTTTTAGAAAGTTAGCATCATTCTCTGGATCATGGTAATTGAGTGAGCTGAGGAGCTCAAGATGATGCACTTACAACAGGTCTTTTGGGAGGTTCAGATTCCTGCCGTTGCTCTTTGGGGAAGCTGGAGAAGTTTACCACATGGGCAGAGAAACCTGCTACTGGCAAAAGCAGGACCGTAGACGGCACAGGGAAAGCAGAACTTTGAAGAGAACTCAGACCAACAGGGGCTGCCAGGGGATGATGGAAGCCGAGGACTGACTGGGTGCAGAGATATTGTCTGTTAAAAGCAGTGGATCTAACAGTGGTGGTGGCTGAGCAGGATTTGAGTCAGAGGGGACTGGCCATGATGAAGGATAAGCAGAGCTGGGTCTGACGCTGCACCTTCTGGGTGTAGGCACTGGACAGGGCTTCCTTTCTCTTCAGCATAGGAGGCCTTTTCTGGTCCCTCCCAACCACATTACGGTGGTCTTCCCAGTGCAGAGCACAAATCCTTCAGAGTGCTGGGCTCAGCACTAATGTACTCCAGAAGCAGTCAGATCACTCTGCCTTTCTGGGCTGGGAGTCCAAAGATCGTCCTAGTACCAGAAATAAACAACTATTTTCCAGCTTGCATCCTCCCCTCAGCTTTTTGCAGCCAGATTGTGGCTTTCACTGCGCCACAGTTCTCCTACTATTGTTATGGGAAAACTGTGATTGCTTTGAGCTCTTTCTCTCTGCTCCGGTGTCAGGGCCACAGAAGAGCGTGTGTGAGAGAGTGAGTGTGTGTGCACGTGTGTTTGCTAGGGAGAGGATGACAAAAGGAGGCTGTATGATGCTCCTCCTGCCCATTAGCCTTGTCCTAAGCTTTCCATCTGACTGGGACCCTTGGATGCAGCCTGGATTGATAGCCCAAACCTCTGCCTTTCCTCCGTTTTCTTTGCTCTGCTTTGTTATATTGCGAGTCTAGAGCACAGCCTCAGTTATCCACTCTCTTGCAACACCTGGGTGGTGAAGCACGCATCTGGCTGTAGGTCTTGGGAGCAAACAACTTGAAATGAGCTCCTGTGCCACTGATGGAAGGGCAAACACATCCCACAGCAGGGTGTCATTCTCCCCGGCTCACCTCTCGGTCACGCTGCCTGCCCGCCCGCCAGCAGAGCCAAACACTTGCCACCGGGCTTTCTTCAGGACGCACTCTGGGACTGGCCCAGCAAGGAATGACTGCTGCAGATAACTGCCCCAACATTTAATTTTTATAGTCTGAGTGGCAGGATTTCATGCTGGGCACAACCAGCAGTGGAGATGAAAGCTCGAAGCCAAATAGACATCACAGAGCCAGTACAAATGCTATTTATTAAAGAAATGCCTGGATTGCAGAGGAAGCAGAAAGGTGCGTCTTGAAAGGAACCTTTAATGCCTGTGAGTGAAAAGCAACAAGGGCTGGGGAAGAAGGCGAGCTGCCAGAGGCACCAGCGAATGGACCCGGTCCTGGGGTGAGGTGGCAGCAGGAGCACGAGGCTGGGAGCCAAAGGGTAAGTCGTGCTGCTGCTTCTGTAGCCATAAAATCAAGAGCTGGGTGAAGGGGGTGGCCAAGCTGTGCTGAGGGGCAAGAAGGTGCTGCTGGGGAAGGGGACATCCCCAGGGTTCCCCGAGGAACTGCCGTTCTCTGCTATGCTTCTGTGCAGAAAAATTAATAACCGTGCCCTCCTGCCAGCAGGGTGTGAGGCTTTTCTGCTCCCTTCAGCAGCAGAGCAGGACTCCAGCTCCCACCTCGTGGTCCAGATGGAGTGTCTCAGCTGCTGAGCTCACCTCCCCATCTCTTCCCAGGCTGTGGAAGGGCTCCAAGCCCTCCTTCCCCCATCACCGCAGGGGCCTGCCCCATGCAAGGACACATTTCCCCCTTCAAACAGTGAACCAGTCCCTTGCTTCCAGCTGTACATACTCTGGCCAGGCTCAGGACACTTATGGGGTGGGCACCACCCAGGCCACCCTTGCCTTCCACATCACCTCCCTGCCCTCAGACCTTCATTTTCCCTTGGTAGCCCCCAAATGATGGCACACCAGCCGCTCACATGCATCCCTGTCCCCAGCCCTGGAGTCACTCTGAGCAGCAGAATCTGCTGCATTAGGTCGATTTCAAGAGCCCCTCCAGGTCAGTTAGCAATTACCTGCACCAGATACACGCTTGGAAAGGAGCTTCTGATCTCTTCAATGCACTCGTTTTCCTCTTTCAATTTCAAATTCGCCTCACTGGAAATAGGCACTTCAGCCTCTTTTACAGACCATGGTAAATTAGGATTTCGTCCAGTTCTGTTGGTTTTGCTGATATAGATGTTTTTCCCTACAGAGGCAATGCCACGGCCAATCTGAGGTGTGTCCAGACCCCCTCCATCCGAACTCCCCCAGCTGAGCCTGCAGGTGATGTCATGGTCCACAGAGTGTTTCTGCACAGACCCTGGCCCTGGCACATGCTGAGGAGCCTCTCCTGGGATGGGCACCCTGGTGCCAACGCTCTTGGTATCAATTCAGAGTGGTGGCTCATGTTGTTGAGACATGGCCAGTGAGCAGAGGCATTCCCTCCCTTAAAGAGTCAGCTGCAGTGCATGTCTCCAATCTGCTGGCTCCAGTCTTGTCCTGGAAGGAAAAGGACTGGAAAAGAAGGACAGCCAGTATCTTTGTGTCTGTCCTTACCCTTGTGTGGAAACTTGACTGCCAACAAGTTGTCACAAAGATGCTCTCTACAGTGACATCCTTCATGCTGGGCTCTTCCAGCGTAGCACTGGTCACACTGTGGGAGTGCTCCGGCTGGTTCCTTCTGCTGCTCAGCTAAAGAAGACACGTTCTCCTGCTCCTGCCCAAGGACAGGCTCCCAAGGGAAGGGACCTGCGCTGCAATCTTGCAGCTGGTGCATCTGTAGCAGCCTCTGGGGCCACTGCAGAGCCATCTCCTAGCCCTCCCCTCCAGGGGTTCAGCCAGGAGGGGCCAGGGCCAGTTGTAGTCTTGCCACTGGTGCATCTGTGGCATTCTCTGGGGCCACTGCAGAGCCATCTCCTAGCCCTCCCCTCCAGGGGTTCAGCCAGGAGGGGCCAGGGCCAGTTGTCTGCATGGAGGACACTGGGGAAGGGGTCTGGCAGTTTGCTGCTGGCCTCTCCGTGGGGCTCCTGGGGCCTGATGTGGTCACACGACGCCCTATCCCCAACAAGTGGCTCAGTGCTCGGAGGCAGAAGCAATTTTACATAAAGTTCAATTAAATATTTGCTTTATAATTGCGCAACAAATTATTCATAAAGGCATTGGAATCTAATCACAAGGCTGACACCGTGGAGTCTGCAAATGACACAGTACTTGGGGAGAATAAAGATGGGGGGGGGGAGCTGCCAGGCTCTGGTGACAGGCAATGCCTGAATGTGTGGGACAGTGGGAATGCTCCCAGGAAAAGGCTCGAAGAGGTACCAAAGAGGCTCGGCAAGGCAGGGCCGTTTGGCTGGCAGGAGGAAGTGGGGTGGCATGTGAGAAATTGCTCTGGGCAATAGTTTGGGGTGTTTGGTCCATGAGTGCCCAGAAAATTTGGGGCAGCGCTGGGCTGTGCCCCCCCCAACCAAGTTACCTGCACTCCAGCTTGGTGTGGGCAGGCTCGGTGGTGTGTTAGGGAGTGTGATCAACTCCTCATGACCTGTGTGATCACAGAATTGCTGCCTTCAGCTCTTGCCCCCATCTCCAGCAGCAATCACAGGGGGTGCCCAGGCCTCTCCCAAGCCGTGGGGTGTGAAGAAATGCGTGTGGTGCAACCAGCCTGCAGGGTCCATCTTTCTAGACTGGAAAAAGGCAGGAGGCAACCTGGGCATGTAATGTGGCCTCCCACATTGCAGCCCCCAGGAGACAGCCAGCATGAGGCAAGGATATGCTGCTTGCAAGAGGTGGCTGCTGACGTGACCACCCAGGGACCTTCTGCAGAGAGTCGGGCAGGAGGACTTGCTTCCATGCAACCTTCATGGCATCCTGAGCTGCAGCTCTGGGAGCAAAGCCCTCTCAGCCGGTCCTAACACCCCGTGTTCAGCTCCTTTTGGGATGACCTTGGAGGGCAGCAGACTGAATCTCACACCCCATGAAGAGCCCGACCGGTGGGACTGGGCTATGTGAGTCTTTGTGTTGCTGAGATGAGGTGAGAGAATGAAAACCCATCTGCTGGGCAGATGCCAGGTGCTGCTTTGCCTAGCAAGCACCCATCCCTCCCAGATTCTGTCCCCTGCTGTCATCCTGGGCAGTGGGCTGCAGACAGCCCCTGTCCTGCCAGGGAGAAGCCCTGCAGGGCGCCCAGCATTAGGCAGGTTCTGACTGACAGGGGAGCTGGATCCTGGACAGAGAGCTGGACTGGAGATGGATTGCCTGCCAGCCAAATGTGGACATTAGACAGGGAGTTAGATTAATGGGAGCTGGCTCTGCCAAGAGAGAGGTGAGTCACAGAGCTTGTCCTGTGCTGAATCTGTTTCTCCAATAGGGAAGAAGTAGGAGGATTTAGCAAGATTAATCTCTCTTATAGAGTTGTGAGAATAGCCAGGATTCATGGGCTTCTCAGCAACAAATTTTCAATAAGGAGACAGGACTTTGACTTGCTCCATGTGGCACAGCACAGATCTGTACTGGTAACACTGGAATTCCCTGCCACTGGTCACAGGTAAGATCCACCATACTTGTGTGCTCACACATGAACCCTGCAAAGCACAGGCTGCACAGAAGCACTCAGGAAGCAGGGGCTCAAAAGCCACTTTTTCCTTGAATTTTCCTGAAGTCGTCATCTGCAGCAGCACTACCCCAAACAACGCTGGACCCTGCACACAACAGCTGAGAAGGTGGTAAGAAGGATCTCCTTTTGGCAGCTGGGAGGGGTTGGTGACACATCATCTGGGAGAACTTGCCAGGTCTCTGCCGTCTTTGCACGCAGGAGGAGCAGGGAGCAGGACTGGACAAGAGCCAGAGCATCTTTCCTGGTGTGATCAAGGCTTCCCTCTGGCTAACAGTCTGTGATACAGCAGGAACGACAGACCTGGCCGGAGCTGCTAGGGAGAGGGGAGGGAGAGCAGGTCAGTCATGGCCACGTCTGGGCAGGAGGTGATGGGGAGCTCTTGGGCACCCCTTTTTCTGCCCCTCCCAGCACCAAACTCACCAGGAAGAGGAAATCTTGGTAAGCAGTACCTGTTTACGGGAACTGTGGAGAGAGAACCTCAGTGCCAGTGAACCAGGGAGATTTTCTTGGAGAAAGCAGATTTCCATCCCATGTTGGAAGTCCTCTTTCTTACTGATATTTCTTTAGTTGTTCGTGTCATGGCTCTTCAGTCTGAGCAGTTTTACAAACGTGTTGTGGAGATGAAAGCACCAAGGAAAGCTGCTCAGGATCAAGTTGGAAAAGCTTTTAACTTTCAACTCCTCACAGACAAAGGCACACAAAAGAGAGGGGAGAAGGAGGGCAGTGCAAATACTGGGAAAAGGAAAAGGAAGGAGCAAAAAGAGATAAGGAGAATAGATGAGTGAAAGAGACAGAGCAGAGAAGAAAAATCACAACAAGAAAAGGAACAAGTGACTAGCAGAAAGAAAGGGAGAGATAGCGAGAGAACAAAGCAAAGGGGCCTGGAGCTCAATGAGATGGGGAAAGTATATCAGAATACGGGAAGAGTGCTGCAGGTAGAGGAGAGCTAAGAAATACAAAAGAGCTATTTGAATGCTGGGATAAAGCAATGATGGGAATAAGAGGAAAGGAGAAGCCAGGTGAGGACTACATTCCCATGGAGATAAAGGGGATGGCAGCAAAGTCAAAGGATAAACCCACCCGTCCTTCTGTCACTTGAGAATAGAAGACATGACGTGAAAGCGACAGGTCGATTTTTGAGAGAGGTTGTGGGATGGAGCTGTGGAGGCTGTGTTCAGGGTTCACACCTGTGGGGAGCCACGCTCACAAAAGGAGTGATCGTGTCACAGGTGGTCCTTCTTCCCCTGCTTTGCATCCTCCGTCATCACTTCCCCACAGGTGTGACCTGGGCATACTGTGAAGCATTGCTGATTTTGGGTCTCACAGAAGGACCATCACAACAACGTGCCTTGTTACAGTGCTCTCTGGGGCTCCTTTGGGAGCTGGGCTGGGGCAGGCCTGGCTGGCCTTACCAGCACCCTGCAGGGCAGCAGCAGGAGGGCATAGAATCATAGAATTATAGAATTATAGAATGGTTGGGGTGGGAAGGGACCTTTAAAGGTCATCTAGTCCAACCCCCCTGCAATAAGCAGGGACATCTTCAACTCAATCAGGCATGGAGCAGCTGTGACACAGGGGAGGGGTGATGGCAGGAGGGTCAAACCTTCCCTGGCTCCAGGGCAAGGGAGCCTTAGCAAAAACAGAACGGAAAGGGCACCACAACTATGGATAAGATTTGGAACCATCTCCACCCAGTATCACACCATCTTATTGGATGCTTTCTGCCAGGTGGGCTGAGCTCCATCTGCGCTGCCACCGCACTGTGAGAGGCAGCTCTTGGCTGTCCCAGGGAAAGGATCTGGGTGTTCCCAGCGCCTGTGTCAATGCTGGCACAAGAGCCTAGCAGCTGTCCTAGGGCTGGGCTGGCATTGAGCGAGGCCTCTGTTTGCAGACAGCGTCAGCGGTGGAGCAGCTGTGCTCCAGGCTCTGCTCCTTTCCCTACAAGAGCATCAGGCACAAGTGGGATCTACTTTGGCAGCAGTGCTTGCAGCTGGGAGGCTTCTCACTCTCGCACAGGGATTGAAGACATTTCTAGATGCTTCCACGTCTGAAGGGGCTGGTATGGAGCATTTCGTGGGTCTTCTTCAGGGCGAGGGTGGGAGTCATGCAGTAGTGTGAGGATGGGAAGCCTGATGCCAGCCAGTGCCAAGGTGGGGAGGACGGCTGCCTGAGCCTGCTGCTGGATCCGTGCTCTGCTCCTCTCTTGGTCCTGGAAAGGAGGAGTCACTCCTCCTGGATTCATGCTGTGGTTGTGAACCGCTCTCTTTCCATCCACCTCTCCCTGACCTGCAGGCCACCTGCCTGTGCAGGAAGCACCAGATCCAGGTGGTTTGTGGATAACCTGCCGCTGGGTTACCACTGTTTCTTGGCAAATATTGGCCCAGCAGAGGATTTGTTTGCCTTCTGCAAGGTGCTGAACACATGGAGCAATAGGACATTCCCCTTCTCTGGTGTTCCCTTGTGTTCCTTCCAGGGCCAAACTCCAAGGCGTAATACCAGAGACTGCTGTGGAAGCAGGGGAGCATTTTCTCCAGGTAAGATGTGAGACCCTGGACAATGGAAACTGGAAAATGTCCCACTGGGGGCTGTTTGCCTGAGTTGTGGTTAAACCCTGACTTGCATGATCAGATTTATCTGTCCCAAAATGATATTGCAGCCTCACCAGTCTTGAGCTTCTTCCCAGCTTCCACCTTCCACCCATCCTGATCGTGCCCAGAGCGGTCTGTAAACCTGGCACTCTGCTGTGGATCCTGCTGGTGTGTGACTCCCTGCTGCGGGTGACAAGCTGTGTTCCTGCCCCTGTGTCCCCAGGGTGCTGCTGAGCCTGGGTGGTGCCCGCCGTGCTTCAAGCAGGGCTCTGGAGGAGGCACCTGAGACCTGAGTTGGGTGCTGAGGGTGCCAGCTGCCATGGCCCCCCAGGTGACATCAGGAGGGGGGTCTGCCAGCCCCAGCCCCTGCAGTGCCCGGAGCCCAGAGACCCTTCCAGAGCTCCTGCCAAGCTGCTGCTGAGCCACCAGCATCTGGCCCCGTTTAAGGGCTGGGGGAGGGTGGGCTGGGGTCTCCCTGCCCTGCTGGATGCCCTGGCACCCCGGCCCAGCGCTACGCTCCCATGCACAGAGTTTGTGCGTTCTCAGCCCCGCCCGGTCTGAGCGGGGGGAGGCAAGTTGTGCCCCCCGTCCCCAGCTCATCCCCGCCTCCGGGGTGGCCGCTCCCGCTGGTCCCCGGGCAGGCTCGGTGCGGGGGTCAGCGGAGGCGACGCGGGTGCCCGGGGCGGGGGGACGGCAGGGCAGGGTGAGAGGGGCCACCGAGGCAGGGAGGGGGCCAGTCTCCGCGGCGGGGTCCCCAGGGCCGGTCCCCGCAGCCGGTCTGAAGGGGGGTCCCCAGGGCCGGTCCCCGCAGCCGGTCTGAAGGGGAGGTCCCCGGGGCCGGTCCCGGGAGCGCGGGGGGGGGAGAAGGGGGGGGAACCGGGCGCTGCATTCTCAGAGTCTCCAGCAGAGGCTGGGCTGGGCTGGGCTGGGCTGGTGGGGAAGGAGGGAAGGAAGGGAGCGAAGGAAGCGAGGGGGAGGAAGGCGGCTCTCGCCGCACATGCATCCCCAGCCACACACCCCGCCGCCCGCGCCCCGCCTCGCTCCGCACTCGCCCGGTGCCGGCTCCGCTCGCCACCGCCTCCCGTCGCGCCGGGGCTGCCATCCGCCGCGGGCCGGGGGCTCCGAAGCTGCCGCCGTATCCCCTCCCCGCCCGGCTACCGGGGCTCCGTGCCCGGGGATGCCGCGGGAGGCCGAGAGCCCCGCTCGGGGGGGCCGCCGCGGCCGCCGCCCCAGGTAAGCGCCGGTGCGGGGCGGAGGGGAGGGGAGGGTGTGTGTGCGGGGGGAGCCCAACTTCTCCGTCCCTCGCCGCGCCGCAAACTTTGCCGCCGCTCGGCGGGGCTGCGGCTCCCCCCGCCCCCC
>NW_015090855.1:5080459-5235873 GCF_001431845.1 Calidris pugnax
GGGCTCGGCCCTGTCCCCCCGCCGCCCCGGGACCGCGGGCAGGGTCGTCGCCACCGCGGGGTCGAACAGCCCCCGGTATCCCCGGGGTGCGTCCCCCCGTCCCCCTTCCCCCCCGGTTGGAGCCGGGGCGGGAGCGTCGGGTCGGGCCGGTGATGGAGGGCGGGGGAAGGCGGAGATGCGATGCCGCTGCCGGGGCGCTCCGCCGGTGGTACCCGGGGCTCCGGCACCGGCTCCGGCAGCAGCAGGGCTTCAGCATCCCCTTCCGTTACAGCGCTCGGGTGCCTCAGGAGCCGCAGCTCTTTTAAACCGCTGGTACCTTAAAACGTTCTCTTTCGACTCCCTCCTACCCAAGCCCTGTCTTCCCGTTTTTCTTACCGAGACCACAGCCCTCCCTGCCCGTTGCCACCGGGGCTTTGCTCGGGGATGTGTGTGAAGGTGCAGCCGAGATGCCCGAGGAGTCCTGCCCGAGTCCCTTCAGCCAGGCAGGGTAACACCCCTCTTTCCAGAGCCACGTTTTGTTTTTTTTTTCTAACAACAAACTAAAAATAACTGTGCTAAAACTAGCACTTTCCTCATTTAAAATGTGGCTCCCAAAGGGCTGTGCACAGGCCTTCTGGGACCAAGTGCTGCAGCCACGGCTGCCCTTCCTGCCCAGCTCCAGCAGCTCGCCCAGGCCCAGGGCTGCCAGCACCCAGCGTGTCTTGTGGAGCGTCCTGGGAGCACATCCCGTGGCACCCAGGCTCCTGCGGCCCCTCACGGTGCCAGCAGGGGAAAGAGGGATGCTGTGGATGCCTCTCTTTTTTTTTTTTTTTTTTTCATTTATTTTATTTCTGACAGTTGTAACATCCCTCACAATCTAGGGAGGTCTGTGTTGTGTTTTCTTCTAACCTCATTTTATGCATGAACAGGACCGGTTACAGGCATGACGGTGTAGATAGCAGCAGGGAGAGGCAGGCTCGGAGTTCAGACATAACTTCATAAGACAGCACAGTGCATCTCAGGGAAGCCTATGGACCTGTGAGGGCTGAGGAGGATGGGCTCCACCAGAGCTCTGGTTCTCCAGAGCTTGCTTGCATGGCCTGAGGAAATAAATGGGGAGATGCGCCTCTCAATCCCTGCTATTGGGGTTAAAATACCATGGGTTAAAATACCATGTGTTAAAATAGCTGTGCTGTTGTAGTACCATGCGTTGCAAAGACAGCCAGTGCCATAGCCTTGCATGCCACCAAGGAAATCCTAGATGATGACTGCTTCTTTGGGATCCTGTCTCCTCAGAGTACCTAACGTTCAGAGAATGGCTGAAGCCTGCAGTCTCTGTACTTGTAGATCTCGTGCCCAGCTCAGACAGAGCCTGGGCTTTGCCAGGTTTTCCCTTATTAGGCTGGTGGATGCTCTCCACCTCTTTCATGAGTGCCGGGTAAGGAGCATTCGCAGCAAACAATTATCAGGGTTGGAGATCGTGATCCTGGAACATCAGTTTTCAAACGCTGAAAATAAATTGCTTCTCTGGCTTTGGGTATCACAGAGCAGGGGGAAATGGAAACAAGACTCTCAGACGGTTTCCCTGTACTGATACTGTGTTTGTTTGTGTTCAAGGCCAAAGGGTGGTTCTGCTGCTCTTGGATCAAATCCCTGAAAATGTTGACAGGGTAGAGCCCACTGAAATCTGAATAAACTGGCCCAGATTCTGTACTCACTTCTGTACCACCTCTTTGCTCCCGTGAGGTGGGGGTCAGAGGGAGCGAGGCTTGGTCTCTGGATGAAATGCTGGTTGCTTAATAGTGCGATGTTGAAATTGGTGGGCTTGGGAAAGCAAAAGTATGTGCTGTTTCATAGGTAAAAAGAGCCGGCTTTGTTCCTGCCTAAAAAAAAAAAATAATTAAAAAAAAAAAAAGCACTTTGCTTTTTGGTGCATTGACACTTTATAATACGATATGGTGATTTCATACCTAGGACAGAGAAGTGGCTACTGAAACAAGGTCAATTTTAAAACTCTTTCAAAAGAACCTAGCAGGTCTCTAGGAAAAAAAAAAAGGAAAAAAAAAAAGAAAAGGCTGTCAGTGGGTTAAAAATAACAGCTAATATCCTATTTTTCCTAGCTCTGTATCAAATAATATGATATTTTCATTATTTAAAATCCAATATAATATTTGAAAAAAACATAGCTCCCTGCTTGTGTGTAAGGATTCTCAGAATGGGGTCATAATATACTGTTTGTTGTGTATATTGTCTGATCAGCTTTTTGGGTTTTTGCACTTTGAAAATGATATTGAGCTAGCAGGCTTTTTTCCTAGCAAATTTTATTTTCGTGCTTTTAACCACTAGCCCATAGTAATAAAATTTGGTTGCAAATATTGTGGAGGAATGTTTGTTTGTTTGTTTGTTTGAAAGTCCTTTTGCTGCCCCTGGACTTTATTTCGTTAGAAGGATTGAGCTGTTCATGGAAGCTTTGAAGCAAAACTGGACTTTAGGTGGGATTTGATCTGGTGTTATTCCTTTTAAAGTATAATTACGTATTTTTCAAATTATTATTTTTTTATATTTGAAAGCCCACACTTGAAAAGTAAAAAAAAAAACCAGATTGAAGAAGAAATAGCATGGTGAGCCTTGTGATCTGTCGACATCAGGTCGCTAAACAGTATTTGTATGTAAGAATACAAGGGCGTATGACTTTGTGTCATTATCTTTTAACTATGTGGTTATGCAACTGTGTTTGGGTTTATAAGAGATGACACTTCTCTGCAGATAAGTCCGTACATACCCCAAGGCACGGACCATTTTGGGTGATCTGCTTTTTTGAACAATTACCTGCAAAGATGAGGTGGGTGTGAGTCCCACCAAGACTCCTTGCCTGAGGTGGGAGGTGGACACGGTGTGCAGCGCCGTGCTGTTCCCTGGATCTCTCCTGTCTCTACCACTGCTTTATTCCATGGCATTTCTTTAGAAGGGGGATGGTTGATGGGGAGGGACATAACCAGCTTTGCCTTGGACCCTGGTTGTAGCCCTGAGAGCATCCTGCCCCGCACCCTTGTTTGCTCTCCAGCTACCGGGGCTCCCCTTGTTCTGCCTTGTCCTTGGGTGATGCCTGTGTGTGGTGGTGCCCTGGGCTGCAGGTGAGGGTGCTGAGCTCTGCCCCTTGCATTTGGCTGCTCTAGCATTTGCAGGGCTCATGCCTGCACGTCCCTGCGAGCCCCAGCAGAAAAACTGGAGCTCTGTGGCTGGATTTGGGCAGAAAATTGCTGCCTCTCAGCCTTCCCTGCTCCCCTGCAGTCACGGTATGTGGGGACCTCATTCCAGGGGTTTGCACTGGGACTGGCCCTTTCACCGAGCATGGGTTGGGTGCCCACTACATGCTCAGCCCTGTGGGGCATCTGTATCTGCCGTTGCACCCAGTTTGTGGGTTGGTTTCTCCTTCAGAGCCGTGCAGGGGGCAGTGAGGGGCTCTCTCTTCCTGCCGGTACCCACTGCAGAGACCCATCCTCCCGGTTTTTGATTTCTTTTTCATTTAATCATCACTTTCTATTATTTGCAAAGTCTGTAAAAGCACATTACAGTAATTTTCAGTCTTATCCTTTGCAACAACCTTGTTTACAGAGGCTGGGCTAGGCTTTACTTTAGTCTGACTCTGTGTTTCCTTCATTTTTCCTTCTTTTCGTTGTCTTTCATGCTGTGGCTGAGAGGAGATAGTTCTTTGTTATCCTCCAGGGGACGGGTTGTTGGATGGCACTTTAGTGCTGGTTCCACAGTGCAGTGTCTGGGTAGCAAAAGTGGATGTTTTCTTCAGCAATCTGTGCCTTCCCAAATCCCACAGGGCCTGCCGGGACGCCCGTGGAGGGTGTAGGTTCCTTCTTTTCCTACAGAAACTGTGAGTTTTCTTCTTGGTGATGCTGTTCCTCTCATCCCCTTGCAGTGTGGTTTGAGTTCTTCCTGCAAATGGGTGTCTCTGGCTCTTTGGCAACGTTATGGCATCTTCTCTTTTTTATCTTTGAGGGCCCATGGGACACTCTGGTCTGTGGTAGGTGGCAGCCGGGTGCTCAGCCCACTGCAGAGCTGCTGTTAACATTACCTGGTGTGCTTAAGGCAAAGGGGGGGTACATGACACTACCAGGAGGTGGGTGCACAGGTTGCTTTGGGGCTGCTGGTGCCTCGCTGGGCTGGGCATGGCTTTTATCTTCAAACTTTGGGTATCAGGGTGCCTGCTCTGCCACCTCCTCGCTGCTCTGACCCAGCCTCTCTGCATGAGGAAGGGCTGTGGTGGTGGCAAGGGGGTGCACTGGTACCAGCTGGGGACAGAAGATGCCCTGGTGCCATCAGACAGTTGTCCCAGAAGTTCTATGAGGCTTCTTTGAACAAAACATTGAGGACAGACCCTTCTAGGCTGAGGTCCTGAATTGTTCTTCTTGAGAATGGGGGCATTTTTGCCCTTGGGCATAGGAAAGGCAGCCAGCCCAAAGCTGCTCCACCTACGCTCCAGCCCAAGTGCCCAGTTTGGACTGGATCACCCCCTGCTACAAGCAGTGCTGAAAATCAACGTGCTTCTCAAAAAGTGCCTCCTCTCTGCTGGGTGCCCCATCTCAGGACAGCTCACTAAACGCAGGTGAGGGTTATAATACTCGTTGCAACCTAGTGGCATTTTTTTCAGCAAAGGGCAGCAGTTCTCTAGGTTCCCCCTCCTGCCCCACTTCCCTTGTCTGTGGGAAACCTGCACCCACCTCCTCTCTGCCTTCTGTGCCCCATTTGCTGTCCTGCTCCTACTCACTCTCTTGTCCCTCGCTCTGGCAATGCCTTCAGTGAGCCTGGAAAAATAAGCCCAGCAGAGATCATTCAGTTTTGAGTCAGTTCCTAATTTTGGATCTGTTGTGAGAGAGCTGGGCAAGGTCCCTACTGACACCAGCATCAACCCGTGGTGTGCAGGGTCTGCTCCACGGAGTGATCCTCCCCGTTTCCCATGCTCTGTCACTGCTGTCACCCTGTCACTGCTGTCACCCGTGCTGAATTTGGCCCTGACTGGCTGATGGTGGGAGCTGTGGGTGCGATGGAGGTGATGCAGGGTTTGTCACCAACGGCCACGGATCTGCAGCTGCCCTGTAGAATTGTGTAGCCAGGTTCTTTCCAAGCAGAGCTTGGAGCATCCTGCCCCTGGATTGGGAAGCGGTGTGTCAGCACCAGAAACTGCATAACGTGAAGTGGTCCTGTCCTCTGGTGACAGCAGCTGTGTAAGCCTTGCTGATACGGAAGTTCTTCCAGGGAATCACGAAAGCAGAACTGTTTGTCCAGCACCCTTTGGTGGATCATCCCTACCCCCCTCTGTTGCTCCTCCCTGCCCCACTACTCCAGAGAACACCCAGGGAGAGGAGATGTGGGATGACTCCTCTTTTCTTGTTGACCTCGCTCACCATTGCCACTTCAGGTGGGTTTGTGGTAATTTCTTCCTAATTAACTGTAGCTGCTGGCATTTACAACCGCAGGTGACTTGAAGCTTTGAGGCCCTCAACTCACCTGAAGCTGCTGATGGCCAGAAGCTTTCTGCAGCCAATGATGGGATGTGAAGGGAGTCGCCATAGAAACATCTTGGGCAATAAATGGAGCCTCAAAAGCTTTGAACTCCTTTTAGCAGAAGCCTGTATGTGAGTGTGGGCACAGGCAGGTAGTGGTGTGCACGTGGATGGGGAAGGTGTGTACACCCAGCGGAGCAAGGATGGGAGACACTTGGGAACTGCAGCTGCAGGAGTGAGAGCAGGATTTAAACGTCTGCTTTGGTGAGCTTGCCTTCCCCTGAGGTTTTGATTGCAAAACTGAGTCAGAGCAGGAGTGTGTGATACGGCCCTGATGCTGGGATGGCAGGAGGGAACTTGTTCTGGCAGATGGGCTGTGTCCCACACCTTGAAGCCCACAGCCCCTCCTGTGTGCTGCAGACACAGGCTGGGGGCACAGCCAGGGCAGCCCTGTCCCCCAAGACTCTGGAGCTCAGCACAGCCTCTGTGGGTGGCACTTCTCTGTCTCTGGTCCTTTCTTGACCACCTCTGCCCTTCCCTTCACTGCAAGACCACTGTATGGATGGTCTGAGGTTCTGTGTCCACCCACTGAAGTTGGGTGCCCTGGGACGTGCATCCTCCACCCCCAGACCCTTTCCTGGGTCTGCTCCTCTCAGTTCCCCCCAGCTGCCTTCCCTGGCAGAGCCTGGTTTCCCTTTGCTGGCTGTTCACTCGCAGGGCACTGGGGCACTGTTGGGTTTCCTGGTTGTAGGCTGTGGGGCAGGGGTCCCCGCATGGGCCAGAGTCAGGAAGAAAGATAAAGTTTTGGCTGCTCCAGAGGCTTAGAAACCCTCATGGTCTGGCCATCCCAGGATGGACGGGTTCTGGGAACCATGGACCCTTGTCCTGGCAGAGTCTCTCTGCTTCAGGATGGCTGTTCCCCCTGTGTGGGATGCCCTGTGCAAGACAGTAGCTTCTGTGTGTGCCTGGGGATGCTGCACTCCCTTCTCCAGCCCGCCTTCCTTGCATCTCTGTGTCACACTGGGATTATCTCCCTCTGCTCCTGCTGCAGCTGCTTCCCGGAATCCCAAATCCCCAAAATGCTGTTTCTCCAGTAATCCTTGTCATTAAAAGTGGCTCCTAAGCTCAGAGCACCTCCTCCTCAATACAACCAGCACCCTGTCACCCTCTCTAGAAAGGAGCAGTTTGAGATGGGCATATACTAAAAGTGAGAAAATGAGCTTGTTAACCTGGGACAGGACGCTGTCCCCCCCACCTGCTACCAAGCTCCAGTTACCCTTGGATCCATCTGGATTTTCACTATTCTATTTTTTAACAGTGTGAAAACATGTTTTCTCTGCTGTTGTTATGGCCCTGACGAGGCACGTGGCTGTTGGTGACGGTGTTGTGCGTGTGTGGGAGAGAGAATTGTTCCCTCTGTCACTGGAGTCTAGAAGGTTGAGGACGTGCAGGTGAGGGGTTCTTCAGGAACTGGACTTTACCAGCTTTCTGAGCTTGGCTGCCTTCCCACTTATGAAATACAGCTGAACCTTTTGATAGCGGGCAGGTAGGAATAGCTGAGCATCAGCAGAGTCCTTAAGAAATTACATCCCTGCTTAAACTTTTAAAAGTCAGCTGAACACCCCTTTGACACATCCTCCCTGGGCCATTCCCCAATGGCATGCTATTTTTTGCAGTAAAACTCCTGCTCCAAAAATATTGTCCAAAGGCAGAATGCCCCTTTGCTGGATCTCTCCACTGGGAGACGGGGAATGTTCCCATGCCAGACCTTGGGAGCTGCTGGGGTGGTGCCAGGTCAGCTCTGCCCACCGGCGGGTGCCCTGAGCCCTGGGTGCCCGGAGCGGTGATGGGCTGGTGGCTGGCTGGCTTTTCCATGGCTTTTCCCTGCTTTTTGGAGAGGAGAGAGGGTGAGGGGCTCCTCCTCGGGCCGCATGCCGGCAGAGGGAGCCATGCATCCTCGTTTCATATGCACAGCCTGACACGCCAATTAACGAATTAATTTGAAAGGTGCTGTGAGAGATGAGATTAGAACTGGGATCCTCCACTGGGCAATGGCTCAGGTAGTCTCACGGAGGCTGAAAAGTGACCATGTCCTTCCCAAATCCTTCCTCTCTGCCTTGCCACCCAAGTTCAGTTCTCAGGTAAAGCCTTGGGTGGGTTTGATCTGGCCCAGCTTCTGGTGGCCGTGCAAGACATGAACCGTCTCCATGGCAGATGTGGTGGAAGTTGATGCCAGCACCTTGGTGAGCTGGGTGTGTGGGCACTGGGTGATCCACAGGCACGCAACGGACCAGGGCTGCAAGTGTGAACCTCCATGGACTGTGGGGTGAGTGACCAGGGACTGTGGCTGACCCTGCAGATGTAGAGATGGCCTTGTTTTGCATTTCCCAGGACTTGGCAATGGATTTGCTAAGGCAGACAAGAGCTTGTGAGCTGGAGCTGGGGTTGTGAGGTCTGACATCATTAGTCCTGCCCAGAGGACTGACTGTTGCACTGGCAGATGATGCTGCTCCCTTCCTTGGTACCACAAAGCCATTGAGGAATTAAGTGAAATGCAAGCACTGAACCTTCCCCAGCTGGAGTAGTGACTGCAGGCGAGCAGTTATGGGCTTTGTCTCAAAAAGCTGCTCACGTTTTTGTGCAATGGGA
Organism: Calidris pugnax; assembly: GCF_001431845.1. Lineage (NCBI taxonomy): Eukaryota > Metazoa > Chordata > Aves > Charadriiformes > Scolopacidae > Calidris > Calidris pugnax. Next base: position 5,088,604 of record NW_015090855.1, read on the forward strand.
GACTCACGTCTGGCTGGGAAGGATGCTGGAACCATCAGTTCAGGCTTGAATAATTGGTTTTGCATCTACAGTGCTGACATGCTTTGGTGAATTAGAGATGGGTGGGGAGCTCTTCACTGGGAGGAGATGGCAGCTGGATGAGCTGGTGGGGCTGGGCTGCTCCAGATTGGGAGATGTGAGCTCACATCACAGGACTGAGAGAGGCTCAAAGTGTCGTGCGAGGAGAGTGGCAGCTTCTCGCTGTGCCGTGTCTCCTGCTTTTTGGTTAATGATTTTGGAACAAGGTCTGTCTGACTCTGCTCTGGCAGTGAATGTGGCCAGTGGTGGTGTTGCCATGTGTTTTGGACCTGTTGTGGGTTAACCCCAGTTGAGCACCACACAGCCACTCGTTCACTTCTAAGTGGGACAGAGAAAGAAGAAAGGAAGAGTAAAAGCAATAAAACTTGTGGGTTGAGATAAGTGGTGTAATTAATGAAGGAAAAGTGGAAGAAGAGAGAAAGAAAACAAAACAAGGGATGCAAAGGCAAGCACTCGCCGCCTTCCTTGGTAGATTGATGCCTGGCCAGTTCCTGAGCAAAAGGTGGCTATAAACTCCTCCTCTGATCTCCCCTCTCTCCCTTTTTATTGCTGACCATGACGTTGGATGGCATGGGATGTCTCTTTGGTTCATCCACCTGGTTGTGTCTCTCCCCCAACCTCTTGTGCAACCCCAATTTATTTGCTGAGGGGCACAGTGAGAAGGAGGGAAGACCTTGCTACTGTGCAATCTCTGTTCAGCAACAGCTGAAACATTAGTGTGTTACCAGTGATGTTTTGGTCACAGATCTAAAACACAGCACCACAGGAGCTGCTGAGAAGCGAATTAACTCCATCCCAGCCAGACCCAGCTCAGGGACTGTTAAACACCTTTTATTGCACGTCCCTTTGGGGTACCCACATTGTAGGAAGGTGCCCTTTGCAGAAGAGCCTAATAGACCAGGGCAGTGGCCTCTGCCCTGTGGATCTGGTGGCAGGGGCACACTCAGACTGTCCTGGATGAAGACACGATGTTGCCAGGCCTGACCTCTGGTGTGAGAGGACAGACAGACAACCAAGTGCTGGAAGCAATCCTCATGGAGCAGGGCTGCACGTGTGCCAGCAGTGTGCCCAGCTGGCCAAGAAGGCCAATGGCATCCTGGCCTGTGTCAGGAGCAGTGTGGCCAGCAGGAGCAGGGCAGTGATGGTGCCTCTGTCCTGGGCACTGGTGAGGTCTCACCTGGAGGGCTGTGTTCAGTTCTGGGCCCCTCACTGCAGGAAGGACATTGAGGTGCTGGAGTGTGTCCAGAGGAGAGCCACCAAGCTGGTGAGGGGTCTGGAGAACAAGTCACACAAGGAGAGGCTGAGGGAACTGGGCATGCTCAGTTTGGAGAAGAGGAGGCTGAGGGGAGACCTCATTGCCCTCTACAACTCCCTGAAAGGAGGGTGTAGAGAGGTGGGGGTTGGCCTCTTCTCCCAAGGGAATAACGACAGGACCAGAGGAAATGGTCTAAAGTTGCAGCAGGGGAGGTTTAGATTAGATATTAGGAAGAATGACTTTCCTGAGAAGGTGGTCAGGCACTGGAATGGCCTTCCCAGGTGGTGGAGTCACCATCCCTGAAGGTATTTAAGAAACGTGTAGACATGGCATTTCAGGGCATGCTCTAGTGCCCGAGATTGTTGGTTTGTGTCTGTCTGTGGGTGGGTGTGGTGGTGGTGGGTTTTTTCTTGTTTTTTTTTTTTTTTTCCAAAGGTCTCTTCCAACCATGAATATTCTGTGAGGGGTGAGCTCTGGCTCAGGTGGTGTAAATTAACCTCAGTCCCTCACAGTGGTGGAGGTGGCAGGACAGGGTCTGACCTGTGACCACTCTCAGGGGGCTGTGGCTGCTGCTGAGTATCTCCCCTCAGTTCCCCAGCACGGGCTCCAGTCAGGTCTGCTGCTTCCAGGGAGGCTTTTTCCAAACCTTAGGCTGTCCTAGAACTAGAAAATCCTGCAGCTGAGTCTGTGCTGCTGATACCAAGCGCTGTCCTGGCTGTGAAAAGCTGTCTGCTGTGAAATAGAAATGAGAGGGAGGGACCATGAAGCACCAGGCTGGAAGGCCTTTTCTTTAAACCACAGCTGAGCTGGGCTTAGGCAGAGGTAGGACACAATGTCTGGTCCTGGCTTCCACAAGGCGGCACGTGCGTTTCCCTTGTGAGCCATCAAAGGCTGGTACTGAGACTCATCTCTATCTTTTTTTATATCTAGTCCATCACTGTGCTATCTGGTGCCTCCCAAGTATATTTAGAAATAGTAATGATGGGTTTTATTTCCCCTTTTCTAGCCGGTGCATGAAGCATTTGATAAGTTTATATGTTTTATATGTTTTTGTGTGTGAGCTCTGTGTCTCTGTGCACCACGATGAGGAAAGCTCTCTCATGAGCTAATCCTTCTGGTGCACCCCATCATGGGGGGCTGAGGACTGGGCAGATGTAGTGTTTGTGTCTGGTTCAGCCCTGAGCCTCTTAAAAGTTTGATGTCAGCCCTGCTGAGGGCAGCTCTGTCTTGTTATCCTGTTTCTGAATCGCAGTGGCTGCATGTTCAGGTGTGAGTTTTGGTGTCAGTTCACAGGGAGGTTTGATGGGAGAGATGGGTGGCAGGAGATGTGTGCAGGTCGGAGCCCAGCATGGGGGAGAATGGCTTTTTGGCTGGACACCAGTTGGCTTTGGATGCCCAAACTCTGTCGGAGGGCAGTTATTTGGAGGGAAGGACATGAAGGAGCACATTTGTCTGCACAGAATCATAGAATCGCCTTGGTTGGAAGAAACCTTTAAGATCATCAAGTCCAACCATTGACCTGGCAATGCCAAGTTACTATGAAACCATGTCCCTCAGCACTACATCTTAGCTGGCTTCAGCCAGTCCAATGTTTGCCTCCTGTGGTGTGAGGAGTGATGGGGACCTGGAGACAGGTGTGGGGACGTGCAGGGGACCGGTGAAGCATGGCTGGAATAAGGCTGCCTGTGCCGTTTGGGATTTCAGCACTTTTCCATCTGGAAACTTGGGCTGGGGGCAGTGGGCTCTGTTCCTGCTTGAGCACACACTTTGGGGCTATGTGCAGGAGTTCTAACGGGATTGTCATCAAACGAGCTAAAGAGGAGTGTGGAGAGGGAGGAGGAAGTGAAACAGCTGAGGGAATATGGACAGAGACAGGAAGGGTCTGCAGTGAGAGAGAGAGCAGGAACCAAATGGACACAGTGCGTGAGGGTGGCAAAGCCAGAAAAAGCCACATTTGTGTGTGGGAAAGTGGGAGTGTGTGTGTGTGTGCTGCCAGTTCTCCCCCTCTCAAGCTCAGAATTCCTTTGGGAAAGGGTGGGCACTCCTGATGAGGGTACTTGGAGCCAGCTTCTTGCTGTTTTTTGGGCTGCAAAGATCTTTCACTGTCACTGGCACTGAGTGGCTGTTGGGCTGCGTGCTGGATGGAGTGAATTAGGTGGCAGGAGTCCTGCCTGGGCGCTGAGGGGGTCTGGGGGAGGCCCCTTGCTGGAGCAGGTGAGGCTGCGGATGCACGGTAGGTCTGAAGGACTCGGAGCTGCAAAATGCCTGCACCCGCCTGTGTGGGTTTCCGTGCCCCCTCCCTGTGTGTACGCTTCCTCACGTGTTCCAGCACGATCCGACCTGCTCACGTGTATGCATATCTCTCCTTGGCTCTATTCTTTCACATGCACTTTGTCCATTTGCTTTTCTGTCCTCCCTGTTGCTACTGTAATCTCTCTCTCTCTCTCTTTCTTTTCCTTTTGTTCCCTGGGCTGCCTCTTACTTCACCATGTCCCTCTTTATTCCTTTTGATAATAATAACATTAGAACCTACGTACAAGGTCCCAAGGTCTTTGCTTTGTGCAGATACATCAGGAAAGACCCTTCAAAGCCTGTGTGCTAGAGACAGAGGATTCTCATAGTCTCACTATTGCCAGGACTGGCAGAGGCAAAGGCCCTGACTGTGAAATACGTGACCTGTGCAAAACCTCACACTGCGTCCTGTGTCCGTCCTGGAATGTCAGAAGCGAAGATGCTGGTCTTTTTTTTGATGGAGTTTTACACCAAAGCCCTGAGTCCTTATGCCTGATTGAGGAACCGGCCAATTAATTTCCCTTTATCACTTCTGCTGAGCACAGTGGTGGTTCCCAGAGCTCCCAGTCTGTCCCTTCCTCATTGTGTGCCATTGGTTTGGTAGTGACATTAAAGTGAACCTACTTGTGGATTCTGTTCTAGTCTGCTGTGTTCACGTGCTTCCAGCTTTCAGAAATGTTCTCCTTTTCAACTGCAATTTGCACATTTGGCCTCTGCTGAGAGCTGATGCTTCAATGGGATGCTGAAGCCTGGTGGTTGGAAAGCGTTTCCAGTGCCAGGGGGAGGTTGGCAGGTTTTGCCTCTGTGGTGCCCACTACATTTCCTCTGCTTGAAGGTCCTATGTGGCTGCTGGGTGCTGGGTCACAGTCTGCAAACACAATGCTGGACGGGGTTGGAGGAGGAATCAATTTTATATTTTTTTCCCACCTGCCAAAGTGGTTGGCATTCCTTGCAGAAGGCAGGTAGTTCTGCGTCTGGCTTGTAGAATCAGGACCAGAAACTTAGGCCACTTTTGTTGATTTGTCATAAGGACATGGCTCTGCTGTGCTAGTTCATCCTCATATGGATGATTTGAACTCTAGCTAGGGAAGGACTCTGAAATCAAGAGACAGGTTTAACACTTTAATTTTTTTCCTCTTAAAGTCCTCCAAGAAATGTGCATCTGTCTGCAGTGGTTTCTCTCAGTTTTGTTTAGCCACATGCCACGGTTTTCCGATGCTTGTTTCCATTTTGGTGCTCTCATAGGTTATGCCTGTGTTGGTGCTTGTGTCCTAAATTTCCTTGCTGAGAACTGGATTTGGGAAAGAGCAAGCAGCAGGCAGTGAAACCAAAAAGCCATCACCTGTTCCTGGAGTTTGCTGCAGTCTGCAGCCCTTTTGATTTATACACAGCAAAGGTCACTGAAGCAACAGGCCATTTTGGCATATTTGCTTACCCTGTGTATTCTCTTTGAGCAGCATGACCAGTATGGGGTGTCATTACTCATGAAAAGTAAAATGGACCTGGGAGTGGGGTGTAGCAGCGGGACCCTCAGTTCTCCTCTCTCTGCAGTAAAGGGCAGAAAGAGCAGGAGACAGTAAAGCCTGTGCCAGCCTCTTTGGCTGCTCTGGAGCCTTTTTGCTTGCACTGACATTGGTGGTTGTATTGGGACTGGCCACCAGCAGGACCATCTCCTGCTCTTTTGAGCTTTGAAGGGCCTTTTCTGCTGTATCTACAAAATGGTATCCCATCTGAGCCATGCACCTGGGGGAAGGTGTCATCTGCTGACACAGCAGCAGCTTTGGCAACTCTGCAGGGGTCTGAGGCATGAAGATTTTGGGAATCCAGGTTGGGAGTGCCTGTAAGTCAGTGCTGGCAGCAGGCTGCAAAGCAGTGGGCTCCCAGACAGGTGGCCGAGGTCTCTCTTGCTGAGGTGTCTAGTCCCATCCCAGGCTCATCACCCTGGGAGATGGGAATGGGTGATTTGCCTTTGGTGTTAGCTGTTGCTGTCCTTGGATCTGCCCCATGGTGTTCAGAGCTCTCATCTGCTCTGCAGCTCTTGGGAGAGCCCCCAATAGCTGAAAGTGGAGAGTGGTTCCTCCCTGGAGAAGGCATGCTAGTGAAAAATAACTGGATCTGGCCAGGTAAAATCTCTCAACAGCACCTGTAGGTACTGATGGGGCTGCTCTGTGGTGGCTGCCTCTCCAAGGGTCTGCGGCCCTTTGGAATCAGCCAGTTTGTGATGCAGAGAGTGGGTAGCACTGTTGTGCTTGCAGGGGGTATGTGAGGAGTGTGATGGAGCTGGTGGAGCAGGGAAAGCCTGGTTCTGTCTGGGCAGACAAGACAGAAACGGAGCGGGACCCTCTCACCTGTTGTAGCCTTTACTGGTGTGTGTTGGGTCTGCCCTTCCTTAAGGGGAGGTGAGAGGACTCCTCACCTCTCCACAGGGGAAGGCAGAGGGGCTGGGGAGCCTCTCTTCAAACCGTCCCATCGCTCCCACTCTGCAAACTCCCTTCCCCTCACTAGTTAGTATTAGTATTCAGTTTGTGGAACGGGCTATGCAATTAACACAAAGGTACAGTCATTCATTCTGACTGGAGGACTCACGGGATCAGATGTACTGGGGATAGGAAGCGGAGGCTTTCTGCTGGGAAAGAATGTCACAGCACAGCGGACACAGAAATGAAAAGCTATTAATAATGATCCCGGAACTTCACTTCCATCAGCTGTTTATTTAAAGGTGCTCCGTATTCAAAGCCTCCTGATTTATGTGGGCAATAACACTCACAGTCCTGGGATCACTTTTTTAAGCAAGGCTAATGGGGTGAAACCATCATACTGCGACAGTAGAGATCAAGCTGGGAAAATGATACTGGAGAGAAAAATAAACTATTGCCTATATTATCCAGGAGCTATGCTGGGCTGGGAGTCGGTGTGAGCTCCCTGCTCTTCCAGCATTTATTAAGGCTTTTACTTCCTTTTTTCTTTTTCTTTGTGAACAGAATTTACCGGGCATGGAAGGATATAAAAATTTGATTCTACCAGACAGGATGCTAAAAGCTTCTGGTTTTGCATTCAAACAGAGTTTTGTCTGTAGTGCAGCCATGTGTAGCTGTTGTGCCATGCAAGGTCCCAGGGGAGACAGCCTCCCCATCCTTGTCTCCAGGGGTTCCCGTCCTGACTCAGCCCCATTCCTGAGGGATTGGTCCCTCTGGGGAAAGTGGTTTCTGCCCTCTCCTGTCCGTTGCTTGGTTTTTGCTTGCATAGCTGTGGTATCGGGATACCTCTGTGTGCCTGGAGGAGCAGAGGTGAAACATTCAGGGCTGTGGCAAGGAGGGGGTGAAGGGGCTGCTCTGCTCCAGGCAGAGACCAGTTTCCACATGGATTCTCTTCACAGCCATTGGCCATGGCAGCATCAGCGAGGACTGTTTGGTGGGACCATGAGTGCTGGGCCAGAGCTGACCTGGCTGGTGGATTGGCACAAACTCTGGATGTTTACCTCTTCCTGCAGAAGGGAGGTTGGGTTGTGGGTGCAAGAATGTCTTGAGGCTGGAGGGATGCGAGAGACCTGTGCCAGTTTCTTCTGGATCTGCCAAGTGAGCTCTTAGGGGACAATAGTTGGTTTCACCAGCTCCCTCTGGCCATAGAAAATCAGGTTGGAAGGGACCTCGAGCTTCACCTGGTCCAACCTTTCTTGGCAAATCTGGCAGAGTGCAGAAGGAATGTTGAATGTTGGCCATCCAGAGCATACGTGACCTTGTGGTACCTACGAGGCAGTGAGCAGCTTTTGGCAAAACCCATCTGTTTTTCCTGGGGAAGGGAAATAGGACTTTAAGCTGCTGAGCTGTGGGGCTGGCAGCTGGGGTCTGTGTTGCTCTGGACAGGGTCAGACTCCTGGGACGTGCCTCCAAGTGCTGTCTGTCATCAGAAGCTGGTAGTGGTGGTGTAATTAGTAGAATGAAACAAATGATTGCAAATAAATAATGCATCTGTCATTAATGATTGAATGCAAAATTTAGCGTATTGCTGTTGTCTTCAAGTTGCCTACAAGGAGATCATAATCCTTTAGTCTGTCACAGGCTGGAGAAAGCCTTTATCTACAGCTCATCGTTGCCAGGTGTGCTGTGAGGATTGCTTGCTTGGAGACCTGGCCTAGCAAGAGGGTCAAATTCCTCCTGGTTGTGCTTTGCTTTGAATGAGTCTCTGCCTGCATGACCATCCAGAAGCCCTTTTTGGTGTGTGAAGCTCTGGTGCCCTTTCTCAAGAACATCTGCTCATTACTGGCCTGTTCCTGCTCAAAGTGCAGCCTTAGGGACCTAAGGAGGGATGTAGCAGGGCTCTCATGGCCTGGGGCAGCCCCGAGGGGTGTATGGTGGCTCAGTTCTTGCTGTGCCTCCTCTTGGAGATGCAGACTTTCAAATCCATTTGGTCAAAATTAGCTACCCATGATTAGCCACCAGAGATTTCTGCCAACTGTGGTGGGTTTTTCTGAGCAACGCTGCATCTTAGCAAAGCATATTTGCCTCCTGTTTGAGGGATGAGGCTGTGCCACGTTCAGCTTCAGGTTCCTGAATTTCTGCAGTACCAAGATTCCTTCCTTTCTCCCCAGCCTGTTCGCTCAGGAATTTCTGGAGAGCCGGAAGGTTTGAGGCTGGAGTCTTTTCCACATGCCAGAAAAGCCTGTGTTTAGACAGGAGGGTATTGCTCAGGAGGTGGTTGGTGGTGATGATGGTGCATTGAGGGGTGAGGTGTGCTGGTGTGGTGCTCCGATTGCCACATGGATGCTGCAGGGGCAAGTCTGGTAGCCCGAGTGGCTGAGGAGTGTGGATGCAGAGCAGTGGATTTTGGCAGGATGCTGTTGCAGAAATAATTTCCTTAACTGTTATAGTATCTTGTTTCTAATTCTTATTTAATGAGGTTCTCTGAAAATAAGAAAAATCATTGTAACAGTTTTCTTAAGTGTGAAAGATCAGGCTGAAATTGGCATTAAAGAGACTAATTGCTCTCATTCTTCCGCCTTTCTGACAGCTGTTTATTGTCGCAGACCTCGTCCTGAGGAAACCACTTGCCTCTTCAGGCTGCTTTCAGCCTAAGGCACCTGCAGCAGAAAGTTGGTGCCTGCTTCTAATCTGGGCTGGGGACAACTTGATTGTCCCATCACACCGGAAAGAAGTGCTGCTGAAGCTGCAGGTGTGAGACCTTTGCTGCCGCTGCCCCAGGTCTTCTCTGCTTTTCACTGCTCTCATGACCCCCCCACGTCAGCATGGATGACCCCGAGCTGACTTGGTCTGAGTCTCAGGAGGACTGCACTGCCACGGGAAGAGACTTCCCTGGTCTCCTGAGCTCTGCAAAGAGGGGCCACAAGTCTCCCATCACGAAAACTGAGAAATTTCCAGGGACAAAATTGCCAAGAGGATTAAAATGTATAGGGACAAAGAGTGAGCAGCAGCAAGACCTTCCCGAAAGTGATGTGTGCAGGCCATTTTATTTGTTTAACCACAGGACTGAGTCTGACCCTGACCTTGAACCCAAAGCTCCAAACTGAGGGAAGGTTCTTTGAACCCTCCTGGCTCAGTATAACACCCACTTGTTATTCTCTGTAGGAATCTGGGGAGACTTTCACCAGAGGTGGAAAGTTGCAGACAAGAAAGCTGTGAACATCTTCGATTTTCCATTTAATCACACAATATTGAATGATAAATAATTCATGCATCTGCCAAACATTTGCTTAAAAGAACCCAATTCCCTCCACATTTGTCAAAGTGTAAGAATTCCTTTTGTGGGTGGTTTTTTATATATATTTTAACCCATCCTTTAAATCGTATCCAGATGCCTACTTGTCTGGGCTATCAGCTTTGATTCCACTCACCCTGTTTTGGGCAGTCTCCACTGCCTTTCATGGAATCATGGAATTGTTGGAGCTGGAAAAGACCTTCTAGAGATCATCTAGTCCAACTCCCCTGCCAGAGCAGGGTTGCCCAGAGCACATCACTCAGGAGCATCCAGGTGGGGCTTGAAGATCTCCAAAGAAGGGGACTCCACACCCTCCCTGGGCAGCCTGTTCCAGGGCTCTGTCACCCTCACCCCAAAGAAGTTTTTCCTCATTTGAGTGGAACTTCCCATGTTCCAGCTTGTGCCCATTGCCCCTCGTCCTGTCACTAGGAACCACTGAAGAGTCCGGCTCCATCCTCCCTCAAACCGCCCTTTAGATACTTATAAGCATTGATAAGGTCTCCCCTCAGCCTTCTCTTCTCCAGGCTAAAGAGTCCCAGCTCTCTCAGTCTTTCCTCATAAGGGAGATGCTCCAATCCTTCAGTCATCTTTATTGCCTTATGCTGGACTCTCTCCAGTAGTTCCCTGTCTCTCTTGAACTGGGGAGCCCAGAACTGGACACAGGATTCCAGTTGTGGCCTCCCCAGTGCAGAGCAGAGGGGGAGGATGACCTCCCTCGACCTGCTGACCACACTCTTCCCTGTGCACCCCGGGATCCCACTGGCCCTCTTGGCCACAAAGGCACATTGCTGGCTCCTTCTTGTCCCTTCTGCTGGCCTCTGGGGCCCAAAGAAGTGGCAGCAAGATGCAAGGAGGTGAGTGATGGTGGTTCCTGTGTGTCCTTGGGCTGTGCCACAGGAATCAGTCCTGGTGGGGGGGGAGGTTTGTGAGGGTCCTCTGCCCTGCTGTGTGGGAGTGTCAGGCAAGGATGTGCAGGAAGCATGATGGCTGGGTCAGTGACCATTGCTGCAGGCATTGGAGGAGCAATAATGTCACCTTGTTCTCCTGCCCAGCCAGAGACAGAGTCTCCTTCATGTGCTCCATGTCACCTTTACCTGGGTGTTGATGCCAATTTGGCACTGACGTTCAGTTCCTCTTTGGCCAGTCCCCTGGCTCAGTCCTGTTCTTCAGAAGTTTCTTGCAGTAGCCTTGACTAAGATAATCTCCTGTAATTTATGGATTTTGCTTCCCTTGTCATTTTCTGCCAGTTCAGACCGACTTTTTTTTTGTTTTTGTTTTTCCTTTCAGCTTTTATATCGGATTTGGGCTCACAGCAATGGGGCTTTTCTTTTTTGCTTGGTTGTTTTTTGTGTGTCTCCCCTCTTGGTCTTTTTTCTCTCCCCTCAGCTGGTGAGAGCTCTGATTCTTCTTGCCGCTGTTAATGATTCTGTTCACAAACCTTCAAGAAGCCAGACAGATATGTTGCATTTCCTTTCCCTGCTGAAGCCATCGGTGGGTCCAAGCATGCATGATGCTTAGCAGCGTACAGCTTTCCTGTGCGAAGGGACGACCAGCCATGCCCTGTCAGATCTGAGCGCTCAAGTGCTTTGTTTTGCTTTTTCGCTCACACTTCAGGCAGTTTGTCAGGTTTGTGGGAAAGAGCGACTCGCCTGCGATCCCTGGAATCATCCCTTGGGATCAGCCTTCCCTCTCTCCCATCGGGTGGGAGATGCCAGTGCTCCCGATGCACGGGGCTCGGTGGGGTGGCAGTGGGAGTTGGCACCACGGGTGTTTTGCTCTGTGCCAGTGTCTGTGTGTCCAGCTGTGCCAGTGTCTGTGTGTCCAGCTGTGGTGGTGCTGTCGGATGTATCCCAAGCTGCTGGATGCCCAGGCTTTAGCACTGATTCAGCAGAGGGATGAGGAGGCCAGTGCTGGTGCTGTGCTGTCTCTTGGGTCTCCCAGGCTCCTGCCTCTGGGGATTTGTGAGAGCAGGGAGACCTCCCCCGTGGGAAGCAGGAGGGAAACACCTTCTGCCAGCGTTCCTCTGAAGCTGTGCTGAGCGTTGCATACACAGCTGTGGCAAGAGGGATCCTGAGGGGAGCCATGGGAATGTCCAAGGAGGAGGAGGGACTGCCGTGGGGCAAGTAGAGCTGGTGTGTAACAGGTCTGCTGTGGAAGCACTTGCAGTCCCTGCTCTGAATGGCAGGAAGGTGTGCTCAAGAGCTTGGAGGGTGAAATTTGGAGAGGGGAAACCACAAACGGCATAGCAGAGTGGTGGCTGCTGTCTCTGGGGCCAAGCAGTTCCTATGCCCTGGACGTGGACAGCAATCCTCTCCAGGGGTGTGTTCTCTCCTGTCTGACTTGTCCCCTTGGCACTGGGAGGTAGAGATTTACATGCTCAGCTGGGACAGCAGTTTGTCCTGAGCCTGGTTGCTCTACCTGGTTACTCAGAGCCTCCTGAGAGCTGTGATCAGCTGGCTCCTGGTCTGGGGACTGGTGCAGGTGTGCTGGCCGTGCTGGTGCAGCTTGCTTTGCCCGCTGTGGCTACCTGGCTACCTGCACTCCAACCTGCAGATGTGCTCGACGCAGAGTGACTCCATCCCTCCTGCTCCTTCTTGGTTTGGAGATGGTTTCTCCCAGGCCTGGACAGAAGGCATCATGTATATATTCAGGGTCACAGGAAGATGCCTTTGCTTCCACCTCCTCTCAGAGATTGTTTTTAAAGGCAAATTAAAAGTATTGTATTCACGTAGACAAGGCATGAAAATTCCATATTTGGAAAAGAATTGCTGCAGAGCGAGACCGTTATGGCTGTAAAACCCTCTTCCCTAAGGCAGACTTTGAGATTTTCTTTGCAATTAAAATTTCTTTGAAACTTGGACCACAGAAGATTTGGAGGAAAAAAAAAATATCTCCTGAACTTTGAAAATACTTTTTTTTTCCAAACAATGCTTGTGTGAGAGCTTTAACAAATAATGTTCCTCCCAGTGTGTCTGATAGCAGAAAGTGACTGAACATGAGAAGTCAAAAGGTTGTGAATAGCTCCTGCTCTGACGGCTGCTGCACTCTTCTATTAGACTTTCTCAAGGCAGCATCAAAGGGGACAATAATTAAACTTAAAGCAACTTAAAAAGAAGGGAGAAAATGGATGTTTAGTCATACAGTCCTGAGCATTGTGTAGGTAGCAGTTCCTCTGGAAAAACAACTTTACCTGGGCTGTGTGCGAGTTTATCTGAGAAGAAAAGGAAAGGGAAAAGTCCCCTGCTGGGAAAGCAATTCCAAGGAAAACAGAAAGAGGAAACTCAGAGATTTACTTCAAGAACAAGTGTGACTAAACTTTTCCTAAATATAATGGGCTTTCTGCCCTGTTGCCAAAGCTGAGGCTAGGGTGACATTAGTGAGAAAACTTGATTTTATCATTATCTGCCTGTCTTCCGTGCTCTGTATCGGGGCTGAAGACTTGCTGAAAGGCAGATTGCTATCAAACATTGCTTTGCACAGTCTGGACTTGCACTTGGGATATGTTCATCCAGTAACTGTGGTTACACAAACCTTTCACCGCGTAAGTAAAAGTAGAAGTAATTTAAATATCCTCTTCAAAAGCCTCTACACTTTTGAATCCCTTGGCCGCTTATCTCCAGCATTTGTACACACTGTGATGCTCTGTGCCATCCAGATCAGTATCTCCAGCCATCTCTCTCTTGACTGGCAAAATGTGTTGAGATTCTGGAAAGGACACTGAATTAGAATACGCCTTCTGCAGACTGTATTTCAACAGAGGGATGCTGTGGGGGTTCCAGAGCTTGCAGGGGTGAAAGCCTGTCTAGTTTGCAGTTGCTTTCTGTGGCACCGCAGTACCCTGACGCGTTGTCCAGCTTTGTTTTATCTGAACATTGGGCCTTAAATGCCCCACCACTGATGAGATCTGCTGTGGAAGGGGAACTTTGCAGTGCAGCAGCCATGATCATAATCTGTCTTGATGTGAGTGCTCATCCCACACCTTTGCTCTCACCAGAGCTGATGTCCCTTATGGAATTAGCAATGCATGTTAGTGTATTCCAGCCAAAGACACTTGTTTGTGGTGGCTGTGGGTACCACAGTGGCGCAGAGGGCATTGGAGCAGCAGCCAATGTCAGCTGCAGTGTCTGTCCCTAGTATTTTAAATCTGCTGAGCATTCCCTGTAGGGCTGAGGGGTGGATGCCCTGGTTATTCCATTGTCCAGCCCAAAGGGGTACATTGTAAAGTGCCTTTTGGATGCTAGGAAGGAGCTGTGAGAAGTTATGGGGATACAGATGGGTGCTTGGTCATGGCACAGTGGTCCTGGGCTGGTGTGCGTTGTCAGAGGTGGAGTGTGGGGTGCTGGATGCTTACATGTGTTAGGCTTGCCATGTGGCCAGGTGTGGAGTTGATAGTACCTTACATCTGGCACGATTGCCTCCTCCCTCATCACTAGATTTTGAGAATTTCGTAGAAGAAAAAAAAAAAAGTATCTTTGCCTCATCTTGTCTTACAATATCCAGTAGAGAAAGTGAGCTCCAGAGAGCCTGAGTTCATGTTGTAGCCCTAGGCCTGGAGATTATGAACTGTCTTAAAGCTTTGCAGCAGCTTTGCCATGCTTGTATTACCTCCATACAACAGATACTGGAAGCGTGTTCTAGCCAGCCTGCTCCTTTTCCCAGGAAGGGGAGCATTAAGTGGATTTGAATTCTGCTTAACAGGAGGAGACGTGGTGTTACACACCGTGTGCTGCACTGGAGGCAGTGCTAGAGAAGTAATTGCAGGCTTTTTGCTGCCCCGTCTCCCAGCAAGGTCCACGCTGCCCACGCTCTCGGGTGTGAAGCAGGCGGGGTCCCTGTGGATGCAGACTCTGAGATGGGGCTAGTATGGTCCCCAGAGATGCTGTTGTGCTTGCAGGTGGCCTCAGCTGTTGCCTTACAGCTGTCACAGCTGGCACGTGTGGGTGGTGCTGGACCCTGTGCTGGGCTCCCTGTGTCCTCTTGGGGTGTGGGTATGCCATGGAAAAGCAGAAGGCCCAAGCTTTAGGGAGCTCCTGTCTTGTGCTTGGTATTCATTCTGTGGCTCTGCCTTCCCAAGAGAGGCACAAACGGTGCCTTACTTTTGTCTCGCTCCCCAGCAGCTTTTGTAGCATTATGGTGGCCATTCTGAAGATGGAGTGGTCCCGATGCTCGTGCAGGCAGTTTGAGTGACTGCCGGGAGGTGCTGAGGAGCCAAGGCAGTGCATCCAGCCCTGCGTTAGCTCAGGCAGCGAGCTGGGGTTGGGGAGGGAGGAATCTCCTCCTGCTCTGTTGTGTCTTTCCCAGCTGCTGGGGAGCTCTGCGTTTTCTGCTGATTGGAAGGGCTTGTCTCAGGGGAACGGTGCTGGTGTGGCAGTGCTTCCCATCGAGCTGCAGGAGGACATGGCCTCAAGTTAGGCCAGGGGAGGTTTAGGTTGGATACTGGGGAAAATTTCTTCACCAAAAGGGTTATTAAACATTGGAAGAGGCTGCCCAGGGAGGTGGTGGAATCGCCATCCCTGGAGGTATTTAAGAGGTGTAGATGTGGTGCTTTGTGACACAGTTTAGTGGTGGTTTGGGCAGTGTTAAGTTGATGGCTGGACTTGATGATCCTAAAGGTCCCTTCCAACCTAGATGATTCTGAGGTCCCAGGGTGCTTGCTTGGCCTCTGGTTGGCGTCACTCCTCCCTGGGCTCCTCGGGCACTACTGCCCTGTTTCTGGAACTGCAGCCGTGTTGGACAGTAGTACAGTCTGGAGCTGTAGGGCTGTGATGTATTGGGCAGTGCCATCTTTGTGCGCTGTTGCCTGCCTGTGTCTCCCCCCTCCCTCTGCCTGCTCTCCCCCGCATCAGCCTGCATTTGTAAAATGAAATAAATATTGACACGGACGGGATGCTATTCAATTTGTCCTGATCACTGGGCTGCGGTGAGTTCTGACAGAGCACAGTGTAAAACATAAGCTCAGGATGTAATTTCTGCTGTCAACATGATGTACAGTACGGCTGTGCCAAATACACACCGACAAACTGCACAAGCTCTTGTGGGGCAGGAGGGGGGGTTTGCGCTGATAATTGGAAAGCAGGAATGACAGAGAAGCAGGAGAGAGGACATCGTCCCGGACCTGGGGTGGTGTGAGGGTCTGGTGCTTCATGGCGTTGCATGGAACCCCCCCTGGCACTGCCGGTGCCTGGGCATGCTGCCCTGCAGCCACACGTGTGCCTTGCACCCGCAGCCACCCGCATCCTGCCGCCTGCTCGGGATGCTGCGCTGCGGCTGGCTCTGCCTGCACCAGCTCCCACCCGTGTTATTTATGGCTCCGCTGCTCACGTGTGGCAGAGAGAAGTGGCACTTCCAGCTGTTGGTGAAAGGTCTTCAATAACAATGGGGGGGAAATAAATGTCGTGCTGGTCTTGGCTCCTGTGCATGGGACCTTCTGTGGTGCTCTGCAGCCCCGGTGGACTTTGAATCCTGCCCTCCAAGGGCACAAGCAGGACTTGGGGCTCTTGTGTCTGCTGCCTCTGGAAGCAGTCCGTGATGTGAGAGCTAGAAAGAATCATAGAATCAATCATAGAATGGTTTGGGCTGGAAGGGACCTTAAAGATCACCAAGTTCCAACCCCCCTGCCCTGGGCAGGGACACCTCCCACCAGACCAGGTTGCTCAAAGCTCCATCCAGCCTGGTCTTGAACCCCTCCAGGGATGGGGCAGCCACAGCTTCCCTGGGCAATCTGTCCCAGCATCTCACCACCCTCAAAGAAAGGTGTGCTCGCTTAGAAGAGACGTGACACTGACCCTGGCTGTGGCCTGATGCTGTGCCAGGAGAGAAGCAGACTGAGAATTTATGGGTGGAGAAGAAGAACCCAGTTTGTGGCACTATGAGCCTTGCCACAGCTGTGTCTCTGGGTCAGGGTTTCTGGGTGGCTGGAGCTGGCGATGGGTGGCACAGATGGGCTCTGCAGCGTCTCAGAGGTGCACTGAGGCAAATTGCCTTACACCACCTGCCCGGCTGCACGTGGGAAGAGCGTGCAAACAGCCTAGCCGAGTGTGGCTGAACTTTGGACATGTGAGGCAGCCGCCAGCAAACCACATTAGTTCAGAGGCAGCAGTGAGAGGAGAAATCTGCTAAATGCAAAAAAAAAAAAAAAAGGGGGGCTGATTTTTTTTTCTCTTCAACCAAAAGCAGGTTGTCATTTCTTTCTCTTTTCAATTATAAAAGCTTCTCCCCCAGCTGTTTTCTCTCTGAAAGGCTATCATCCCGTTTTTCTCTCTTTTCCCCCAAGTAACTATAAAATGCACAGAAAGCAAATGACAGAATAACCTCAAAACTGATCCAGTTCAGGCAAGGACATGCTACAGCAAGTCTTCAGCCCAAATGACCTCCTTTCAGGGCCTTTTCGCTTTGGGATGACACAGCTATACTCTACATCACCTAGCCTAGAGAATCCACAACACCAGTGCTTCAGAAGAAAGCCATCTAATCATAGTAAGTCAGAAGTAAATTAATGAGCTGCTCTAGAATATCTTTTGTTTATTTTCAGGTAGGTCAAATTAAATTATTAAGGATGTACCGGTTTACTAATACACACTGTTATTAGTGCTATGAGTTTAAATTCCTTGACACCTGCACTGCAAACTCTCAGAGCTGAACAAGCCCAGAAATGAACTGCAATGTGAGCAGGAAAAAAGGACACACCTGAGTGCTTCTGAAGCAAACTAATAGACCACTCTGTCAAGTGTCTGAGCTGCCTGATTGATTTCTTTCTTTAAAAACAGACATTTACCATTAAAAAAAAAAAAAAGGTATTTTCTGGTTTTGCTGGTAATGGCTGAGGCTCCAAACACGAGGTTGTGGTTCCCACAGCAACGGCAGCCCAGCCCGTGCAGGCTCAGCGGGACCCTCCTCTCCCTGCTCTGTGGCGTGCTCGGATGCAACAGGGCTGAGCAAGTTGCCTTGGGAACTGTGGACCAGCTTGTCCACCAGCCGGGGAGCAGCTCTGCCCGAGCCGTGCTCACCCACTGCGGCATCTTTTGCCCTCTCTTCCTCTCCTCCTGCCTTGCTTTACTGCGTGCATTTAAATTGTTGCTTTTGCTGCTTTATTGATGCCGTGCGGCGCGTGGCCACTTCCATTTATACGCTGTAGCTCTGGCAAGGCTGAAAGAAAAAAAGCACCAGTGCCTGTTTCCAAACAAGTAGCTGTGCCATCCCTGTGTGCGTACGGGGCTGGCTCCAGTAGTCAGGTCGTGCTGGAAATGGGCAGCTTGCAGATGGCACTCGGGTGTGAAATGATGGGAGGAGGGGAATGGGGATGGCTCCTACTGCCCTCACGGAGCCAGTGTTGATGCTGTGTGCCCTGAGCCCAGGGTAGTGTGCCACCTCCCTGCCAGCTCAGGGCCCTTGGATGCTGACATTCCTTGTAGTGCCTGCATCTGCATCATCAGGCTGACTTTCAGCCTCCCCCCATGCATTCAGGAGGTCTTCAGTGGCTGCAGAACTGCTCTCTGGCAGTGACATTGCTGCCTTGTCAGGCTTCTGGCAGGGCTTTATAAACCAGCGCGGTGTAGCCTGGGTGGTGAGGAGAGGGTGTCAGGATGGGCAGAGAGGGAGACATCATCAACTGGTGACTGCCTCACCCCAAGGCTCTGCTTACACAGTAGTCCTTGAGAAGATACGCAGATGGACTATGAAGTTCTCTTTCTGGTAGTTGCATTTACTGGGTACAACCCGTTTGTACTCAGGCTTTGGAATGTCTGGAGGCATCGCCTGTCAGAGTGCTGCAGGGTGGCAAGGGCAGAGATGCTGCATGGGGTGTTCTCCCCACGCTTACTGCTTGCCCTGGGTGCTGGCCTGAAGCTCTTGCTCTGGCCCAGCTGGTGCCGTTCAGTTTATTGACATCTCTCACTGTCTGGGGAACTTACTCCAACACAGCCACAAATTTCCCAGACGTGAGAGATTGGAGAGATGCCGTTTGTGGCAGTGGTACACTATATCTTGTTCAGTGTATCTTCTATATATCCATGTAAGTGTGATAAAACAGGTTTGTATGTGTCCTGTTACTGTCTTTGTGAGTGTCTTGCTCTGAATTCTGCTGCAGGTGGGGCACCCTCAGCTCCGTGGCTCCAGAGCAGGGACCTTTATATCTGTGTTTGATCGATGAAGGCTGCAGTGATTTTATCCTGTGAGACTTCTAACGGTGGGAAAGAATGACTCAGTCGGTCACCCATCTCCAGGTCATCTCACTCCCTTAGGTATAGTCTCTGATGTTAAATATTGTGATGTTTGATAGGGGTTCTCACCAGATTGGCAAGAGTAGCTGGCCCTTCAGAAGCGGTGGCAGGAATGGCTCCCGCGTGGGGAGGTCTCGCTGAAGAGGGAGTCGTGCCACTGCCAGCAACCTTCTGTGCATGGTGTGGGGAGGTCTTAATAACAACCGATCCAGCAGGGAATAGGAGTGGGAGGGAATGTTGGTGTTTCTGTACAGTGATTGCTAACATAAACACACACTGGAGCCCTTGTGCTCCTTGGAGCATGAGGAGCACAAGGCTTGTACGTGTGAGGGCTGATGTGCACGTGTGCGCGCAGTACAGCGTGTGTACGAGGAGTTTAGCATGTGCACATGGAGAGGAAAACACCTGTGTACATCCAAATGAGGCACAAATATGGTCAAAGGAGAGCGCCAGTGTGTGTGAGTGCTCTTAGCTGTGCATGGGATGGAACGTGAGCGTGAGCCCTTGTGTGTGAACAGATTTCTGCACGTTGCAGGGCACACTGCTTGTGAATGATGAAGAGGCAGTGTGGAATGATGCCTGGCACTAATGCCCCACATTTCCCAGTGTTTGTCCAGGCAGGCAAATGCAGAAATGACAGTGCAGCTCACCGGATGCTTCCAGGAAACTGCCCTGTCGGTGCTGTGTCACACTTGGGGAGTGGCAAGAGGAAGGAAAAGCTAGGGAAATACTTGTGGGCTGCCCCTGCTCTGAACTGCTAGGGCTGTTTAGAATCACGCAGGGGGTTGTGTGGGGCACGGTCCAGTTCCCCTTCTACGGGGAGTAGATGGCTACCCAGTCCAGGATCATTTCCCTTTCCTTTCAGCCTCTTTCCCCCTCCCATTTAGAGTAACAGATGACAGGAGATTAATCTGCAAACCGGTGAAGGTATGCATGTTTCATGAGTGGTTCTGGCTGTGGCTGGTGTCACAGGGCTGTGGTGGAAGTTCAGGGTGATGGTGCAGGGAGGGATGGATGCTCCATATCCATCCCCATCTCCTGGTCAGGCTTCTTCTCCCCAGGTGCTCACTGCATGCTGTCTACCCTTGGCCACAGGTCTCATGTCTTCATCCTTAGTGCCTTGTGAGCGGCTTGAAGCTTACTCCAGAGCCCTTTCTTAAACTTTAGCTTTAAAATCAGCCAGGCGGCCAGTCCTTGAAGAGATGCTTTTCTCCTAGCCCATGGCTGCAGAAGTGAGGTGATGGGAAAACTTCTGCTGGGAAAAATGGCAGCAGTGGCTGGACAGCCAGCACCTCCCACTGCCAGGTGCTGGCATCCCCTGGTGTCAGCATGGTCTGTGTGTGCAGGACTCATGTGGGCTGGCCCTGAGGGTGCTGTCTACATGTCTCCCCAGTGGTGTGGGCAGCGATGGTGCAGAAGATCTCACTCCCCTTGGCAACCAGGGCAGTGTGGTGAGGATGGGCCCTCAACAGTGGGACCTTTTGGTTTTGGAGTCCCCTTTGCTGGAGCAGATGTCCACCGTGATGAGAGTTCTGCAGCTTGCTGCCTTCCCTTCCAGGGTACCTTCTCCAGCAGGACCGGTTGGGCTTTGTGGTGGGACACCTGGGGCAGGGCAGGGTGGGAGATACTGACCAAGGCTGCAGAGGCAGTGTGGGGGGGGTAACATGGAGCTCCACTGTCACACCAGCACTGACACCTTGGCCTTTTCCAGGCTCCTGGGGATGCTGCCGGCTGCCCTGCGCCTCCCTGTGTGATCCCCCAGAGGATGGACGCGACTGGCATCAGCTGGGCAAAAGATCCTTCGCCGGGTGCTGGGATGTCATCCCCCTGGAGATGGGAGTTACAAATGGGCTTGTGAACTGCACGTGTGGCACCTGTGCCAGTGCCTGTGCTGCTGGATCCTTGGCACAGTAGTCCGTGGCCACGTGGGACAGGCGAGACGTTGGCTACAGCAGCTCATCCTCTTGACTTCTCTGGGAAACCGTGTGGAAAAGCTTCCCTTTGCTTCCTGTGGATGACGGTGGTGGGTGCCCGTGCCCCGCACGTGGCTGGGGAGCTTCCTGCCCGCTGGAGGGGTGGGCAGTGGGCTCTGTGGGACCCCGCTCCCCAGCGAGACCAACGGTGGCGGAGCACGGAGCCCTGCAGCTCTGTCCCCGGGGACAAATGCCAGCTGCCAGACTCTTCTCTGGAGACCCAGGAGCAGCCTGTGAGGCACCAGCGCTGACGGCTCCCGCGCTAGCAGCGGGTGGTCCAGGACGCTTGTTGTCACAGATGTGACTCCAGCTGCTGGGACAGCAGTGCTCCAGCTGCAGGACAACGGCATGCAGCAGGGATGGGGATGCTCTGCGCTGACCGGTGAGCCCCACGCTGCTTGTGTGGACTTTTCTCCTCCTCCTCCTCTTCCCTAAAGGATGCTAATTGCCCCTCCAAAAGCTACTGCTCATGCAGCCTCCTAGAGTGCAATGGCGAAGGGTCTGCAGGGCTTCTCGTGGACCATGCTGCTGCTGTTCTGCGCCATCCAGGAGCTGGGGGCCTGGGCCATGCACGCTGCAGTGGAGAGCCCTGGCCTCGGGCAACCGGGGGACCCTGCGCTGCTGGCCGGCGGGCGAGTGAAGCGTGGCTGGGTCTGGAATCAATTCTTTGTGGTGGAGGAGTACACAGGCACGGAGCCGCTGTACGTGGGGAAGGTAAGGTAACCCTATGTCTTCATGGGGCTGACCAAGCCAGAGACAGAGCAGGGCACGCTGGCAGCATGGTCAAGCCTGGCAGGAGGGTGAGGACCTGCTTGAAGGTTGCTAATGGGGGCCTGGTTAGCTCTATGAACTGGAATGGCAGGAGCCTGGTCCCAGCTGGGGCGTGGTGGTGGTGAGGTTAATGTGCTCCCAGAAAACTCTAGGGCAGGAGCACACCAAAATTCACATCTATATTCTTCCAGTTGTGTGCTGGGTTCCCATGGTGTTTGGGGTGGGTGCAAGAAGGGGTTCAGCTCTGGGGGCTGTTGTGGGGGGCAGTGGAGAAGGCTTAGCTTCCATCTCTGTGGGTGGACCTGCTGGGCTGGAGCAGATATGTAGATCAGGCAGGACGGTCATCTGTTCATGCTGGTCCTTGCTATATCTTGGGAGCTGAAGTGCTGCTGTAGCACCAAGGGCCCTCCTGCCCCAGCGGTTGCTGCTGCAGGTGCAACCCTGACTTCCTGAAGATGGTCTATCCTTGGTCCCATAGCCCTTTCAGCATGGGGATCATGTGCTGGGTTTTGTTTCGTGGCCCCTGCTGGTCCTGGAAGGACCTCCTGGATCTGCAGGCTACAGCAGCTGTTTCCTAGCTAATTATCTCAGAAAACTGTGGCTGGTGGAGGAGATGTCCCATTCTTGTTGTGGAATGACAATCCTGCTCTTGTTTGTGGCCAGAGTGAGGTTGTTTCAGGATTTATGTATCTGGCCTGCACAGTGTGGGGTGGAAGGTTCTTGGTGTGGGTGTGCAGGGCTTGGAGGGACTGGTGTCCTGAGGCTGAAGGAGCATTTTGCCTTGGGGTTGGTGGGCTTTGCCCTTTTCTGGGGGCTGTGGAGAAGCTGCCCTGTGGCTCCCATGTGTCAGGAGGATGTGCTATTTGTCTGTTGATGAAGGCAGTGCCAGCTGTTGGGACCAGTCAGAGGAGTGTGCTGCAAGACAGAGCTGCCCCTGGGGGGGTATGGGCTCTCCCCAAAGGAAAATGTACAGGGGCTCACGCAGGGGGGCTGTCTGATGGCCTCAGCCCGCCTGGTCGTGAGTCTGCAGGAGGCTTGAAAATGGGCTCCTTGGCTAGCGGCCAGCTGGGATTTCGAGGGTGATTTGTGTCCATTTCGGCAGACACTCGAAAGGCGCACTCCTCTGCCACGGCGCTCGGTGCAGTTACAGCTAATTCACAGCTCCCCTGGGGAGAGACTCCAGGCATCAAGCCCTGTCAAACTCCGGAGGTAGCCTAGCAACCGCCTCGTCTCCAAAACGAACCCGGGGAACCTACAACTAACCCATTTTACAGCCCCTTTCCACCTCACTCACCGCATCGCCCACCCCACTCTGAAAAAGCAGCCAGCCTGTGCTGAAAGCCATTCCCTAGGAATATTGCTCCTGAGGGCTGAAGGCAACCCAGGGCTGGGCTTTTCCTGGGGTTGGGAGAAACTGGGGGGTCCACCTGGGACAGCCAGGGTGGGGTACCCCCCAGCTTCCCAGGGCAGTGGGGCCAGACCCCCCCCAAGGCCCAGCGTGTGGGTCTGGGAGCCTTCCTGCATGGGGAGGACCCACAGCTCCATGTGGTGTAGCTGGGGCTTGCCCTCCGTGGACACCTCTTGCACACCTACGTGTGCTTTTCCAAGGGCCGATACCATTTCCATAAAATCTGGGTTCTCTGGCTAATCCTTCTTCTGAACTGTAATTTCCCCTGAGGCTGCTGTCAGTTTGATGTGGATTTCTTTGGGTTTTTTAAATAGAATTATGGGGTCAGCACTAGTTACAAACTTCTGCATGTGGACAGATCTATTTTAGATAGAGGAGAGGATTAAAGGGAAAAAAGCAGATTTAATTAAGTTGCTAATATTTAAAGAAAATTGATGAACTCGGGCTTTATGAGTTGGAGCAAACAGAGTGCGCCTTTATTACGGGCTAGTTTTTATTTGATTTTTCTTTCTTTTCCAGCCCCAGAGTCATTTTTTATTTGTGTATTTTTGCTTTCTGTTTAATCGCTTTTAATAAGGAATGTGCACATTTAATTTTGATTTAATTATTAGTTAGTAATTACCGGCTTCGTAAAAAATCCTGATTGTAGCCTTTTAGGACAAGGAAACTATTTTCCTGTTTAATAAACTGATGAGCTTTTTGTCCACCTCCTCAATAGCTGCTGTGGATGCTTTTGTCCTTGACCAGAGGAGCTGAGTTGGGGATTCCCTCTGCTCCTGGGGTGCAGAGCTGAGCTGGAAAGGGTTTGGGGGAAGGTACGGTGGGGGTCCCCGGGTCAGCACGGGGCTGTGCCATGTCAGGGGTGCCCATGTGTGGTGCTCCCTGAGCCTGCCTGCTGTACTGGAGAGACAAGGCAGGAGAAAGCATCCCTGGGATGCAGTCTGGGCCTGTGGCATCTCCCCTCCCATGTCTGTACTCTGTTATACTGCCCTCCCCCATTAGTTGTTGCTTAGTCAAGCAGCACAGATTTAGCTCTTTTAATCTTCCCTTGTAAATCAATCACTGCAGCCCCTTGAGCCCAGGCTCCATTTTTCTTCCTTAGTGTTCCAGTTTGCAGGGATGCTGGTGCCTGCTCTGAGCAGTCAGCGATGAGCAAATATGTAAAGAGGATGTGCTGAGAGCTCGGTGTGGTCCTGGGAAGAGGTGCTGGGTGCTTTATCTCTGGCCTAATTATTAATCATGAGCCTGGTGTTCAGCAGAAAATTGAAGGTTTGTTACCTGCACTGTACAGACCAGGTGCACCTTTTTCTTTCTGAAAAGCTTGGTCTTTAGAGGAGTAGTAGCAAACATTAGGGAGAAGATGATAAAGTGGAGGGGACAACAAGGTCTCCCACAGCCTGGGGAGGGATAAAGCAGGATCACCAGGGCAGGATGCTCCTGCAGAGCGGGGCAGACCATCCCTGCAGGCACTTGCTGAGAGATGCTGCCCCAGCAGGTCTGTGGCCAAGCAGCCACAGGTTTATCTCTGGCCTAATTATTAATAGTGAGCCTGGCGTTCAGCAGAAAATTGCAGGTTTGTTACCTGCACTGGACAGACCAGGTGCACCTTTTTCTTTCTGAAAAGCTTGGTCTTTAGAGGAGTAGTAGCAAACATTAGGGAGAAGATGATAAAGTGGAGGGGACAACAAGGTCTCCCACAGCCTGGGGAGGGATAAAGCAGGATCACCAGGGCAGGATGCTCCTGCAGAGCGGGGCAGACCATCCCTGCAGGCACTTGCTGGGAGATGCTGCCCCAGCAGGTCTGTGGCCAAGCAGCCACATTGGTCCCAGCACACTGCTGGGCTCACAGCCCTGTTTCCCAGCTAAACAAAGGTCTCCTTCCCAGGCAAGCCTTGGGAGACGTTTCAACATGGGCAGTAATATGTGAATGTTGTGTAAAATGCATTGAATTGTCTAATGCGTGGGCCCCCTCACTCCTGAAATAAATATATAAACTGTATCTAACAAGACAAATATAATGAAGGCGTCATAAAAAAGAGGCAGCGCTGGTATAAATTCTTGCTGGTAGAGCTGTGTGTCTGAAAGGTGGATTATAGAACTGCAGTTTGGAAGATTGAATGGCCCATAAACATTTTCATATTTCATTAGCCGATTAATGGACGGCTTTTTTCTTTCTTTCTTTTTTTTTGGGGGGGAGGGGGCTGGGGGGGCACGACTTTGCTGATTCTAAGCAGAAATTGTGGGAAGCAAATGAAAGCAGCCGATTAAACCTTTCCGGGGGCCTATCCCGTTATGGATTGTCCCAATTAATGCCCGTGCTGCTCTCTGTCAAGATGCATTCTGCCTGTCCAGTTACTGTTAATAGATTTCTCATAAGTGGCTGGATTGTAAAAACCTCATAACTCAGTTTAATGCCACCAATAAAATTATCTCTGGACGTCTGGCCTGGATTCCAGTCAGCTCCTGGTCCATGGGGAGCTGCTGTTTACCCTTTCTTTTCCTATTTTCAAACGTTGTCTTAATTAGAAAATGAAGTGGAGATTGGCTACAAAGGCAACTTCCCCAGGGTCTGTGTTTCATCCTGAACACAGCCTGATTTGCCATATTTTCTTGTGGGTTTTTCTCAGGTGGGGGCTCTGGGTGTGATGTTGTGAGGGACTGACACCCCCCCCCCGCTACTTGCCACGTAAAGTCAATACAGATGTGCAGCGAATGCGTGCGTTCTCAGCCAGGGAGACTTGTCAGCACTGACTGCCCAGGAAACAGAGGGTGGCTGTGGCTGGAGCAGAGCTGGCAGATGAGGGTGGGCTTTGGGTGGATGGGGACAGATGCTGGGGAGCTGCCCTTAAACCCCAGTCTGCTGGGTGCCAGGGTCCTGGGTCCTTGCTCATGGGGAAGCCTCTCTTTTTTGGAGTGCTGGTGAATTGTCCTTCCCTTTTCCAGCATCTCCTAGGATGATTCCAGCATCTCCACAGGAGTGAGGTTTGGCCCTTGGTTTGTGGTGTGGGTGGGTACTGGCAGGATTTGTGATCTGCCAAGCATATGGTGGCAGAGACAGGACTGCAGTTCCAGTTTATTGGGCACAGGTACCATTTGGTGATGCTCTGTCCTGCCTTTTGGTCCAGCAGTAGCAGAGGGAGCAGATGGGCATCACCCAGGGACCAGGGGCTCCATATCCGTGCGGTCTGGGCTGTGGGGGCACAAGCATGACCCCAGCCTGCTCCCACCCTCTCCCTCTTTCCCTGGCAGATCCACTCGGACTCGGATGAGGGGGACGGCTCCATCAAGTACACTATCTCCGGGGAGGGCGCAGGGACTATCTTCCTCATCGATGAGATCACAGGTGACATCCACGCCACCGAGCGCCTGGACCGGGAGCAGAAGACCTTCTACACCCTGCGGGCTCAGGCCCGTGACCGGCAGACGGACCAGCTGCTGGAGCCTGAGTCAGAGTTCATCATCAAGGTGCAGGACATCAACGACAGCGAGCCACGCTTCCTGGAGGGGCCCTACATCGGCAGCGTGGCCGAGCTGTCCCCCATCGGTAGGTCTCCTGGGTGGGAGGAGGTGGGTTGGGAAACCCATGCCTCTCTCCCATCTAAGCCTTGAGCCCGCTGTACCCCACAAAACCGCCTGCAAATCCCAGGGATTCCGGCTGAGACCAGAGCTAGGAAGCCAAAAGGGAAAAATAAATAAGGTGGCTTAAGGAAAACAAGTGAATAAATCCTCTGAGCTGATTGCCAGCCTGTGGCTGAGCGCTCAGTCTCAGCCCTAAGCTGTGCCCTGGAGACAGGTCGTGGCGGTGCCAGCTGCCTGCTCTGCTCTGACCCTGGTTTTGCACAGCCCCCTCTCTCCCAAACGCTGGGGGGGACCAGGGGGGACGCACTGAGCCCTTGCATGCCAAGGGGCTCATAGCTGCCTGTGGTTCAGATTAACCTGAGAAGGGTTCCTCCTCCTCTGCCTGCCTGTCCCCGAGCCCCTCCTCAGGCCCTTCTCTGTGTGCTGCTGCTCTGCTGCTCTCCAGAGCCCCACAGCTGCCCAGCCATCCCCTTGTGCACCCCCATGCAGTGCTGCCGAGCCCCTCCCCTGCCTTCTGACCTTGCTCCGAGAGAGCAGATTTTGACTGAGATTAAGGAATTCATGTCCCCTGTGACAGGAGTGTGGCTTCCCCATGTTACCGTCAGCCTGCCCATCCCCTTCCCACCAGGCATCTCTGAGTCCGTTGGCAATCAGCCTCGCTGGGACGTGTGCCACGAGGCTGTGTGAGTCCATCCCCTGGGGAGGGTGGAGGGGGACAGAGAGCCTTGTGTTCCCCTGAGCATCAGGAGGTGTGGAGGGAAGGCGATGCATGAGCTGCCCTTGCCCCATGTGCTGGCCTGATGGTGGGTTCCTGTGCTGCTGAGCACAGCTCAAGTCCAGGCAGAGTAGCTGGCTTCCTGCAGTGCCCAGAATGTCACACCAGTCCCCCGTCCACGTCGGGCTATCAGTTATCCCCCATTGACTAGCCCAGAGCATGTAGCAGACCGCACGTGCCGGCGTGCGCTGCGGGCAGGGAACGATAAATCACTGCTCTCCAAAGGCTGCATCCAGGTAGAAGCCAGCCTGTGAAAGACTGAGTGACATCAAAGATAAGGCAGGTCCCCAACGCTGTCAGCAAGGGATGAGTCAGCAAGGGATGAGAGTGACAGTGCCAAGAAGGCAGTGAGCTCCGCGAGGGAGAGGACCTGGGGGTCCGGGGCTGAGCCACACAAGGTGTCAGCAGGTTGGGGAACAAGCAGGTCCTGTGTGTGCAGGAAGGTCTGGCTGAAGAGGCATCCAGGAACCGAGTCCTCAGTTCTGTGCTGCCTCAGGACAGAGCTTTCTCTCTCGGTGGTTAATGTGCAGCATATTGTGAGACCAGTGCATGGCCTCCAGCAGGTACAGATGTGCAGGAATTGCTGCTGCTGCCTGGATTTCTGGTGATGGATGGAGAACAAGCTCTCCTGAGTCATCCTGAGCTCTCCTTCCTCTTCCATTTACCTGCATAAATCCTTTCCTGAGTCAGAGAGTGACCCTGTGAACTACAGCCATGTGCTCCAGGAGAAATAAAAGGCAGCATGTGGGCAGCAAAGCAGGAGGCATCCTGTTCCCAAAGGGAAGAAAGAAATTAAATTAATCTATTTTGCTTGAACAACATTTAAAAAGGAAGGAATTCTCAACTCTGAGTATTAGACAAGGATCCCAATTCTTTGAAAATCACTAACAATTATGGAGCTGCCTGATCAGACTGATGTGAACAAGGCATATCAAAGGAGACAGTTTCTATGCGAAATTGGAGATCAGAGGGAGAAAGAAACACGGTTTCACAACATGAAAGGAGGCGATTCCTGCAAATTAATATACTCAGAAGTTAAAAGTAAAGAGGAGTGCTGTGAACGGCGTGGGCTGTGCTTCCAAGCTGCATGCACAGAGAGGGGAGCTGGAGCAAAGAGCAGTTCTGCTTACCCAGCTGATGTCCCTCTGCCTGTGACAACCTTGGAGCTCTCAGTAGCCTGGCCATGCCAGGGAGCATAAGGGCTCTGTAGCAGCGGAGCCCTGGAGATGGCCCAGCTGCTGCTGCAGGTCCCCAGCTCCCTCGTGGTTCTCCCTCAGCTTTCCAGTGCTTTGGCCAGGAACAGGTAGCACAAAGGACAGGATGGACACATCCTGTGAAAGCATAAACAAGGCAGCCTGAGAAATGGCTTTCTTCTCCACCCTCTGTGGTTCAGCAGCTGCCCTGCTCCTTCACTGTGACCTTGGTATGGACACAGAGGGAGATGGCGCTGGTGTGTGAAGTTCAGCTCCAGCCGCTGTAGGAAGGGCTGAGGATGCAGGACATGGGATGCTGCCTGGGCCAGGGAGGTAAAGTTCAGGACTTTTTTTGGGGAAATACCCTACCAGGCCCTGTTTGTTTTTGTGGTTGGTATTGGTAGTGATGTCTCTGAGCTGGACAGATAATCTCCCTAGACCTGAGGGATATTCTCATATGAGTGAATGGGGAGCATGCCTTGCTGCCTTCCTGAATGGGGATGGGGTGACCCTCTCTCCTGGCCAGGCAGGGGTAGGAAGGCTGGGCAGCCTGGGGAGAGCTCAGGTTGGCTATTAATACCTCCAGATCAAGGTCACAGCCTGGGGACCTGCTGGGGAACATGTCTGGTCTCAGCTCCGTTTGGGTGCAGATATTTTCCTGGATCATCAGTTCAGCCGTGCTCTCTGCTGGGGAAAGGGCTGGGATGTGCCCACCCCAGGGGGCAGGGATGTTCTCCAGCTTGGAGCCTGTTTGCAGGGACCTGTTCTCTTCTGATTCCCTGTCTCTGCTGCTCTGACAGCCTTTGCTCTGCGGCTCAACCTGAGAAGTGAAGGGTGACCCCCTTCTTCCTCCTCTCAGCTCCTGCCTTCCCAGACCTTGCTGGGGTTTGTGGTTGGGGCTGCCCGAGTGGGTGGTTTTTCTCCTCACTGGTGGCAGCCATCAGCCACCAGCTCCTCGTTCCCTGCCAAAGCAGAGTCCCAGCTCCCAGAGGGTGGGTACCTTCCTGGGGCGTAAAGAGGGATAAAACAAATACGGTCAGATCCGCTCTCTGACAGCAGGAGCAGATCAAAGGACATTATTTGCATAATGAAGGAGTACTAATTGGGAGGGAAAGTCATTTGATTTCCTAGTGTCTAAGAGGGAATAACAAATGAGAGAACTGCACAAGCTCTCACTGAGTGGCTGAGAGGGCTTTGCGACACACCTGCCCCTTGCTCTGCGCTAGGGCAGCACCTTTTGGTGGTGACAACATACGTGCTGCCGGGGACAGGAGCACTATGTCAGGGTGGACTGAAGGTCTCTTTGTTCCAGGATCTTGTCCAGACAGAGGCCAAAGTGGTTGCTTATGGAGAAGGAGGAACAGCACACATGTGTGATGCTCCTCTTAATACTCTCCCAGACAGCAGCCAGTTTCAGCCTGGGGATTTTTGCAACTGTGGGTGGTTTCCATGGGTTTAGTCAACTTCACCATGAACTCATCCAGACTTACTGTAAACCTCTGTAAAGAGAAAGGAAAAGGGGTTGCTATTCCTATCTGGTGGATTTAAAATGGCAGATGCAAGATGGTCAGGAAGGTAAGGCTGGAATTTGGGATTTGTAAGGGACAGAGTGGGTGCTTGGAGCTAACCCCAGCCCATGGAGCCACGCTGAGCATGTGCTGTGCCCCTGGAGAAGTCAGTGTTTTCTACACACACAGCACAGACCTGAGGCTGGCACCGAGCTCCTGCACTTGGAGGAAACACATCCAAAATGGAAGTTTTACCTGGGCTCCCTTGGCACGGCAGGACCAGCTGCAAGAGCAGGCTTCAAATGGCTTGTCTCCAGAAACCTCACCTGCTTGGGGGCTGCTGGGGCATCGGGAGAACTGTCACAGCTGCTGAGGACTATTTCGCAGACAGCAGGGCGCAGAGCCATCCAGTGTGGCCATTGGGAGGCAGGTCTGACCTGGTGCTGGGTGACCCTGGCAGGGAAGGCAGCTGGAGCCATGGTGGGGCAGGGGGCTATCCCTGCTCAGCATCCAAGGACCGGTCTGCCTGCAGGATGGGCCCTGAGCTGCAGACCCCCCTGTAGCCTGAATGCTGTCCCATCACCTCAAGAGGAATCTGTGGGCTCAGAGCTTGCAGATGCTCTCCACTGGCACCTGAGGCTCCGCATCTGCCCGGGTACCCCAGTGAAAATCACTCCGAAATGACTCAGTTGAGCAGGGTCTAGCCCCAAAGGAAGAGACCTGGAGCAGCAGGAGAAAGTAGGATGGGACCCAGCCAACTGCCTGGGAACTGCAGGAGCTTCACCTTGTAAGAGGAGATGCTAAAATTAGCTGTGTTTTGGGCTCCCTTCCTGAGCTCCCTGGGGTCTGCCGAGCAGCCGTCTGCCGCACACGGGCACGAGCCCAACTCCAGCACACCTTGTCTCCTGCCAGACGGCTCCGCGGGTTGCACAGAGTGGGTGTTACAGCCCAGAGCTCGCTTCTGGGCTGTCTGGGGAGCTTGAGGAGCCTGGAGTGAGGAACACGCGAGGAAATGTGCATCCTTTGGTCAGAACATCGCTCCTCCCTTGCTCTCCTTATTTCTCTGTGTAGCACCAAGTCCAGATTAGAGACGATTTGTCTGTGCAGACAGAAACTTGGGGTCAAGCCCTGACTCTAGCACAAAGCTGACTGAATGCAGAAGTGATTATTGTGAAGAGAAATGGTTTAATCTCTGTGCTGGAAGCAGAGAAAAATATGTTGTTTAACATGCAGCCAGAACGCTTGCGGGCAGTCTGATTTTTTTATTTCCTTGATAAGAAAGTGCTCAAAACACATGTGTGCATCTGGAAGGTGCTGGGCAGCAAGTAGCTGGGAGCTGGGGCTTGCCCTGTCTCTTGGTCCTCAGTGGGACTACACCTTCACACTGCACTCTTGGTCACCGTGCAGGCTCTGAGCCCTCTGCCCTGAGCAGCTGAGCATCTGCTGCACCCTCTCTACATCCCGTCTGCCTGTGCCAAGACCCTTGGGGGAACCTGTGCCCCCTTGATTTAATGCTTTGGGTTACTCCCCAAGACACCACGTTTATCTGCTTGGTGCCAGGGGCTGGGGTGCCTTCTGGCCAGACACCCCAAAGGACCTTTCCAGAGTTGTACGTCTGAGCCATTCCACCACAGCCAGGTTGGCTCCCTCGGGCTTGTCCTGCGGGAGGCGAGGGCTCTGCAGTGAATCTCCTCTGGGTCGGATTTGGCTTCCTACCAAGTAAGGATGTTCCTGAGATTGCAAGGAAGTCACTTCTGCTCCAATAATTCTTAAGCTCCTCTGGTTTATTTACTTCCCTGGTGCCCTGCCTGCTTGCTTCTGGGGTGCATCAGCCACTGCATGCACTGGGGCAAGAGGAAAGCTGCAAATTGCATCGTTTAGAAAAATCTCAGCTGCCTCACTCCCCTGCCACCACCCCCAGCAGCCAGGTCCCTACGGTGGGAGTGCTGCACCCTGGCATCAGCCCAGGGCTTATGGCTTTGCATGACAAAGCCCTCCTCTGGGGGGGGGGGGCTTTTATATTCTGCAGGGCTGAGAGGACCCTGTGCTGTCCCAGAGCTCACTGCATCTGCACAGAGGAGTGCTCTGAGCATGGGGAGAAGGTTCTCCTTTGGGCTCAGCCTGAGCTGGAGGTGTTGTATGCAGCCCTGGAGCTGGTCTGGAATGCTGCTGGAGGTTCCTGGCTGCAGCAGGGAAGGGGTGAAGGCTGCCATGAGGAGGGATGGTCAAATTTAGGAAGTGTCGGCTTTTCCTGCTCTTTGCCTCTCTGCAGGCCTGGATCCTGGCTGTATTTCTGTCCCTGGGGAAGTGACAGGTCCCGTCGACTTGCTTGTGGATTCAGTGCAGGGCCTCTTTACTCTTGGATGTGTTTGGAGTTTGCCTGTCGAGATTTATTTTAGCTAAACGTGTTTGGAGTGAGTGGCATAGTAAGTGGTCTGGAGCCATTAGCCGCCTGTGTGTGGGCGGATGGCACCTCCCTGCGTGGCTGAAACTGTCCCCGGGGCCCTGGGTCCTTCGGAGGAGGTGGTGATGGATACTCGGTCAGGTCTGCGTCGGGATTTCAAAGATGCTCTGCAGACCCCAGGACCTGTGGAGCCCTGTCCTCGAGGGCCGATCTGCACAGCAGGACACTGACACCAACTGAGCGGGGATGCTCATGGCCACAGCAAACCCTTCCTTGATCCCACCAGCTCCTGAGGGACATCACCAGGCACCTTTTGGTGCTGGGTGCTGGCAGCCCCTCTCTGCGCTGCTGATCCCGGCTGGGCGCAGGGGAGATGGGATTAATCTCCCTGGGCTTGCGGAGTCAAGGGCTGGCTGATGTCCCTGGCACATCTCCAGGGCCTGTAGAGCTTGGAGGATGGCTGGTGGCCAGGGGCTGTGTCCCCTCCTGCAGCCCCCACACGGGCTGTGGGGGAGGATTGCTCCAGAAGTCGGGATCTTGGCCCCACTTTCCTCTGGGGGGGGAAACACAATTTGTTTGACCTGCTGTGCCAGATCACACCTCTGCAGTAGGAGAGTAGGAGATGGACTCTGAGTCATTAATTTTTATGTAAAATTGTTGGTTTTCTGTGGTGTGAGCTGGCCAGGGGAGGAACGAGGTCTTTATCTCATTTTACATGTCTAATTATCTCTCTGAATATGAATTGAGGCTTCCTGGTTACGGGAGGTGGGTTATATGGTACATGATGGATGTTTAGGTGTTATTTATCATGTCTTTTATGGCTAAGGCACATGCCAAAAAGCTAAATAAAAGTCGTACACGCTGTACGTGCTGTGGGCAGTGCTATGCTCAGAGAGCAGGCACTAAGATCAGAGCAGGGGTGGGAGCCAGTGTTCCTATTCTGATGCTTGTCTCCGCAGGAAGGAAGGGATCAGGTTAAACTGGAATTCCAGATGTTTGTTCTTCAGATTGAAGGAGAGGAAGAGGGAAGGGTGGAAATGGGACAAATAGGGGTTAAGAGAGGATGTTGGAATGTTGGACTCCTAGATTCCTGGTGTCCTATAGGTGACCTTGAGCAGGCTGCACTGCATCTTTGAACACTAGAAGTCAAGGCACAAAGTGAGGTTCATGTTCCTCACCTGCGTGTTGTTGCTCATCTGTAAACGAGATGCTGTGAGAGCAGGTAGGGAAGGCAGAGCCTTCATCACCTTCAGGTTTGCTGGCTTCAGCGTGGTCTTGCTGCAATGCTCCTCATGCTGCTTGGTGTCCTCTTGCACTATAGGCAAAAGTGCTGGTCCCAAACATGGGCTCACACCTGGCACCCGGCAGCCTGGATCTGCCACCCCGCAGCCCTGCTGATCCAGCACTTGGAAGTGCTCAGGAGCTGGAGGTAGCCCTGTGGCCAGGAGTCTCTTGTGCTGGCACAGGAGAACTGGGAGCAGCAACATGCCTGGATTGCCTAGAATATGGCTTAAAACAGAGCCATATTTTGGTAAAACCCACCTCTGGGTGGGCATGGATCCTGCCTTCCCACTGGATTTTGGCAGTGATGCGGTTTTGCAGTATTCGGGTAAATACTGGAACACAAGGAGTGGAACTGTTTGTCTGACAGGGATGGATTAGGAGGCGAATTATGTGATTGAGTGAACACATCTGGGGAGAAGCAGCATGAGATGCAGGGCCTGATGCAAACTTTTAGTGGGTAGCTCCCCTCTTTAATGATCACTGGGCTGGCACCTGTGGGGTGACACCACTGCCATAGCTGGGACAGAGGGTTGTGGGGCACTCGGTCTGTCTGCACGCACGCAGCCCCGACGCAGGTTGTACTGTATACAGGGCAAGTGCAGACCAACAAACTCTGATGGGCTCATGTACATGTGGGTGAGTTTGGGGTCTCCTAATCCTTTGCCTCTGAGGTGCCCGGGCAAGAGCAAGCAGCTCTTGGAGTGGGGGTGATCTGCCTTGGCTCGTTCCCGGTGAAGGAGTCGTGTGATGGCAGGCAGGGGAAGGAGGAGAAGGAGGCAGGACAGGCCCTTCAAAGAAAAGGAGGCAATAGTAGATCTTAAACAGTTGTTTGCAAGTCAGGGAGCTCGTGTTGCTGTGGTGTAATCTGGACGTGCCTGGCAGGGACGCACCATAACTTCACTGGAGACAGCGAAGCATAAACACGTCGACTGGAACTGGCTTGCTGCTGAAGACCGATGAGGGGGATTCTCATGTTATCAGCAGAGCTGCAGCTCTGAGGAGATGGCATGGGAGAATGAAAAGCAACCATGGTAACTGCTCATTTTCTTCAGTGAACACCCTTTCCAGGAGAACTGACATGAACTGGACTAGGAGGGAACGTGTGCGTCCCAGCGGCTTGCAGCAGCATTGTATCTCCGCTGTCTTGTCTCCTGCCAAAGTCCAGGCTGGGCTGGCGTGGAATTCCAGGCTGGACTTGTGGTCTCCTGAGAAGGGGAGAGGAAGACACCAGGTCCGTTTCTGCCCACTGTGTCGTGGGAACCAGAGAGGTGACTGGTGCTTGACCTCTAGGGCGGAGATGCTCTGAGACTGGTCTAGAAGTGGAACTGGGTAGCCCACCCTCACAGGTCTCTGGTCACACCGTCTCCTTTCTCAGAGGTGTCTGTAGGTAGCATTAGGTTTCCCCTCCTTCCTCCCTCCTGTTGTCTCTGTAGATCTCGGCCCCTTTGCTCCCGGGCCTGTTCTCATGTCCCGGGTCCTGCTTTTGTCAAATTGAACATGATGTCAAATTAAAGCCATCACAGGGGCAGTTGGAGTGAAGCACCCAGTTTAATGAGGCAGTGTTGAAAATCAATAACTTAATTGCAGACATTTGATGGACTTTTATCCAATTTATAGTCCTCCTGCCCTGCTACGTGTAGAGCATGAGGACGTGGTGCTGTGTCTGGCTCTGGGCAAGCAAAAAGCCTTTCCTCTCCCGTGGCTGTCATCCCTCTGCAGGTCTGTCAGCTGCAGAGACGTGCTGCAGCATGGATCAGACCCTGGCTGGGACATCCCTCTACGGGCTGGAGGTGACTGTGTTGCTTGGTGGTGACAGGAAAGGGGCAGCAGTGGTGATAACATCTCATCCCCAGCTCCTTCCCAGGTGGTCCAGCAGATGGTCTTGCTGGGAGAAAAGCTCCCAGTTCAGACCAGTGATCTCCTGGAGAGCAGGTCCTGCCTAGACAGCAGCCCCAAGGTGGCCCAAGGTCTGGTCTCTCCTGCCACTCTGCAGGACAAAAAGGGACACTGGCAGCAGTCTGGAGTCCTGGCTCAGGCCTTGGAGGGGAGGCAATCTTGCGTTTGCACCCTACTGTTCTCCTTCCCATCAGCATGTGCAAGATCAGTGTTGGCCCCTGCTCTCCCCTTCTGCCAGCCCTTGGCTCTGAGGTTTGCGTTGCTCTTCTCACCTCCTCCCTGACTTCTTCTTTCCCTCCTTGTCCCTGCTGCAGGCACCTCCGTGATGCAGGTGATGGCGTCTGACGCTGATGACCCCACGTACGGGAGCAGCGCCCGGGTAGTCTACAGCGTGCTGGAGGGCGAGCAGCACTTCACTGTGGACAGTAAAACAGGTGAGCAGCACCCAGATGGGCTGAACATAAGGAGACTAGACCATGGCCACATGTCCTCCATCTGTCCTGTGCTGGGATCCCCGTGCCATGGGCATTGCTGGGTGTTGGAGAGGAGGCTGGGCAGCCCTGCAGGCTGGTGCCCGGCTCCCCGCAGTGCCCGCAGTGGTGTGGAACAAGCCCTGCAGTTGCCAGCTCTGTGCCCAGAGCACGAGTGCACCCCCAGGCACATAAAATGTCAGTGTGAAAGGTTTAAGTACTACCAGAGGGGCCTTACCAAAGACTGCATTGTTATCACCAGGGTTTTGATTAAAGGTAACACTTTAAATTAAGGATCGGTTTATAAATGTTCTATTAATATTTAATGAAAGAACAGTAGAAGCTGCTCCATTCCTTAATAACTTATAATAGAGCCTGTTGTAAAATGCCTCTGTAATAAATCCCTAGCAGATGATGCTCTGACATACTGGTTAGAGTAGACCATAACTAGGAGATGTTGGGGTATATATTCTCCTTGCCTCCCAGGAGTGTGACTCTCATTACCCTTAATGGGAGCCTTGCAAGCTTTCTAAGGAGGGAAGACACTCAAATGCTAATAAGAGGTATTTAAGGCACAAAGCATGCAGTAAAGTACCCACAGTGTAATGAAAAATTGTCAAAGGACAGGCAGGCTGGGTAGCTGCAGCTCTGTTGGAAAGCTGGACAGCAGATTTCCCCCCCACCCCCTTGCTGAACCGCAGCGACACAGGCTGAGCTCAACCCCGGGGCTGAAGTGCCAAGTCTCTGTCAGGCTCATTTTCTAAGGCTGTTTTTATGCAAGTCAGAGTAGAAATGGGTTGGGAGGCTCTGGCGTGAGGAGAGTGTAAGGAGAGCCTGAGCCACAGCATCCTTGTGAAACCATGTACCTCCCGAGAATCCGTCTGGTCTGCGTGGGCAAGGCAGTCCCAGCCCTGACTGTGCCACCAGCCCTGGTACCATTGGAGGAAACCTCAAATTTGGTAGCTCTGAAGCACACCTGACAGCAGGACTGGGATGTGTAGTGGAAAATGCCACTGCCTGGAGAGAGGCTGGTGCAGTGGGGAGAGTGCTCAAGCAGCAGTTTGGGGCTGTACCCACTCCTGACGCAGGAGCTGCTGCACCTGGGCTGTCTTCTCTCCCAGATTTGCCTTGTTTTACTGGCAGGGGGGAGAGGGGGGCAGGTGAAAGGGAGAAGATGGATAAACAAGGGGCCAAGCACTGAAAATTCAGGTGTGTAAGAGATCCTGTTAGTCTGAGTCAGCTTTGTGGAAGCCTTGGCTGCTGGAATGAAGAGGGACCACTGGGAGCAAAACGCACAAGCCAGGACGTGCAGAGGCTCAGCTTCCTGCAACAACATTAATGCTCTGTATTAAGGCATAAACTAAAATGTGCCCTGTGGGACTGCGGTGAGAATTAATGTCACTCTGGGAATCCAAGCTTCTTGATTCCTTGACTTTTTGTGTTTTAATTCTCAAGCTGGTTGTTTCATGCACTGAGGGGGTTGATTTACTGTTCTACCTCCTTGTGATTCATAAAAGCAAAACTGCTGACAGTCTGCAGAAGAGTCCTCAGCCCTTCTTGAGCATGTCTGTTTCCAGAATATCTGCTTGCTCACTCAAACAGGTGCTGGGGCTGACTCTTTGTTGATGTCTGAGCTGCAAATAGCCTTTTGTAGCTGCCTCGCCTGGGCTCTAGCAATGCAGTGAGCAGCTCTGCCCCATCAGCCACTTAAGATGTCTCTTTGATACTGGCCAGGAGCCAGCACACCCACCCAAGCAAAGCCCACCCTGCTCGCACTCTGCACTTGAATAGGTTTTTCATGCTCCACATGGGAGTCTTGGTCTGACTGCCTTGGGTGGCCCAGCTTCTGCCCTGAGCATAAGATTTAATTATCCATAGCAGCAGCATAACTCTCAGAGCCACCATTGTTATTAATGGCCATAAAAAGAACCATAAAAACCTGGCGTGCTACATTTTTTATAATATATGGTAATGAAGAACAATTTGTTTTCCCTTTTTGGTTTTGACCTCCTCCTTCACCTTTCCTTGTGGGTCCACACTTGCTCGTGCTCCCTTGCACACCAGCCCTTGACTCCTTCCAGCGCGGGTTTTCCCTTCCTTGTCTTTACAACCAGCTCTTTTTGCACTGTCCTTCACACTATAGATGTTGCATGTACAAGTGGGGTTTGCACACTGTAGGACAGGATGTGGGCCATGTGTAGGTTGCTTATTTTGTCCCCTGTTCTTGGATGCTATTGGCTGTAGTATTTGGCTGGGGGTTTGAATTCGATGGACCCTTTGAAGGCAATTAAGTGCCCCCTCTGGAAGGGTGGGAGCTGCAGTATGGCATTTGCTGGTGTTCACAAAGCTGTGGAGAATGATTATGGTTTCCAGTGTGGAATGATGGTGGGGAAAAAGCACAGCTGATACGTATGAGCTTTTCTTTCTTTCATGTACACCAGCCACTGCCTTTTGTGCTTTGAGAACTAACTTTCAGATGCTGAAACTGTCCATTCGTTTGTGTTCTGGACCTCAAATCAGATCCCAGAACTTACCCTGCGTGTGTTGAAGGTCCAGGCTGACTTTTTTGGTGTGTGAGTGGGGAGCTTTGTATACATAAACTTTGGAAGCATGATTTTCTGTGCCAGCTATGATAATATCCCCTAGGCTCCTTGCAAGAGCCTGCGGGCAACAGTCATATTCAGGCTTTGTGCTGCCTTCCTCGCTCATTCTCCGTTCGCAGACAGGGTGCAGCTGATCTTTGGCTGCTCTTTGTAGCATCCCACTGTTTCGTGGCTTTCACGGTATCGGCACATACGTGTGCTTTGTTGCTTCTGTTGGGGAACAGCCACTTCTGCTGTGGGGGTGAGTGTGCTTTAGTCCAACTGCAGAAGCCCCTCTCCCCTGCAGCAGGCTCTGGGGCAGGCTGGTGACTGCAGGGGCCACGAGCCCTGGCTTTGCCCAGCAGGACACAGATTGGGAGGTTTGATGCTAGTTCCTATTACAGCTCTAGGAGGTGAGGTGAGGAAACCTATCCTCACCAGGATCCTTCTAACTTACATTTTTCAGATGATGAGATGAGCACAGAGAG
This sequence comes from Calidris pugnax, assembly GCF_001431845.1. Lineage (NCBI taxonomy): Eukaryota > Metazoa > Chordata > Aves > Charadriiformes > Scolopacidae > Calidris > Calidris pugnax. The sequence continues at coordinate 5,127,490 of NW_015090855.1, forward strand.
TGTGTGACTCCCGGTGCGTTTACGTGAGAGGGGAATTCAGTGTGCATTTAAATTTGCAGGCCAAATTTTCATGTTGCTTTATATCATCTTGCACGTTCTGCGCCTTTGCAGATTATTCACCTTTATGGGGCAAAGCTTTTCGTCGTCAGGCAGCTGTGCCTGCCTGCTCCTGTCTCTTCCTGTGCTCTTTGCCATGCCCTTTCTTATCTCTGGCCAGTGTGGCTGGAGAGTCGCCGCTGCCTGCGATCCCTGCCCACAGCCCCAGGAGGAAACCTGGAAATACTCGACACCCAGAAGGGAAGACATAACCTGGTGCTCTGGGCTCCAGCAGTCTTGTGCATCCCTTCGCAGGGAAATTGACTGCTACAGAACAATCGCAGCAGGTAACATCATAGGCCTCTTGATAGTTGCTGCTTTCCTAAAAGCCCAGCTTGTCAGCTCGGGAGAGTTTATGGGAATCTCGCTTTTTACCAAAAGGAAGAGCTTGTTCTTAAAATCTGTCATTCTTCCCCATGCAGGGAAAAGGCAGAAGGATTCAGAAGGCTAATTGAAATGCAGCCTGGCATTTGTGATTACTTGAAACAGCTCCTGACTTCCAGAGCCTGTCTCCTGATTTGGAGACTTAGCTGGTGAGGGCTTAGGCGTGCTTGTGCCAGGGAGAGCAGGACAAGAAATATTGGCCTGGTGGGATGAAGCTGATGGTCGTTTGTGTGCAGTCATTAGTTGTTTCATCCTTACCTGTCAGCCTCGCCCTGTTTGGAGACCAACCACAGCCCTGGTCCTGGGGTAGCAGGGGTAGACTGGGAGAGGAGTTGTTACTGGGAACATACCACAGGCTGAATGGGGCTGATGAACTGTTGGGTTGGGTGATGCGGGGGTGGGAGGCAGAACATATTTCTCCACGGCTCTTGCCAGTTTGTTAAAAATGCTGAGTGCCTGGAAGCACAGATATCGATACATGTGTGGTTTTGTGTGTGCAAGGGTTTATGCAGGTCTTTGCCCTGGCCCAAAAGCTTATTCACCAAAGTTGTATACAGGGACAAGGGACTCAGCATGAGTCACGAGAGTCTGCTGAGAAGCCACACTTATTTAAGGTGGTTGCTCTTATTACACAGAATCACAGAATCTTAGTGGTTGGAAGGGACCTCCGAGATCATCGAGTCCAACCACATTAAAAAAAACAAAACAAAACAAACCCCACAAAAAAAACCACCACAAAAACAACAAACCCAAAACCACCACCCACCAACTAAACCCCACACCCACAACCCCACACACTACACTACACCCCACCACAAACCAATAATCTTGGCAGGGAGAGTGCTGCTCCTGACTGCGCTCAGCTGGAAGGTGCCTTGTCCAGAGGGTCTCTGAGGATGTGGACATCTGAGCTGGAAGTATCTAACTGCAGAGCAAAGCCCATAATGGTGGGATTCCTGGAGGGCAGTTACCTGCTGAGTGCTTTGTCCTGCTTTGTTTTTATCACCCAAAGAATGTCTGCTGTTTGAGCAGATTTGATGGTATTTATGTGATGCTGAAAGTGTCCGCTTGTCTGGTAATTATACTGATTAATCTGGATCATGCTGGAAAGCCACATGTGCCTTGTACCAGAGGGTATGCCACCATGTGTCTGTATTATTCAACTATAACAGATGCTGACAAGAACTAGGGAGATGAGTCCGAGCTAGAGGTTGTTCTTGCTTTGTTAGCAGAAGGACAAAGTTTGCCAGTTTTTCTGGTTGGAAAGAAGGTGAATCTTGGGAGACGATAGTGAGGAGTTTTCCACGTTCTACGTGCAGCAGTGGAGGTCTCTGTGCCCTGAGAACAGGTCTGCCACCATCACTTGCTCCTGCTTTTGCAGAGTCCCTGGGGATCAGGTTTTGAGAGCAGGGGCTGTCCTGACTCTAGGAGATGGCACCATGCAAGTTTACTGCTGGTGGGTGTTTATGGCAGCACTCAAAGTGCCATATTGAAGGAACTGGCATGAAGTGTGTTTGGAGACCCTGATTTGTGAGGGCCACTAGCAAATGGTAAGGGGTACCTCATCCTAAAGGACAAAACCAGCCTGGCATGGCCCATGCAGCTTCTGGGAGAACAGCTTTCTCAGTGACAATCCACCTGGGGCTCTTGGAGGCCAGGGCCAAGGGGACAGGTCATCTGCATCAGCGCCCTGCTTTTCCAGGATGCACCGGACAAGCAGCAACGCATCTTGGCAGGAGGTGGTTTCTGCTCACAGTCTGCACCCCCGGCACAGACAAGGATTTTCTCTGCCTCGTGCCACGGGGAGAATCGGAGCTGGCTGGGGCCGTTTGTCTGTCCTGCACGTGCCAAATGGCCTGGACTTGCTCCTTTGCTGGGATGGGTGACCTTGGAGTTGTTCTGGGAAGCGCCTGAGCACTTTCCTCCCATCTTGCATGGCGTATTATGAGCTATATCATTACGAGCAGCTCAGTTAAGTCATTACAGCTCTGGTGAATGCATGAGCTTTTTCCCTCTCATCCCAATTCATCACTATTGTGCTGACATGAATCATTTTCATTATAAAATGCTTCAGACCCTGTTAATTAACAGAATTGCTTAAATTTCAATGAGATAGTGCTTGCCCAGAAATAACGGCTTTGTATTCATAGTGGAGAGGCAGGAGAGGCCCATAAGCACGACCGGCTGAGGCCAGTCCCGTGCAGCCCTGGGGAAATGGTGCCTGTGCAAGGCCAATCCTGTCTGCTCTTGGTCAGGAAGCTGCAGGTCGTGATGGGACATGTGCCTGGAGGTGCATTTGGTGCCCCCTCAGCCCCGCTGCATGGGCTGGGGTGGGACTCCTGGTCAAACAGCTTCTTCTGAACAGACCCAGGAGGAACAAGGGTGCTGGTGCAGACCCTGGGCACCATCACGGGGTCTTCCTGTGGCGGGGTTGGGATGCTCCCTGGCAGAAATTCTGTGGTGCTCTGTGCTGCATCTCACCTGCGTGCTGGCTGGGAGCATGGACCTCGGTGATGGAGTGACAGAAGGGCTGAGAGTTACCCACGTGTGTAAAACAGGCAGATGCTGGAAGTGCTTGAGAGATGGTGAGACACAGCCTTCTCTTGATTCATGGGGCTGGAGACAGTGGGAGTCCAGGTAATTACAGAACCGAAATGACAGAGGGACAAGGGAAGCTGGATAAAATTGTGCCTATCCGTGAGTGTTGGGGAGCTACAGGGATCTGAAACAGTGGTTATGCCTTTGTAATAAATCCTAACTATGATAATCGTTGGAATAATTGCCAGTTTCAGAAAGCAAGGAGAGATAAATGTCTCCAAGAACAGTGTTGCCAGCTCCTGCTGCACCTGTAATGTCACGCAAAGGCGGGGGGAGATTTCATCCTCCCAGCTCAGTGATGTTTCTGTCTGCCTTTGGACCATCACACCAGTGGCTCCTTGGTGTTAGCCGTCCATCCGCAGCCTTTCTCAGGAAGGGGGAAGCTGTGGCAACCCACTGGCTGTGGAAGGCTGATGCTTGGAAGCCTCAGGGTATGTCGGTGAAGCCACATCGTGGCTCCTTACAGCCTGCTGGCACCCACCTCTCCCCTCCACTGCGCTCAGGTTGTGCTGAAGCCTTCCCAGAAGTGTTTGCCCTGAGCCAGGTGGCTTGGACGGCTGCGATGCTCTGCCATTGCTCGGTTGGTTGCACGTCAGCAAATGTCTTGCCTGTCTCCCAGAGCACTCTGGATGATTCTCTGCAGTTTGCTTGGCAAGGGAGGAGCTCCCTCGCTGGAGACCCACACCACCCAGCCAGGCAACCCCCCTCCAGCATCTTCCTGACCACCAGGCAGGAGTGCTGGTGAAACAAAGTAAAGATGGATTTTGCAGTTCACAGTAGGAGGAGGGTAAAGCTAATAGTTAAACAGAAAAGCCTGGAAGAGAGAGCAATTACAAAAACAGAAAACAATATCTAAATCTGTGAGAATGGTAAGAAGTTGAGCTGGAGGGGATTTTAAGCTGATTCTTAGCTGCTCTGGGGTGTTGCTGGTGTAGTGGGACTGGGAATGTGCTGCTAATGACCTTGTATCCATGTATGCACTCACGTGTGCCCCTGGTGCCACCTCAGGGCAGAGTCATTTCTTTCTTTCATTCTCAAAATATTTCTTCTCTGCTTTGTTTCCATGTAAATAAAAGACTCCTGTGTGACATGGGAAGTCATAACTTCTGCCATACACTATGTTTTCTGGGTTTTACTACTCTGTTTTCTTGTTTTACATTCCTTTATGTTTTAGTTTTGGTCATTTCCCCAAAGCCCAGATGACTACTGAAGACCTAGAAACACTTTAAGAGACTTCATTTCATAAAAAGTACTAACAACTATACATTTTGTTAAGCTTTATGGTCTCTAGAGCATTCTCAGCCCCTGACACAGAGTGTGTAGATCATCTCTGGTCTTTTTAACTTAGAGAGACACTTGAAAATGAGGGGGTTTGTGCAGAAAGTCTTTGGAAATACACTGCCCCCTCCTCAGTCTCCAAATCAAATAGGGGACCCTCCAGGCATGCTTGGGCCACCGGGCACCTGTGAAATGGAGGTTGGCACTGTGGGTTGTTCTGTTGGGAATGCTGAGGCAAGCCTGGCTCCTGCCTGAGCAGATAAGGATAAGTGGGCTGTTGCAGATTCGTGCCAAAGGGGTTTTGTGACTCAGCCTGGGCTTTTACACAGTTTTCTGTGCAAAGCTTGAGGCTGGCCCCAGCGCAGCCCCCGCATCTGGGTGAGTCCTCTGGCCCCTGCCAGTCCTTCACCCAGGCTCCAGCCTCCCTGCAGAGAAGAACAAACCTCCTCTGAGCTGGGGGTGAGCCCTGTCAGAGCTACTGGCAGCCCACAGCAGGAGCAGCAGTGAGGAACCTTTCATGAAACGCACCTGCGGATCAGCCACAGAGATTTGCTGGGATCAGGTTGGGCCTGTGGCTGTTCCTGGGAATTTCAGGATGTTTCTACATGGCTGACAACCCCCTGGGCTTGTTCCTCTCTCCAGAGCCATCTTCTCCTGTCAGCCAGCTTTTTCTTATGTGATCTCTGTGAAGGGTTTGCTCCCCTTTGCGCCGGGGCCCAGCAGATTGTGGTGGTGATGCCAGCAAGGTTCTCCTGAGGCAAAGGCAGCCAGCAGCACCTAGGGCTACCTTAGGAGACAGTGGTGGAGGGAGATGAGCTATCCCTTCTACTCAGCCATGGTGAGATGAAGTTAGTGCTGTGTCTGGTTCTGGGCTGCCAAATATGAGAGATATGGGCATAACGGAATGAGTCCAGGGGTGGGCCATGAAGATTGAAGTATTGGAGCATCTGCCACATGTGGAGGGGCTGGGAGATGTAACTGATCCTGTTTAGAGCTGGGCTTGGATGAGGTCGTCTCCAGTGGCCCCTTCCAGCCTCACCCCATCCATGACTCTGTGGATGTTCTGTGACCTGTCTGTGCTCACGCTGTCCCGCTGGTTTCCAGGTGTGATCCGGACAGCCGTAGCTGACCTGGACCGTGAGACACAGGACCGGTATGAGGTGGTGATCCGCGCAACGGACATGGCGGGACAGCTGGGTGGCCTGTCTGGATCCACCACAGTCACCATCGTAGTCACTGATGTCAACGACAACCCACCACGCTTCCCTCAGAGTAAGTCCTGACAATGGTGGGGAGTGAGCATCGGCCTTGTAGGGTCCTGGCACCTTGTGGGTGGTGGGACAGAGGCTCAGCTCCCAGCACAGCATGGCACATGCCTGCAGGGTAGCAGGACCAAGGTCCTGTAGCACACACAGCTCCTTGCTGGGTCTGAATGTGTCCCTGCCTAGCAGCGTGATGGAGGGGCAGCAGCTTTGTCTCAGCCTGTCAAGAGCCCTGGACAAGACCCTTGCTCCCAACGCTAGATCTTGGAGTGAGTAGGGCTGTGTGGTGGGTAGAGCAGAGCTGGCCCTTTCCTGGTCCCTCTCTGAGCAGTACTGGGGGAGAAGGCAGTCTGGTCTGTCTCTTGGGAGCTTGGGCAAGGACTCACCTGGTTGCCTGGCTCCTCCTGGATGCTGCATCAGGGCTTGGCATGCTCTGCCCCACTGTGAAGCTGCCCATCTCACAGATAGCAACCTGGACACACCACAGCTCTGTTCTCCGAGTCACTGCTACTGGCTTGTGGCTCAAGCTTGTGTCTTCTCTAGCACACACCCCAAATGAAGAAATGATAATGTTTGCAAAGAATCAGAGAACACTGATTGTAGGGCAGTGTCCATTTAGAGAAATCAGCCAGTGCCTTGAAACATCAGTGCTCCCCAATTATCTTCCCTCTGCCCTTGTTTTTGGCTGGGGTACGTGTTTCTCCTGGTAGGATGTTCTGGACTATAGACACTGGTAGAGTTTGGGTTGCCCAAGGGTGCCCCCAAGAAGGTATGCGAAGGGCCATTTCAGGCTGGAGGGAGTTCTAAGGGAGAAGCAGTGATGCCAGTACCTTTTTCTCCTCCAGAGATGTATCAGTTCAGCATTGTTGAAACTGCCCCCGTGGGCACAGCCATCGGGAGGGTGAAGGCAGAGGACTCTGACGTCGGGGAGAACACAGACATGACATATCAGGTGAAGGATGAGGAAGGAGTGGAGATGTTCAAAGTCACCACAGACAGCAATACCCAAGAGGCTGTCATCTCCATACAGAAGGTGAGAGATAAGGAAAGCTGCTTGGGCAGGGAGGGCACAGATCTCAAAGGAAAGGTCTCCCTTTTCTTTGGGGACTCCCGCTGCTGCATTTGAGTTGAAATCAGTGCTTCTCTGAGCAGCAGCAGTCACGTTTTGGTGCCTGCAGGTGCAGGGAGAGACCTGCCTCTGTGTCTGGGAGGAGAGGCTGGAAAGGACCATCAGCATGGTCCCTGCTGGAGCCTCACAGGGCTCCCTTGGTGGCAGTGGAGCAGCGAGGTGTGCATGGGCGAAGCACACAGGGCTAGGGAGATGAGTCCTTCCAGCCCTTATCTATAGTGCCTGGCAGGGAAGAAATATCCCCACCTAATTCCTATATCTGACCAGCAGCCCTTTGACTGCATCTGCTTTTGGTGGCAAAAACAATCAAGCAAACACTTGACGCAGGCAAGAAAGAATGATTGTTCACCAAGGCTGCTGCATTCTGCTCGCCTCCCCTGTAGAAATAATAGCAGGGTGATTAATGATCAAAACCTGCTCACTTGCAGCACGCAGTGTCCTGTCTTCCCAGTGAATCCTGGCTGCCAGTGCCCTGCGCGTCCTGGGGGGAGTGGGCTGGAGGCTTCTTCTTCTTCCTCCTGCCCCCCTTGGTGTGGGTGCTGCTGGTGGGAGGGCAGGAGAGGTCCCAGCCCCCCTGTCTGGGGAGCAGGTGGCTTTAGTCCCATCCTCAATGTCGCTGGTGAAGGAAGAGGCAGCAGGGGGGTGCTCCTCGGGCTGGATATGGCTAATCCTCTCCTGTTGTCCCAGCCTCTCGACTACGAGTCAAAAAAAGTGCACACTGTTGTGGTGGAAGCCCTCAACAAGTTCGTGGACCCACGGTTTGTGGACCTGGGCACCTTCCGGGACCAGACCATCGTGCGGGTCTCGGTGCTGGACGTCGATGAGCCCCCCGAGTTCCGGCCCCCCTCCAACCTGATGGAGGTCCAGGAGGACGCGCTTGTTGGTTCTGTCGTGGGGATTGTCACCGCCCTTGACCCGGACACAGCAAACCATCCTGTCCGGTAAAGCAGCCACTGAAACCTCGTCATCGTCCTTCCAGTGGTGGGCATGGGGTCACCTGAAGGGGACACACATGGCCGGGGAGGGGGAGATCTCATGGCCATGGCTGGGGCAAAAGGGAGGTAGTGGCAGAGGAGGAGAGGCAGTGCAGATGGAGGTGACAAGTGCTGCATGCATGGCCAAACGTGTGAGCGTGTCCTGTGGGACAGGCGGCTGGCAGGTGAGTGGCAGCCTGTGCACAAGCAACAGGCAAACAGCAGACACCATCTCACAGGTGACAGAGGCTTCACTGGCAAGTGATGGGTGAATGGCAAGGGAGTGTCGGGGAAGGTGGCAGGGTGATGCTTGCAGTCCCCGCTGCTGACAGCGAGGCGCCTGCGGTGGTGCCTGACACAGGGCAGGAGAGCCACCAGAAATGACAGGGGGGCAGCGATGAAGGATGACAAACGAGGTGGGACTCGGGAGGTGCAGAGCCACAGCTTGGCTGTGTGTGCGTGTGTGTGTGTGCACAGGGACCAAAGATCAGAGGAGTTTATATTTGGGCAGAGGACATAATCCAGGCAGCAGCTTATCTGCACAGGACATTTCCCATTTCCATTTAATTTGTGGCTAAAGAGATTGTTACCTTGTTAAATTGTTATTACCTAAGGCACAAAGCAGCTTTCTGGCTCTGCCAACTGGCCTGAGTCACGAGCAGTTGGGATGGAAAGCTGGTGTTCAGAAAACATCCTCGATGTGTGGAAAATTTCCTTGAAATGTGTGTTCTCATGCCAGGTGACAGCAGGGCTGCGGGCACCTTGTGCGCAGCCGCTGGCTTCAAACGGGCAGCAGTGGCTTTGCATCTGAGAGCTCTGGAGGGACCCCATCTCAGGCAGCGATAAACTGGGACACAGCAGGGTTGGGGATGTGGGATGGAGGAGGACATGGCCAGGGAGGGCTCAGTGACAGTATTGATCCCATGTGATGATGTCCCCACGTGGCTTTGGGGTGCTGAGCTCCAGTGCTGTGCAGCCACGGGGAACGTGGTGGTTCAAGGTGGGGTGAGGGGTATCTCCAGATCTGCATGGAAATTAAGATTGAGATGTTTAGAAAGCTCAGAAAAGAATTTACATGTGGAAAGCTGCCATCTACAGATGCCTGGCAGCTAGCAGAGAGCGTTGTGTCGCAAAGCTGGATGCTGAACGTTGTCTTTGGGGTGAAAGTGAATGAAATCAGCCTTGGCGTGCCAGGAACTATCGATGTGAGCGTTGCACCACTTGTACCAGTTGGTGCTGTCTGTTGGACATATTCTCAAAGTTTCTTTGCTCACCTTGTCATGTGGCTACACACTCGACTTCTTTCTTTGTGGCCCACCCCGAGCACGTGGCTGTTAGCTCGCACTCTTCAGACGCGTGCGGTCTTTCTACACACCTCTGTGTGTGTGTACGTGTGTGCATGTGCTTTTTCACTTGGCTGTTTCTAGCAGTGCTACAGAACATAGATTTTATTTTCTGATCTGTAATTGTAGGAAAGGGGCCTTGGGGACAGAACTATTCTTATTCTCATTTTTTCTTGTTCTTTGTGCTGCTTCCCCGTGGAGCTTGTTGCATTGTTTGCAGACAGAACAAAAGAAAGCAGAGGAGGGAGGCTTTCTACTGCTGTGCAGAAGGTGATGGGGACTTGGAGCAGAGAGAAGCAGATTCAAGTACTCAGCAGGAGCAAGAGGGTTAGAGCCCAAACTTTCTTATGTGATTGTCTCTCTTATAGCAAGCTTAGTGCCAGACAAGGCAATGACTCGTGCTCAGGCACGAGGCCCCAGCCGACAGGACTCCCAGGCATCTGCTGCAGCTTGGGAATTGCCATGTGTTTTCCTTTGTCAGGCCTGATGCATTCAGATACGTGTCCTCCCTCCAGCTATCCCCAGGCAGGTACCTCATTCCGCGTCCCCTGTGCTCCCCTGTGGCACTCGGGCTCCATCCATCCATTTCTCCACTCCCCTCTGTTCTTGCAGTGCCTGCTGTCGTGAGCAGTGGCAGTTTGTCCTTTTGTGATGCTCTCTTGGCGCTTGCCTGAGGAGCGTGGGTGGGTGAGCTTCTCTGCCATCTTAACCTGCACCGGGTGGAGATGCAGGTTTGTACTGGTCACGCCGACGTGGCACCAATGCAGGAGGGAAGGTGCCGTTGGTTCTCTCCTGTTTTCCTCTCCTCTGGCTCTCCAGGTAATTTTAAAAAATACTTTGCCACGTAGGCAACTGTTCACAGCTTCAAAGTGGTGCACAAACATTAATGCAAGCATCCTGCAGCACCCTGCCAGGATGTGACACTAACCCGTCAGCAGGAGCCGGCAGTAAGTCACCTCGCACTTCAAGTGTGCTACTCCAAAGTACAGTCAGAAGAAGCCAGCACTTGTACTTCACCTCGGATACATGAGAGAGCAACTGGTCCTGACAGCATGGCCAGTATTTGATCTTCAGCTCCTTGAAGTTGGTATGAACTCTTTCAAGTCGCTGCAGTTCAGTGGATCCCTTTAACTTCCTGATCCTTGTCTGCCAGAGGTGGGAGCAAAGACGTTCTGTGCTGGCTGCTGTCTCCTGGACACTCTGGTCTGTGGGTTGGCTCCGTGCTACATCCCCTCTGCTCCCCTGTGGCACTCAGTCTCCATCCGTCCATCTCTCCACTCCCCTCTGTTCTTGCAGTGCCTGCTGTCGTGAGCAGTGGCAGTTTGTCCTTTTGTGATGCTCTCTTGGCGCTTGCCTGAGGAGCGTGGGTGGGTGAGCTTCTCTGCCATCTTAACCTGCACCGGGTGGAGATGCAGGTTTGTACTGGTCACGCCGACGTGGCACCAATGCAGGAGGGAAGGTGCCGTTGGTTCTCTCCTGTTTTCCTCTCCTCTGGCTCTCCAGGTAATTTTAAAAAATACTTTGCCACGTAGGCAACTGTTCACAGCTTCAAAGTGGTGCACAAACATTAATGCAAGCATCCTGCAGCACCCTGCCAGGATGTGACACTAACCCGTCAGCAGGAGCCGGCAGTAAGTCACCTCGCACTTCAAGTGTGCTACTCCAAAGTACAGTCAGAAGAAGCCAGCACTTGTACTTCACCTCGGATACATGAGAGAGCAACTGGTCCTGACAGCATGGCCAGTATTTGATCTTCAGCTCCTTGAAGTTGGTATGAACTCTTTCAAGTCGCTGCAGTTCAGTGGATCCCTTTAACTTCCTGATCCTTGTCTGCCAGAGGTGGGAGCAAAGACGTTCTGTGCTGGCTGCTGTCTCCTGGACACTCTGGTCTGTGGGTTGGCTCCGTGCTGTAAATAGGGGAGAGCCACAGCCTCCTGTCATGATGAGATGTACTCTCCCCTTGAGGCAGGAAAGAACAAGGATTGCCAGAGACAGCAGAGCAAAAATCATCTCTGTCAGCGTTTCCAGGGCCTGCTGACACCAGGCTGCCAATAACGAGGTTTGGGAAGTATTTTTAGCCAAATGGGAAAGGAGATGCCCTTGGCTCTTTGTTTTCATCCCCAGGCCAGTGCAGACAGGGGTGTGTGGCTCCTGCTGCACCATCCAGCCTGAAGCAGCTGCTGGAGACACGTTTCAGCCTGGAGCTCCCCTGCCCTCCTGGTCATCCACTGGTCCCACAAGGATGAAGCCACTTCGTGGTGAGAACAAGCCCCTTCCAGGTGAGGCCGGGCTGGGTTGCAAAGTGACCTGTTATGAAGACATGCGAGTTGAAGGGGTGTCTGACTCCTCTGAGGAGCATCCCTGAGACACTGCTTGCTGCCCACCTCCCTGCTGCTCGCTGCACGTGGATGTAAAGCCCCTGGCAGCCACTTGCCCGGGTGGGAGGGGAGTTGGGGCACAGGGTGACTGAAGAACACCCCATCTCACCCTCCCAGCTTGTGGCTGCTCAGCAGGACACCCTCCCTCTGGTGCTGATGCTGTGAAGCAGGACATCATGCTGAAGTCCACCCCAGCTGAGGGGCTGCGCACATCCTCGGGGGGAACACGAAAACCCACTGTGGTACAGGCAAGAAACGCCTTTCTAAAGGACTGGTGCTTTTTATTTTTTTCCATCCCTGTTTGTTGCCTAACAAAAGCTGGAATCAGTCTTTTTCAGGAAGAATTAAGTTTCCAGTTGGCTTTTTGGCTTTAGCTGTACGTTTCCTGGGCGTAGCGCAATTTTTCTCAGCTGAGCCATTGTATGAGGTAATACAGTGATAGACTGTCTGTGTACGTGAGCCTGTTTGTATGGGAGCCTTTTGTTTTTCTCTCTGCAGTGGGAGCCTGTGCTCTGATTGTGTGCATTCCAGGCTTTATCAGCATTGGGAAGATGTTGCTTGGGATTTAAGGTTCTCAAAGATATTCTTGTTTGGCATTCACCAAATCCAGAGACAGGTGTTGGACATGGGCATTTTATAGACTCCGGCAGCACAGCAAGAACTACAACCTGCTTCAACACAAAAGGGAGAGGAGGAAAAAACAAACACAACAAAAAGCTTTTCACACAGTGTTTGAAAAGCTCCCTATTAACAAAACACATGGCATAAAATGTGCTCCTTGTTGCATTCGGGGGAGAAGTGAAACAAACTGCTTGAGAAATGCATTCACGGGAAAGATGAGCACCAAGAAAGCTGTCTGAATTAAACAGTCACTTGTAACATCCAAACCAACAGGCAGTGCCAGCAGGAAGAGAGGAAAATGGATTACAAGGTCCGCATCCCAATCAGAGCTGGGGACTGCAGTTCCAGATACGGAGCGCCAGCAGCTTTAGGAGGAACGAGTGTATGTCCTATCTCTGAGTACCTGGAGGACCCAGGAATTAAATGCTACACCTTCCCAGGTGAGAAGCACCATTTGACTTCCTGGGATGGATAAATATGAAACTAGACTACCTGAGGTGGAGAGGCATGTGACGGTCAGCACAGACTATGGTTGGTGAAGATCGTATCGCACAAAATAATGTAAACTGCACACAGCAGATAGCTTCTCGTTCTGGCTGCTCTAGCTGGGGTTAGCCATGAGCTCTGGGAAGGGGAGGACTGTATGGAGCAGGTTGATCTCCAGCTCTGAGTTGAGTTATGGCTGTGTTTGCGGGGGGAGGGCAGATGGACATCCCTGTGCCCTCTCAGTCCCCAGCTCCAGTGCCAGCCTAGAGCTCCAGTGCCTCCATAGCCCTTTGTGCAGATGGAGAGCTGCAGACCTACCTGGACTGGCTGCATCCAAAAATCTGGTGTGTAGAAGCAGGCTCAGCCCTGCTTTCACAGCTAATGCAGGCAACTCTCAGAGCTTTATCTCCTTGCCCTGGCGCAGCGCTGAGACGGTGGCAGCTCTCTGTGGAGCGGTGGGGACAAAGGGATAAGATTTCTGGTTTGGCTTGTGCCCTGCCACAGGGTATGGGCAGTCAGTCCTCAGCAGACAATTTGGAAGTGACAGAAGACAACCTTAGCAGCAAAACAATTAGAAGCATAAGAAAAGGTTACCAGTGCCATGAGGCAGAGAGCTCCCCTACCAGCCTCCTGCCCTCCGGCCACGCAGGCAGCCGGTATCGGATGTTTCCAGGCTCAGTGATGTCTCCCGTCATTAAATGGGTTTGGTTTTTTTTCTGTGTAGCTACTTTTTTGCAGGCATCTTTGTTTATGCAGCAGTGACATGAGTGTGAACAAAACAGGCGTGTGCTTACCCGAGAAGCAGGGAAGACATATGGAGAGTGAAGTACCATCTTGAACTCTAACAGTACTTAGAAGTGGGATGGAGGAACAGGACGTGTTGGAGGTCAGGTGATGTGGGAGAACAATGGAAGCAGTTATGCAAATGCATCAATTATGCTACTGGAAAGATATTAGGTGGTGTCATCCCGGTTTCTGTTCCTCCTTCCAGCAGTACATTGGACTGATGTGTACAAGCCAGTGGCCAGACTTCTCCTTTCCCTTTGCGGTGAGCGAGCTGCAAAGATGAGTGGATGTGAAGCTGCAGTACGTGCCAAGACAGTGTCATTGTCCCTTCTGGAGCTGGCTACACGCCTGTAGAGGCTCTGTTTCCAGCTGGGAGTTGGGGCAGAAAATGTAGGAAGGCTAGGAAGTCCCTGGCAGCTGGTTCAGAGATGCCTAAGCTCGTACCTGGCTTTGTGTGACAAATTCCCATCGGCTCTAGATGCAAGGAGCGGGGAGGAAAGCAGCCACAGAGGTGTGGAACATGCTGGATCGTGCGTGTGCGCAGGTGAAACTTAGTGATTTTTGAACATTTTTTCTTAACTACAAGCAACTGCTGTTGTATTTTTCTCCCCATCCTTTTCATCCCCCATCCCTGAAAGGGAGCTAGGGAACATCATCTGGTACTGTACATAAACAGTGTAGAAATGCCTTTGTATGTGCCTCCATCAAAGAGAGAGCTGCCAGGCTGTGTGGAGAGGTACCCCTCAGGAGGAACTCTCATCTGCAGCTGGTCCCCCCCAGGGCATGGGACAGGAAAAGCATGGAGGCCATGGATGCCTCTGTGCAGAGTGACCGTCCGTGTATGCAGAAGGTGAGCTGCTGTGAGCCATGTGGATGATGGACCCATCCTCCACAGCTGGGCTGTGCCAGGCGAGAGGCAAGCACTTGGGAAAGCCACCCTGCAGTGTGCGGAGCACCTCCACCATCCAGAATGAGCTTCTAGCCCAGAGCCTGTCCTGCTCTGCTCCTCTTGTTTGACATGGCCCCTCAGCACTGTCCTGTCTCATCAGCTTTCCAGCTTGTTTTGTGCCTACATTTATCTTCCTTCTGTTGTTGGACATGTGACTGAAGGTTTTAATTTATTCACAGCCCTCCTTTCGGTAATTTATCCTTTGTACTCTTTGCTGTCTTGTATTATTTAATTCTGTAAAGCACTCTGGGATGCAGTGGGTATGGAAGATGCTGTACACAATAACATTATGCTGTATTGTTTGTGATTTGTAGGCCTTCTGGATTTCTAATTCTGATTGCGGTGGTGGTGTTTGTTATTTGTGTTGCGGCTGTGCTTGAGGGCCTCAGCTGGATCGGGCTTCCCTTCCAGTCCCTTCCCCAAGGAGCAGATATCTAAATGTGCCCTGATTTAATGTTTGCTTGCTTTATTCCGTGTGTAACGGTTGGAAATGCAGGACGTGCCGCTGGGACTAATTGTGTGGGCTCGTGGTGTCGTGGCTAAGGCTCGGGGATAAACCCAGGTGTCTGATTCCTCCGCTCGTGAGCTGTGGTGTTGCCCTTTGGGAAGAGGTGGGAGTCATTCTCTCCAGAGGTGGCACGGGGAGCGGGTGGGCTGTTGGTGGGATGCCCCAGGAGGGGGCTGTTTGGGGCAGCACTGGAGCAGCTGAAGGAGAAGATGGAGAGCTGCGTGTGAAGGGTCTCTACTGAGCAGCTGGAGCTGGTCAGAGCTGGAGGAGCTCTTCAGCCAGCTCCTGTGAAACTGGGAAGCCCGAATCTCAGGACTGCTGGGAATGGTGTGCTGTGGTGATTGTGGGGATGCTGGTGGTTGCCCACCTTTGCTACCAGGGTTCTGGCTCCAGTTGCACAGGCTCAGTTTGGATTCAGGGGAGAACTTTGTCATTCGTAGCTGCTGTAGCTGCAGTTCAGGTGTTCTGCAGGTCCAGCTCACAGCCTGCCCGTGTCCTGCTGCACTGTCCTCCAGGTCTCTCACTTGGGTGGGGGCTGTAGCAGGATCAGGAGAGAGGGTGGTAGGTGAGGTGGGCTCCTCAAGCAGGAGTGCTCTCCTTTGGTTTGGGATGGTGTTTTTCCTGAATTTATAGCTCAGAAGCTTTCCAGGCTCAAGAGTGGAGTTACAGGCCGTGATTTCTATATTGCTCTGTCTAGCCTCAGCATAAGGTTCCCATCAGAGCAGGTTTTTCCCCTTGTCCACAGTCTGTGCTTAGTTCCACTTTATGCACCAAAAGCCACACTTTAATTTTACTTGAGGGCGCTGGGCTGGCAGCCTGGTAGAAATGTGGTGCTTGTGTATCGTGCTGCAGCAGAGGAAAAGTGAGAATGGTGATATAGGGCCTGTTGTGTTAGGTCCCTACACTCCTGGGGCTGATGGTGAGGTTGGGTTTGGCACATCCAGCTGTTCACAGTTTCCCTCTTTGCCTGCTCCCAGGTACGCCATCGACCGCAGCACGGACACGGAGAGGATCTTTGACATCGATGCCAACACGGGTGCCATTGTGACAGGAAAGGTCCTGGACCGGGAGACAGCAGGGTGGCACAACATCACGGTCCTGGCGATGGAAGCAGGTGAGATGGAGGAGTGCTGTGGGGAGCAGAGAGTGTGCTGGATCCGTGTGGGGCAGAGGGGGAAATACCGGGTGCATTCACTGCAGAGGTGACCAAGATGCAAGTGTTAATTAACAGTGAAGTTATAAAAAAAAAAAGGCAGCAGCACTGAGTCTGACATCTCCCTAGACAACCTAAAAATACTCTTCCTGACTCGAGCATTAATAAGGGAGCATGGTCGAATAGTATATTTGATGAACACTAATCAAATTTGTTATCTATGCGCCAGCTCTGCCAGTCATCCCTCCGCAGCTCGCTCCCTGCATTTGCACCTGCTGAGTGGCTCTGGGGGCTCCGGGGGGGTCTCTCTTCACGTCACCTGCATCCCCCGGGTCCAGCCATGTGCTGTGGGTGGGTGCCCCATCAGCTGGAGCCCTGTGGTACGGGGGGCTGCCAGTGGTTGGGATTTGCAGGCTGTACCTGCACAGGGGGTTGGTGGCTCTGGATGCCTCCTGTGCCCTTCCTCCTTGGTCTCCCTGCCCTTGGTGTGGCTGCAGGCTGGGCAAGGAGCAGAAAGCGGTGGATGGGTGATCCCAGCACTGCAGCAGTGGGAAGGGGTTGTGGGGACAGAGTGTCCCTGAGCCTCCGTGCTGGGGACAGGGGTAGGTGACACTGCCAGGGCTGGTACCACCAGGCTGCTTCGCCTCTGGCCGCAGTGCTTGGCCTCACCCTGCAGCACACCAGGAAAAGTCTCAGGCAAAGGATGAAGTGAAGCTCTTTCATCCACTCCTGAAATTAGCTCCTTCCTGACCCTCCCAGGAGAGCCCTGCTGATGGTCTCTTCCTTCCCTTATGGCTGTGCGATCCTTTAGCCTGTGTTTACAGTAACTGCCAAATCTGCTCACACCCAGCTGGGAGAGCCGGGAGGGAACAGCTTAGTGGCTCTGCAGGTTTTGTTAGTTTATCTTCCCTCTCTGTGATGGGGGCGGTGGAGCCTGGTGCGGATGCTTCCAGCAGAAGTTCTGTTTGTCTTTTCTTCTCCAGTTAAGGAAAAAAAAAGAACAAACCTGGGCCCTGCTGCTCAAAGGAGCTCTGAATAAACTCCTCTTGAGGAATTAAAAGAAAATAATAGTAGCAAAGGGCAGGCTTTGCTTCCCTGCCGGTGCTCAGCTGCAGGTGTAGGAACCTGCCCTGGGCATATCCTGCTGCCCTCCATCGTGTTTGCACAGTGCCTCAGCTCCTGGGCTCCACAGATCCCCATGGACCATGGTGGATCTCCTCCATGGACCCCAGGGAGTACTCTATGTTCTTCTTTTTTCCAAGCCTGAAGACAGAGAAAGGGCTTCAATGCCAGGCACCGTGCTGAAAGGCATTGCTATATTCTTCAAAGTTTTCCCCATTTTGGATGCGCAAGTCGCTAGGGCAGCCTGGGACCTGCTGTGCTCTTCCACCCCATGGCAGCTGGTAGCAGGGAGCTGCTTTGGCTGCACAGCACCTTCTGACATCTGCAGACGTGTGCCAAGACCTGTCCGTCATGGGCAGGAGCCTTCCCCGGGCTTCATTCCCACAGACCCCTCAGGAGTTCTGGTTCTCATTTCTTTGCTCATTCTTGAGCAGGAAGATGCTGCTCTCATTCAAAGAGCTGTGCCAGGGCCTGACTTGGGTTCCTGCTGTGGGGTCACCCCACCGTGGTGACAGCCATCCGCTCTGGCAGGGCCAGGAGAGGAGGGAGCAGCATCCCTGGCCAGACCCACACTGCCCCGGGGGGACATCTCTGACCCCACCACGTGTCCCAAGCCCCTCTCTCTGATGATGCTTTGTGCCTGCCAGCTGGGGTGACCTCTGTGCCATCTGGCTGAGGTGCTGTCACAAGCCCTGCCCGGCATCAGGCAGCAATGGGCAGGCGTGCCAGCACTGCCTGGCCACACCGGAGGGAGGGTAGCCCACTGCCAGGCTGTGGCACGTCTGGGGGCTCTGCCAGCAGGGAGGAGGGGATCACGGCCATGCAGCACAACTCAGCATCCAGAGGAAACTTGAGGTGACAAGAATCAGAAGGACAATATTTACACGCAGCGGCTTGGATTTCAGAACAAGTCAGTAAATGCTGCTGCTCCCCTCCGGCAGAGAAGCCTGTCAGGCTGGATCGCTTCAAAACCCGGGGAGACTCTTCAGCGCTCTGACTTCTCCCGTGGTGAGCTCTGACTCATCTGTTTTAACTGCCCAGACATCCCTCCCAGTGACATTATCCTTAACGTTTTGTAATCATGAAATATTAATGACTGATATTGAATTTAAAGTACGATTTATGTCTGAATCCTCTGGCGGAAAGGGCAGTTGTAAAGGTACAGCCTTCCGAGTGATGGAGGGGTTTCGGAGCAGGGCTGTGCAGCATCTGTCACGTCGTGCCCAGCGCAGCGGGATCAGCGTTGGAGCACGGGGCGTCTGGGAGGCTCTGTGCTGTTGTCGATGTGTCCAGCACGGCAGATCCCGGCACGTGGCAGTTCCTGGCACACCAGTGACCGGAGCCAGGAGGAGCTGGCAGGGCTCTGCGGTGTTTGTGGTGACCATGCAGGTTGTATCTGGCCGACACAGGGTCTGCTGCACCACCAGGCAGGACATTACCAACTCCGGTGGAGACAAATGGTAAAATATTCTTCAATATTTTGAAGGTGCAAACTTTGCAGAAGGAAAGGAGCGAGTCCATCAGGCATCATCCTGCTGCCCGGGCTCATGCCCGGTGCCCCTTGGGGCTGGTGGGAAGCTGTGCCCGCTCAATTCTTGCGACATATGGACATGTGGCCTGCAGCACATCACACCAAGGTCTTGCCTCCCAGTAGTATCCTTGAGCTGCCCTCCCTGCCTGCTGGTAGGACTGTCCTGAGATGGGTTTAACAAATGGCAGCCGAAGGAAAGCTTGTCTGTGACTGCACTTGTTTTCCCGCAGGCAGCCTCTGTCTGTCAGGTTTGAGCAGCTCCATACAAGAGTTGTCCTCCCACCTTTGGGAGCCCGATCTGGGACCCGCTGCTGCACGTTCTACCTAGAGATAACCAAAGAGAGTGGATTTGCATCTGAGGAGCAGTAAGAAAAGCCGCAGAAGGCACCTGGCTGCACCTGAGGCTGGCTGGGCTGCGTGCTGCTGGTGGGAAGAGAGAGGAGGAGCAGGTCTCCCCCCAGAACAGGCACTTCCCAGCAGGAGCCGCCTCGGACGGCTGGTGTCCAGCAGAATATTTGGCCTTGCAACCTGGCAGCCAGCAGGAAGCATGGGGGCTGTTCAGCAAATCTGGCCTGGGACCAGGCCAATCATTTCCAGAGATAAATCTTCATCTCACTCGCAAGCTGTTTACCTTCCTTGGGCTAATATTAGCGATTCTCTTCCTGTTTTCCTCTTTGCTCATGTAAAATGATGAGGCCTTGACTGCTGTGTCCACTGCTGGTAATTGAGATGATAAATCTTCCTGCTGGAGACTGGCTTTAATCAGAGCATTGTGTTTGGATGCGATTTAATGACTCTCATGCTGCTGAGTCCGGGCAGGACTCGGGAGAGGTGAGAGCCATTTATATGTTACTTGGCTTAACTGCTGCTTCCACTTTGCTTCCCCTCAGCTGGGAGCCACATTTTCAGCTCCAGCCTCTGCCATAGCCGCCTGTGTGCGACGAGCTGTACCCCTGGCAGGGCCGTACCCCTGGCAGAGCCGTACCCCTGGCATGCCTCTGCCTTGTCCTTGCCATCAGCGCTCCGCTTTGCAGCCGGGCAGCTGTCCTGACAGCCACAAAAACCACCCTGTTCTTCGCAGCCGTGGCACAAGCGCTGGAAAGCGGAGTGGCCCATCCCAGTCTTCTAATCTGCATTTTGTTCTCCCAATTTGCTGAGATAATGAGGATTAAAGTCCACTCTTGCCTCTTTCTGGCTTCTCTGCTAAAGTGAAAATGTTGAATTTAGTATTGTACCAATCTGGTCTTGAGGCAGAGGAGGGTGGGTCATACCCTGCGCCCAACAGCATTTGTGAACCGTGTTTCCCTGGGAGCTGCAGCCACAAAAAGCCATTTAGGGTTCTCTGAGCTTTCCTCAGCTCCTGCTTCAGCCCCCAGGAAGGGTGCAGAGCACCTTTCTGCGTGTGGTATCACAGCGTGGCTGCGTGTGCGGGCAGGAGAGCAAGTGCTGTGCTTTAGAAATAGCTGGGTTTGGAGCTTCACAGTAGAGGTTTGGGTGTAAAAATGGGAAAGTGCTTTATTGTGAGTTTGTGGGAGGGTCTGGCGGTATAAGGACTGGATCCCAGTGCAGTGGTAACCACGGATCCCCTCCTTTCCTGCCACAGCAGGGGTGGCCGAGCATCTCGGTGGTCCCTTCCCATCACTATGAGCTTCTGCTGCAAAAATTCCAGCCTTTGAGAGCAGTTGCCCAGAGCTTCTTGGTGTCAGTCCTGCAGGCAGACGTCTGTCCAGAACCTAGGGAGAGGGCAAGGTGTTGGCGTTCTGCATCTGAATGTTTCAGACAAGAATATAGTACTGTTCAGATTACTTTCACAGTTAATTAAGAAAAATTACTTTGTGATGCGGATGAAGATTGAGCTGGAGCATTTGAGGCTTGTCCTCAGTGTCACCATTCGGCAAGACCATGGCTATATCCTGCTCCAGGGCCAGGGTGCATCCCATCCCATCCCATCCCATCCCATCCCATCCCATCCCATCCCATCCCATCCCATCCCATCCCTGTGCTTCCCACCAAGCAGCACCTCAGCACCAGGAGTCTGGGCCACGCTCACTGCTCATCCCAAGCTGTTCTGTTCGTAATATTGAGGAAAGTACAGACACTGCAGCGTGGGCAGAACTCTGTCTCCCACCCCCAGCAGGCTCCAGCAGCTCCCAAATAATTCAGCCCATATTGGCAAAGGCAGCTGCCAGTCATCAGCCTGGAGCTCCCGTACTGCACTGCTGTGTTCCCAGCATCTCCCCCTTCTTCTGTGTGTTTTCCATGTCTCTTTCCTCAGTCTTTTCAGATTAATAGCATTCCAACTCCTGGAGGAAATGCAGAAAAACGGCATGTTTAATTTTAATTTAGGAAAGCGTTTAGGTAGCAGCCTAGTTTCCTCGCTGCTGTCAATCAGGTTTTCTCAAGGCTGACATCAATTAGTTTAAAAATATTGAATGTAATTTTGCCTGACACAACATATTGCAGCCACTGCAAAATATAATTTATTTTAGAAGAAGAAATAATTAAACTAATTTGCATGTCAGTCAGCTGAGCTGGAATACCGAGGAGAGATGCTGCAATGGAAGATGACTGTTTTTTTTTTTTCTCTTCTCCGGTCGCTCTCAGCCTGGCACGTGCCACTTTCCGCCCCCTCCACTGGCCAGGTGCTGCTTGGCAGGGACCTTCATGGGCACATTCCTCTGCTTTCCAGCAGCCCTCATCCCCCCAGCCTGTGGTACACGCCTGCTGAGCACTTCTCTCTGCGTGCTGGAGCCTGTGTAGGGGCACCTGCGGACGCGTCTGTGTACGTGGAGGAACCACAGGTCAGGGGTTTTGCTCTTGCAGGTGTGAAGTCTGCATTCGTTAGGTGCGTCCTGCCTTTCAGCACAGATGTGCTCCGACAATCTTATTTGCGCTTCTGCCCATCATAAATTCAGTTTATGCCACACAACTTACGGAAAGCGTATTTCAGAGATGTTTTGGAGGGTTCTTTTTATTTTTTTTTTCAGATACATCCAACCATTTGTCATATTTTCCACCCATAAATCCAGGTACTGGCTCGAAGGAAGAGGGAGGTTGATAAAGAAAGCATTTGAGGAACCTTCAAATAGATCACAGTACAGCCAAAATAAAAAGAGGCCAATGTGTGCCTCACTGGAAGAGTAGGCAACAACACAATGGTCACATTTCTAACCTTGATGTCAAATTTTAACCCTGTCACTGAGCCAGGAGTAAGCGTGAGCCTCAGGCTTCAGCAATTTTGGAAGGGGCAAAAGGAGAGCTTTTTTATGACAGGGTGCATTTAGAAAGGACAACTGTGCTTTGAGCTGTGCTCAGGGGAGCGGGGTGTTAGTTATGGCTCTGGCAGAGGGGTCGGTGCGGGTCCTCGGTGCTGTGCCACGGTGCATGGATGACCCCACTGGTGTGTACGGCATAAAACACTCCTGGCAGCTGCTCGCTGGTGCTGTGGAAGAGGACAGACCTATGGCAGTGCCCAGTCCTAAATAGACTCATTGCATCCCTCCCGGTGAAGCTGTGGGAGGTGATCTCGAAGGGAAGCTGCCATGCTCAGCCTCTCCCAGGTGTCCTGACCTGGCCCCACAGAACCACTAGGGCATGTGCTGTGCTGACAGGTCCTGGGGAGAGTTTGGCAGCCCTAGGATCGGCTCCTGCTCACAGCCAGCTCAGGCATGGGGAAAGGACCCTCCTCTGGGTCACAGTTAGGAAGGGGAAGAGATGGGCTCCTGGCCTCTTCCTCCTCCCTTCTTTTTCTTCCTTTCTCTGGCAGTGCCTCCAGGGCAATGCCAGCTTGCTTCAGAGCTCAGCAGTAGGGATGGTCATCCATCTTTCTGTGGGCTGAGGAGGGGGTAATGAGATGCTGTCATCCTCCTCCTTGCTGGCATTGAACCCTTTTTCCTCCTGTTTGTGGCCCCTGTGGGCATCAAGCACACCCCTCCGCCTCCCCTGGGCTCCCCACTGCCTCCCCCTTCCTCTCTCCCCGAAAGCAATTGCAGTTTATTTCACTGCACCAACATGCCTTTTAAAATAACACATCGTTCTAGGCTTTTAGTCACGACTTCTGCCTCCCTCCCCCGAAAACAACCATCTAATCACCAGAGCAGCTGGTCTGGGTGAGAAGGAGTGATAACGTGAGAACGGGGTGAAGGCAGCTCTGGGGAGGGGGCTTAGGTTCCCAGCTAATTATGGAGGAGCGCTAAATCTTCTCTCCCCTGGGTCCTCCCCCACCTGATCTGCGGGGGCCAGCATTAATTTTATAGACAAACAGGCAGCAGAGCTCCTGCCCGAGCGAGGAGAGAGGCATTGGGTCTGTCACAGTTGCGACCTCCGGGTAAAACAAAGGAGATGGAGTACGAGGGAGTTCTCATTGCTGGAAGCACACGAGGTGCTTCGGAAAACATTAGGCCCTCCAGAGTAATTTATAATCTTATAGCGAGGGCTCAATGTACCTTTGCGGCGCGTGCCGTGGGGTAGAGCAGCACTGCAGTGAGTGGAGCTGTAAATGCAGTCTCCATCCCATGTGCAGAGCGAGCCCGGAGCATCACCAGCGGCTCCGTGTGCCCCTGAGGGAGGGGAGTGGGCTACGAGCCCTCTGGACCACTGCGACCCCCCCTTGGTGGGCATGGGGGTGATGGAGCTGCCCTCCATCTTCCTGCCTCACGCCTTGACAAGGGAGCGTTCAGCCCCACCTCACCTGGGACAGATTTCTCCACCGCCCCAGCTCTTTCATGCCCCCCAACTCTGCTGGCTCGCCTCTCAGCTGTTGCTGGTAGCCCCTGGGGTGTAAGGGTCAGGATCTGAGTCAGG
This sequence comes from Calidris pugnax, assembly GCF_001431845.1. Classification (NCBI taxonomy): domain Eukaryota; kingdom Metazoa; phylum Chordata; class Aves; order Charadriiformes; family Scolopacidae; genus Calidris; species Calidris pugnax. The sequence continues at coordinate 5,150,891 of NW_015090855.1, forward strand.
GTGGGATGTTCTTGCACCTGAATTTGCTTGTCCCCCCCTGGGTGCTCTCTGGCTGCAGCGTGGATGCTCGGTGGTGGTGACTGACTCTTATCATGGGGACTTGCTCGGAGCTGCTCCGCTTTCCCAAGGGTAGATCAGGCCAACAGCAGTGTTTTGAGAGTCCTTGGTATGCAGCCCAGCAGTTGGGTTTCTTTACTGGAATACAAGAGTGCTGAGGCTGAGCGATGCTCTGTGGGTGCCGCTGGCCCACAGACGGTGTGTGCCACCGGTGGGCAGAGGTGTGGAGCTGCGGTGGCCTCTGGACAGACAGAGACAAGGCGGGTTTGCCCCCTGCTAGCAGCAGATGGCACTTCCTGCTGAGGTTCTGCTTCTTTTTTTGTTTCAGATAATCACTCCCAGGTATCGAGAGCCTCTCTCCGTATCCGTATCCTGGATGTGAACGACAACCCGCCCGAGCTTGCCACCCCCTATGAAGCTGCTGTGTGTGAGGATGCCAAGCCAGGCCAGGTAGCGGGTGTCCCCCAGCCCTTCTCCTGAGTCTCCATCAGCACCTGCAGCCGTCTCGTGCTGCGAGCAGTGCTCTGGACCAGTGCCAGCCTGCCCAACCTTCCCCTTCTGCCCAAACACCTTCCCCTTCTGCCCAAACACCTTCCCGTGCAGCTGCTGTCACACTGGGAGCCACTTTGCCAGTGTCCTACAGCTAAGGCTGCCTGCAGGGACAAAGGCTCATCCCCAGCTGGTGATGCTCTGCTGGGCCAGACCCTGTGAAGGGGCTGCAGAGGCACCACTGATTCTCACCTCTCCTTTCTCCCTACAGCTGATCCAGACAATAAGCGTTGTGGACCGTGATGAGCCTCAGAGTGGCCATCGTTTCTACTTCACGCTGGCACCTGAAGCCACAAACAACCACCATTTTTCTCTGCTGGATATTAAGGGTAAGTCCTGCAGCCTCCAGGCTGAGCAGCACAGCTGGTCCTGGGGAGGGAGATGGGGCTGTGGGCTTACAGTCCATCTGTGCTGGATGGACCTCAGGATGCTTTGGGCACCCTGCAAGGCTCCTCGCCAACCTGAAATGGTGGAACTGGTCAGCTAGCAGTTTGGATTTCCTCAAGGATGCTCTGCCAGCTTTCTTTTCTGCTGCAGGCAGGTCAAAAGCTCCTCTCATGCTGTCTGGTTAGCCTTTGATGTTTTCAGGGCTCTCGGTCTCTTTCTTGATGTGAAATCTTCAACCTGCCTGCAGGCAAGGAGATGATGTGGATTTAGAGATGAACACACTCCCATTTTAAGCATTAGGATTTATCCCTCTCCAAGGTAAATCCTGGAGCTGCCGTGCGGGTGGGCAGCCTCTCCTGTGCCCCCAACAAACGGGAGCAGCTCAGGAGTCCTGGGAGGCAGCAGAGCTACACAGCAGCCAGTAAGGGTCACCTGGGACGTGGCCAGCAGAGCTGGATTCCTCTGTGCTTCCCGAGGCTCATCCTATCCTTTGGGAAATGCAGCCGGGCAGGGCCTGTCTGGTTCTCTGGGCATCTCTGGAGTTCTTCGCATCTCGGGGCTGAGCAGCTCCCGAGGACTCGGTCCCCGCCTGCTGCTCTAACCAGGGTGCAGGTTTTGCAGACTCGAAGGTCAGGCTGCATTTGTGTGGACAGTAACAACCCAGAGAGATAGTTATCAGGCTGCTTCCTATTTTTGACTGGTGCTTTGGGTGAATTTAGGTGCTAATTGCAGTGGTATGTACAGCAGGGACCCTTGCAGATACTGGAGTCTTCTCCAGCCAGATGTGTACTTACTCATCAAAGGGGCTAGCACGGATAGAAGCCTCTTAGTTTTATTTTCTTGTTTTTTTTAAACAATTTTTTTCCTCTGCTTTTGCAGTTTCATCTGTCAAAAGTCTGATTTAGTTTGTTCTGAGCTTATCAGAGGAACCCTCTGCTGATGTAAGATCCTGCTTGCTCAGTTTGTTTCAGCGTTATTAGGGATAGTCAAGATGGAACTCGCAGCAAAAACCTTCAGATATAATCGTAGAAGGACGGATATTGCTGTGTGTCCTAAGAAGTGGAGCTGTCCCTGACCCGAATCCCCCCTCCCTGTGCTGATGGGGCAGCTGTTCACAAGACTTTTGCTTCTTACCATGTAAGCAAGCTTTAATCCTCTGCAAGATGTTGCCCCACACCCAGCGATTAACTTCCTTCACTTTCTCTGAAGGACCTTAGGAGAACGTGCTGAGTTACACCCCGGTGTCTATCCCTTCTAGAAGCTTCGAGGGGTCCGTGGCCATCCCTGCTCTGAGCTGGGATGTCTGCAATGGCTGGGTTGTGATCCATCACTGCTCCTTCTCCTGTCTGACAGGGGTGGCTGAAGCTCAGGAGGGGCTGCTTCGCTGCTTGGTGCTCTGTGGAGGTCACCCCTGTTTGTTCAGCCAGGGTTCCCCAGCAGCAGCCCGGGAGCTGGGGTGGCAGGAGGGTGCAGGACGCAGCCTCACATGCTGCCATCTCCTCCAGAGCTGCTGCTCTCTTGAGTGGGCCGAGGCTCTCGTTGCACGGGGTAATCCTTCGTGCTAAACGATCTCGCAAACTTTGCATGTGGTGCAACACTGCATAAAATGAGAAGAAGCTGGCGTCACCTCCCGCCTTCTGTTCTCGGGAAAACAAATGCTGTTCCTGCAGGGTTATTCCCAGGGTGTTTGGAGACCCCCCCCAATTGCCAAGCAGTGCTGTCTTCCATGGCAAGAGGAGGCGGCTGCCTGTGCAGATGGAGGCACCCCTCGTTTCTAATATCTGTGTGAGTTTTGGTGTCATCTCCCTTCCTTTGGTTTCTCCCCCACACCCATTCCTCCAGCCCACGGAGCGCCCTGGGGGGGGCTCACCTTCACCCCCTGCTCCCCTGGGTTTCTTTACTGCATCCCCCTTTGTCCCCCCCTTGCCTCCCTCACGTGTGCTCACCCCTCTCACACTTGTCTCTACTCCTCCATATAAATATCAGTGGTGACAAACTGCTACCACCAGCCCATCTGTTTCTTTGTACAAATTTGTAGCCAGTTTTGAAACGTGATTTATAAATATTGCTTTTGCAGCCAAGGAGTGACACTGATGGATGTCAGCACAGATGGATTCACTAAGCTCTTGCTTAAATCCTTCTTCTCTCTTTTGCTTCGCACCTACTTCCCTCGGCAGGAGAAAACCACCTCAGCAGGGTGACTTGTCCTCAGCATGGCAGGGACCAGCATCTCCTCAGGAATGCCCCTGTTAGAGTTCATCAGGCAGGACAAGAGCACCCGGCTGTGGCAGGGCTGGTAGGTGGGGTGCCTGGGTGGCTACGGAGATGGATGAGATGTCCCAGGGGTCGGATGCTTGGGCAGGCACCTCCATGGCAATACTGACCCCACTGGAGGCCGCAGAAGCAGAAGGAGAGTGGGATAAATGTTAAAGTGCAGAGCCCTGCTGCACAGGTGGGAGCAGAGCCGGGCAGAAGAGGACACTGAGTGCTTCCCAGGCTCTTCCAGGGCTCCCTTTGGGCGGCGTGGAGGAAGCCTGTGAGAGTTTTAGGGAAAATCCCAGGGTGCTCGATGGAGCAGCCTGTCCATCAGATGAAGAGCTGATGGAGTGAGTACCTCCTAGTATGGACGTATGGTGACAGGGCAGGTCTGCTGCAGCTGGATTCTGCCAGGACACGGTCAGGAGACTGCCACTTGCCCAAACCCTGCTGGGTCAGTGCCCACTGCAGCCAAAACTGCACAGCGTGGGGCTGGCCCTTGCCAAGGGCCTGCAGTTAGCACCTGCAGCCCCTCTCGGCAGCTCCCAGCGGCTCTGATGCTCTGGGTCACAGCTACAAGAGCCAAAGGTGACCCTGCAGGAGACCTTGCATTAGCTGAATTATAGCCACTTTGCAGGAGTTGGACTTTTGGAAACAGCGCCGTTTCCTACCGGCATCTCTCTCTCCTTGCTTGTGTTCTGTCCAATGCTCAAGCACTTCCTAATTCATCAGACAAGGAATAAATGTCATGTGTGGTAACGACGACCCCCATCCAGAAGGAAGGTGCCCAGCAAATGAAGTGCTTAAAGGAAGAGATAGAATTGGAAAAGCTGGCCTCACCCAGGCCCAATTGGTGCCATTCCAAAGGCATTCACCATCCTCTGCCTCCTAACTCACCTTTTGCTGGGTCCTTCTGGCCTGAGAAAATTGATTACAGAAGGATCAAAAGCAATTAAAGCCTGAAACCATGTTCTCCAAGAAATGCTAATTGTGTTGGAAGGGATGGTAGAAAGCATCCAAGCCCAGCAACCTGGAAGGGGTGCTAGATAATATGGAGCGACACATGGAGCTACTGACTCCAGAGCTCAAGGGCTAGGGAAGCAGATGTCTGAACTCTCTGCAGGTCTCATTAAGAGCATGTAATGGGTGATAGAAGATCTGAAAATCGTAACAATCAAAAGCAAAATGTTAGGATTTGAGGATTGCCTCAGGATAAGAGGAAGCCTCCTCCAGCCCCGCAGGGAGATGCCGTTCTCAGCACAAGCAGCACAGATGCTGATCTGACGGGGGGGTGAAAAAGAGCATCAAAACTCCAGGGAGGCTGGAGCAAAAGGTAAATGAGCAGCAGTGGTGCTGTGGCCTGGGACCCAGAGAACTTGGGAGAAGGAAGAGGCAAAAGGGAAAAATGGGATTATCCTCCCACCAGCTGCACCCATCTGGGGCCCGTCTGCTCCTTTTGGGCAGCTCTAGCAGCAGCATGGCCACTGGCCCAGCCAGGAGCCATCTGCACCTCCCTGGAGCTGGTGTGCCTGGGCACCGGGGCTGCAGAACAACTGCTGGAGAAGGGGAAGGCAGATGCTCGTGTGGCCCCGGAAATGTGGGAGAGGGCAGGGATGTCAAAATCCAAACTGGAGGTAGCTTCCTCCCTTCTGCTCTCCTAGCGCTGTTCAAGATTGAGTTATGAAAAGGATTTATTAGTTCTGTCTCTGAAGCTGCCAAGATCCTCTTTGGAGAGGGAGTCTGAGGGACTTAATTATTTTTTTATTCCTTGTGATGTTACACTGCCACCAAAGTATATTGCATTCCAAAACTTTCCTCTTAGATCAGTATTGACTGGTCCCTGCACACACTCAACCCACGTTGGTTTCTGCCTTTTCTGGTGACTTGCTCTTCAAGCAGGCAGAGGTGCTGTCTCCAGCCTGTCACACAAGGTGGATCTGAGACAGGATAACTGTGGTCAGGGAGAGGGTGGCATAGGAAACCTCCAGAGGAGATGACAGTTTGCATAGCAAGACAGCAATGATAGTAAATGGTTTGGCTTGGGGCTTCAGATAATGCATGGGACAACCCTTAGAGTGGTGTGACCCCAGCACGAAGTGCAACCTCGCAAGGACTGGGCAGGAAAAGAGAAGTGTGGAGATCCAAACCCGTCTGTACCGGAAAGCTGTGGATTAATGTCTGCTCAAATTTCATTACCACCTCCTGGGAAACATTGCTTCATTGTGACCTCAAAAATGGATTTAGCAGAAAGCTGCTACAGAGGAAGAGGCATGAGAGGCTGCAGGGCCAGTGCTGCCTGGTTTTTCTTTGCTGAGACTCAGGCTGTGCCGCTACAAACACATTACACCAAGACACACATTCTGAAGCAACTACCTTGGGTCAGCTGTGTGTGAAGAAACAACTGCACCAAGAGAAATTACATCTTTTTGTAGAAAGTTGCTTTGGATGCATTTTCCAGGATACAATTTCCTAGATCCGGGCAAAATTTTCTTCCCTTCTGTGGTCAGAGCGCATTGCGTGGCAGCAGCACTGCTTTTTCTGGAGCATCTCAGAAGGGAACATAGAAGTTTGCAAGTAACAGGGGTGTAAACACCCAACAGAGAAACCAGGGTGCCTGGGGAGCCCTGGGCACAGCGGGTGGGCAGCAGGGAGGGGGCTGGTCTCTGCCAGAGCAGGGTCTGGGCTGCCCAGCCCCGGTGAGCAATGTCGTAGGTGCAGTCGTGACACTCCTGTGTGGATCTCCCTCCTGTAGCAAGTGCTCGTGTCACACTGCTCGAGAGAGAAAATGTAGTTTCTTGATGTTTGAAAGAGTGTTTTGTAGTTGTGATTTTTGTCTCCGTCCCCAGCGCTGAGTTTTGGGTTACAGAGCAAGGTTTACTGGAGTAGAGCTGGCTGTCGTGCTGCTGCTGTATTTAAGTACTGGCTGCTTTATTTTGACTTTGTGGGTTCAGTAGTGGAAACACTTCTCCTTCCTGCACTCGGAGGTGAGGGGGTTCAGCGGTGCAACGTGCTGGCTGAGCAGTCTCTGCTTAGCTGAGGTCAGTGGCTGCCTCTCTGTGACTTGGACATGTATTTCCCCTTGATTTCTAGAGACTGCTTCTAAAAATACAGCATGCCTTGTGGCAGGTCCCTAACAGGAGCTGGAGCTGGCTGTAAACAGGAGGGTGTCACCAGCCTTCTGCTGCATTTCCAGAGAGGTGAGGAGCTGGTGCTACGCCTGTATTTACGCAGCACTAAAGGGGAGCTCCCAAGCACTGTGTTCCATCAGACCTGGGCCAGAGCAGCCTGTGGAGGTACAGGGCTGTGCACGGGCATCCTCTGAGCCAGGATCCGACCACCAGCTCAGGCTGGTTACTCGACTGGTGTGATGGTGCCAGCAAAGGCGACCTTCCCGGGCTGAGGGCCAGAGCCTTGCGTGCTCACAGCAAGTGGGTCTGTCCCATTTGTCCCATGGCTTTATCTCCACTGCATCCAGATGCCTGAGGCTTATGTTTAGCTGGGCTATCTAGGAGTTAGTCCTGGCCTCTTGCTGAGACGGTGCCATTAACGTTATTTATATCTCCCTGCTATGCTGCAGCAAGCTGAGGGAGCAGCACCAAATGAGATCTTGTTACCTTTGTGCAAAGGATTAGCATAACAATATTATTTTTTTTTCCTAGCTCATCCTTGGTAGGCAATAGGCAGCTCCTGCTGCCGGCAGGCTGCCACGCTTGCTTCATGCTCTCTGCCTCCCGGGGGGCTGGTGCTCCCCTGCTCCTCCTGACAGCTCCGCTGAGTTTCTCTCTGCTGGGGCCACGTGCCACTCCAGAAGTCTCAGCCGTGGTGGCAGATGCCATGTGGGACCAGGTGGCTGCCCAGGAAGAGGGTCTGTGCTCCCTGCTTCACATAGAGAGAAGCCAGGCGATGCCTGTGGGGCAGAAGGATCGTGCTTTCCACTGTGGGCAACCCCATCGTGGGCTGGTGACACTGTGGCACTTGGGTCACATCTGACTCGGAGCACAGGTCGGTGCTGGGCGCTGCAGCCTTGCCGGCAGAGCGCTGGCATTGCATGCAATGTCCCCCTTCTGAGGCAAACTGTCCACACATCGACTGGTACAAGCATTTGCTCTGAGCTCCCCAGGATGCTGTCTGCCTGAAGTCTGCTGCTGTGAGCAGGGATGAGTGAGGTTACCTGGAAAATTCCCTTAATGGATAAAAGATGCTACACACAAAGGAAGAGGCTTTTTTTTTTCTAGTGACCTGCAGCACAGTTCTGTGTAGATGAATAAGGTCTAGTTTTGAATATCACCTTTGTGGCATTCAGTGCAGCCTCCAAATGTTGGCTGGTGTGATCTGCTCTCTGGTGTTCTCGCCTTTCCCGCCCTGAGCTCTTTGAGGCAGACCTGTGCTCTGAGGTGAACTGGGAGAGATGATTTTCTCCCTGTCTCCTTTGTGCTGGAACCCCAGCTATCCCCAGCTAGGCTGCCAAAGGCTCTGCTCTCCCCATTCTGGCCGTATTCTGGCAACACAGAAAACTTTGGTGGGCTGAGTCCAGAAACCTGATGATAGGAAGGAGCAATCTGGTATCTGAGAGCTCTTCTGGGCACAAGCCCGAGCACTGCTGCCTCCCCTCTGGGCACAGACATCTTCCTCGCTCTTGCTGCACCTTGCCTTGCTTGGCTCCAGCATACATTGGGTGGGCTTTACCTCTGCACAGGGGACATGGACTGCCCCAGCTCCTCTTCCAGTCTGCCCTGAAGCAGAGACCAGCTTTGCCCTTGCTTGGCCTTTTCTGGGGTCGGTTGCAGCAGTCCTGATGTCCTCTGTGCCTCTTGTTTGTACTGGCAGAGCTGGGTGAGGGCTCAGCACTGGGATCCTGGCAGACTCTGCCCCAACTGCGTTGCTCCCAGCCCTGAGCAGCTCGGGGGAAGATGGGCTCTGTGCTCTGCCCTGTCCCTGCTGCCGTGTGGCATATCTGGGATCTGTCACCCATCTCGTCTGGCTGGTGGATCTTCCCTGTCCCGTGGCTCGGCGTGTGCCTGCCCCTCTGCTCTGCTCCTGGCTCATCTCCTGTCCCCACCATGCCCCACGTGCTCCCGTGCAGCACCTGATCCATACGGCAATTTCCGTGGTGGCAGGCAGCCCGAGAGCCAGAATTAGAATAGATGTCTTTTCCGATCGAAGAGCTGATTGATACAGAAAGGGGCCAGTCCAGCATAAATCAGGTGCAATAAGGAGAGAGTCTGTAGACAGCAGCACCTCGCTGTGAGCGGGCCAATCTATGTTTTATTAGATAAAGACTGCAGACAGTCGGCAGCGACTTCTGACATCTGGCCGCAATCGTTGAGCTACTGTTCAATCCCTTCCCGGCTCTGCTGCTGCCTGGCAGCGAGTAGCCCACAGGAGCAGGGAGCTGAGCTGATTTTGAGCCCCTGTTCCTTCCCCTCCCTCCTCCAGGTCGCCCGGACGCAGCTGCTGCTTGGGTTCATCTCTGGCGCCGGGGCCCTGGAGGGGCCCATGAAGTGGCCGTGTTAATGGGATGGCAATGGGTTGTGCTGTGCCGGCTGAGCCCCTGGAACAGCAGGGTTTGAGCAGATGGGAGGAGGACGGCTGGGAGGCTTGGAAGGAGCTCTTGACTGCTCCTTCAGAAGTTACAGAGGATCTTGGGGGTGTTTGGCTCTCTGGCTGAGGCAGGAGCCTTCACCTGGGGCTCTCAGCTCTTGGAAGCAGGTTCAGTGCCATCTGCAGACCCCTGTTCACTCTGGTCTCCATGTCAGCAACTGGTTTTTATCCTGATTCCTGCTCTGTGCCGCTCTCAGAGGGTCCTCTGGAAGGTTTTTTCCCCTCTCTGCTCCAACTGCATTGTTGGCTCTTGGAAGCAGTAACTGCTCTCCCAGGTTCAGTGCCACCTGACCAGTGTTCACTCTGGTCTCCGTGTCAGCAACTGGCTTTTATCCTGATTCCTGCTCTGTGCCACTCTCAGAGGGTCCTCTGGAAGGATTTTTCCCCTCTCTGCTCCAACTGCATTGTGTGTCAGCATAGCTCCGTTACCCACGTGCTGTTGCTCCTGTGTTGGGTTCACCATGCCCTGGGTAAGCTGGTGGGGGAGATGCCAGGCTGGCCCAAGGTGCCTGGTGACTGGTGAGGGAAGATGCCAGGCTGGCCCAAGGTGCCTGGTGAAGGGGCATGTGCTGGAGCAGAGCTGGCCACCTCCGGGCACTTGGGCTGCTGAGAGGCTGCAGTGCAGGAGAGGCACAAGCTGGGTCCTGGCTCCGCTCTGATGGAGAGGAGGGAGGTCCATCCCCTCTTTGGGCGGTTCCTGGAGCATGATCAACCCCTCTTTGTCTTGAGTGTGAAGGACTTCGTGATGACTCCCGCTGGTTGTGCTATGGGAGTGACTTTGCTGTGGATTTACTTGTTCCCTGCAGACAACACGGCTGCGGTGCACACGCAGAGAGTGGGCTTCAATCGGCAGGAGCAGGACGTGTACCTGCTCCCCATTTTAGTGGTGGACAGTGGCCCCCCAGCCCTCAGCAGCACGGGGACTCTGACCATCCGCATCTGCGGCTGCGACAGCAACGGGGCCATCCAGTCCTGCAACAGCACAGCCTACGTCGTGTCGGCCACGCTGAGCCCCGGTGCCCTCATCGCACTGCTGGTCTGCATCCTCATTCTGGTCGGTGAGTGCCCACCCGCCCTCTGGCCTCCTCCTGTCCTGTCCCTTCTCCTCTCCATCCTCATCCACCACTGCCACGCTGCCACAAGCTTGTGCTGGGCCACCAGGGCACGGTGTGAAGGTGCAGGGGAGGTGTGGGCTTGTGTGTGTGTGGGAAGGGGCTCTGAGAGAAGGATGTTGCAGAGAGAGGGGTGTTGTAGTGCCCTCAGGTTTAGCATAGGGCAGGTGATGGATGATGCTGCTGAAAGCCCTCCAGAGCCGGTGCAGGCTCACAGCTGGGTCCCGAGGGCTGTCCGGACATCTGTGGAAGCCAGCGCGTTGTTGGGTGAAGTTTCCTCTCCTTGGCTCCCCGTCTCCTGCTGTGTCTCCGTTTAGAAATCCCTTTCCCACAGGGTGCACTTTACACGGGTTTCATTTTCCGACGCAGCGCAAACAAATTTCTGCCTAATTGCCCAAACGAATAAAGTGCACATCGGTGCTTTAAAGGTGATGGGATGAATGGATGATGATCCCGGCCACATCTGCGGCTCGTTGCTTGGGCTCTGTGCCATCTGCTCCACATTCACCCTCCCAACATTTGGCTGCTGCTGTGATTCATGCACCCCCTTTTCCTCCTCATCTTCTGCAGAATCCATCCGTTTGTCTGTTCAGCTGTGCCTTCATCCATCTGTCCCTCCTGTCCCAGTGGCTGGTAGGAGCTGGCTGGCACGCTGGCCATCTTGGTCCTTGCCCCTGCAAGAGCACAACTTGCGCAAGCCCCTGCACCCATCTGACCATCTCTTCCTTTCCCAGTGCTGGTCCTTCTGATCCTCACGCTGAAGCGGCACCACAAAAGCCACCTGACATCCGAGGATGACGAGGACATGAGGGACAATGTCATCAAATACAATGACGAAGGGGGTGGCGAGCAGGACACAGAGGCCTATGACATGTCAGCCCTGCGCAGCCTCTACGACTTCAGTGAGATCAAAGGTGGTGATGGAGGTGGGGGGCCGGGAGAGGGGATCCCGAGCGGAAACCCGGCCTCCGAGCTCCATGCCCTCCCGCAGTGGGTGCAGAGCCCAGACCTAGACTTCTCCGTGTTCAGAGACTATATCTGCAAGAAGGTGGAGCAGGCGGACGAGGACCTCTCAGTGCCGCCCTACGACTCCTTCCAGACCTACGCCTTCGAGGGCTCGGACTCCCCCGTGCCCTCCCTGAGCTCCATCAACACCTGGTCCAGTGGCTCGGAGCAGGACTTCTCCTACCTGGGGGTCTGGGGGCCACGTTTCCGCCAGCTGGCAGCGCTCTACGCTGGGCGCAGGGGCGAGGAGGACAGCGAGGAGTCCTAGCCATCCCACCAGTTACAGAGGATCTTGGGGGTGTTTGGCTCTCTGGCTGAGGCAGGAGCCTTCACCTGGGGCTCTCAGCTCTTGGAAGCAGGTTCAGTGCCATCTGCAGACCCCTGTTCACTCTGGTCTCCATGTCAGCAACTGGTTTTTATCCTGATTCCTGCTCTGTGCCGCTCTCAGAGGGTCCTCTGGAAGGTTTTTTCCCCTCTCTGCTCCAACTGCATTGTTTGTCAGCACAGCTCAGGTACCCACGTGCTGTTGCTCCTGTGTTGGGTTCACCATGCCCTGGGCTGGTGAGGGAAGATGCCAGGCTGGCCCAAGGTGCCTGGTGAAGGGGCATGTGCTGGAGCAGAGCTGGCCACCTCCAGGCACTTGGGCTGCTGAGAGGCTGTGGTGCAGGAGAGCCATGAACTGGGTCCTGACTCCTCTCTGATGGAGAACTTTGGGCAGTTCCTGGAGTTGGAGCACGATCAACCCCTCTTTGTCTTGAGCGTGAAGGACTTTGTGGTGACTCCCGCTGGTTGTGCTATGGGGGTGACTTTGCTGTGGATTTACTTGTTCCCTGCAGACAACACGGCTGCGGTGCACACGCAGAGAGTGGGCTTCAATCGGCAGGAGCAGGACGTGTACCTGCTCCCCATTTTAGTGGTGGACAGTGGCCCCCCAGCCCTCAGCAGCACGGGGACTCTGACCATCCGCATCTGTGGCTGCGACAGCAACGGGGCCATCCAGTCCTGCAACAGCACAGCCTACGTCGTGTCGGCCACGCTGAGCCCCGGTGCCCTCATCGCACTGCTGGTCTGCATCCTCATTCTGGTCGGTGAGTGCCCACCCGCCCTCTGGCCTCCTCCTGTCCTGTCCCTTCTCCTCTCCATCCTCATCCACCACTGCCACGCTGCCACAAGCTTGTGCTGGGCCACCAGGGCACGGTGTGAAGGTGCAGGGGAGGTGTGGGCTTGTGTGTGTGTGGGAAGGGGCTCTGAGAGAAGGATGTTGCAGAGAGAGGGGTGTTGTAGTGCCCTCAGGTTTAGCATAGGGCAGGTGATGGATGATGCTGCTGAAAGCCCTCCAGAGCCGGTGCAGGCTCACAGCTGGGTCCCGAGGGCTGTCCGGACATCTGTGGAAGCCAGCGCGTTGTTGGGTGAAGTTTCCTCTCCTTGGCTCCCCGTCTCCTGCTGTGTCTCCGTTTAGAAATCCCTTTCCCACAGGGTGCACTTTACACGGGTTTCATTTTCCGACGCAGCGCAAACAAATTTCTGCCTAATTGCCCAAACGAATAAAGTGCACATCGGTGCTTTAAAGGTGATGGGATGAATGGATGATGATCCCGGCCACATCTGCGGCTCGTTGCTTGGGCTCTGTGCCATCTGCTCCACATTCACCCTCCCAACATTTGGCTGCTGCTGTGATTCATGCACCCCCTTTTCCTCCTCATCTTCTGCAGAATCCATCCGTTTGTCTGTTCAGCTGTGCCTTCATCCATCTGTCCCTCCTGTCCCAGTGGCTGGTAGGAGCTGGCTGGCACGCTGGCCATCTTGGTCCTTGCCCCTGCAAGAGCACAACTTGCGCAAGCCCCTGCACCCATCTGACCATCTCTTCCTTTCCCAGTGCTGGTCCTTCTGATCCTCACGCTGAAGCGGCACCACAAAAGCCACCTGACATCTGAGGATGACGAGGACATGAGGGACAATGTCATCAAATACAATGACGAAGGGGGTGGTGAGCAGGACACAGAGGCCTATGACATGTCAGCCCTGCGCAGCCTCTACGACTTCAGTGAGATCAAAGGTGGTGACGGAGGCGGGGGGCCGGGAGAGGGGATCCCGAGCGGAAACCCGGCCTCCGAGCTCCATGCCCTCCCGCAGTGGGTGCAGAGCCCGGACCTGGACTTCTCCGTGTTCAGAGACTATATCTGCAAGAAGGTGGAGCAGGCGGACGAGGACCTCTCAGTGCCGCCCTACGACTCCTTCCAGACCTACGCCTTCGAGGGCTCGGACTCCCCCGTGCCCTCCCTGAGCTCCATCAACACCTGGTCCAGTGGCTCGGAGCAGGACTTCTCCTACCTGGGGGTCTGGGGGCCACGTTTCCGCCAGCTGGCAGCGCTCTACGCTGGGCGCAGGGGCGAGGAGGACAGCGAGGAGTCCTAGCCATCCCACCAACCCCTCGTGAGGCTCCAGGCACCTCCTGGACCGGGGCTCCGTGCCACCAGGTGCCACGTAGGGACAGTGTGTGCCTCCAGTCGGGCTCCATGGCCACCAGAAAGGGGCTGCGTCACGGGGCCAGGGAGCACCAGGCGACGTGCTCCTTGGCAGCTGCCTCCTGTTCGGGGCACCTCAGCACCCCCACGGTGAGGCTGGGGTGCCCGAAGGAGCCACTGTGGCCATCGTCATCTCCTTAATACCAGTCTCCATTAAAGCACTACACATTAATTTAAGAAAGAGAAAATCTAATTCAAGAGAGTTTGGAGGGGGTTTCTCCCCCACGAATTATCATTTAAATAGATCTGTTCAGTGAGCCCAGTTCAGGAGAGGAAGAGCAAACCGGGAGCCTTTTGTCGTCTAAATTGTTTTTGTCACTTGAGTCAGAGCATTTGAAGTGCTTTGATTTCTTTAAGAGCTTTCCTTGCAGAGGGAAACAAGCTTTTAACTTCTGTTCAGCTTTTTCCCCCCTTGGGTTTGCTTGCTTTATGGAGTCCTTCTTCTCTCTGCGCGCGGGCTCCTCGGTAGCAGTGGTGGTGGGGATGCGCCTGCTGGATGCAGGCTCCGGGGTCACATCCTGCATGGAGGGACCACTGCACTAGGGTTTGCTTCAAAACACACCTCCCCTCTAAGCTGCAATTGCTTCACCTCTCAGTTCTTAGACCTTTCTTGTGGTTATCAGAGATGCTTGTGATTTGAAGGGGCTCTCCCTGCACGGTAGATGTTGTCTGTGGGGTCCTGGCGTGCCCCACAGATGTGTCTCCCCACACGTGATGGATGGAGACATCCCGCCTGCTGCCAAGGCACGGTGCTGTGGCCTGAGATGTGGAGCAGCCGCGGTGCTGGGGAGCGATGCTGGAGGGGTGTGGAGTGGTGGTCCCCGGGTTGGCTCTGCCAGCCCCTCTGGGCAGGCTGGGCCTGGCTCTGCAGGGCTCTCAGCCAAGCTCCAGCATGGGCCGTGCAGGGCAGAAGGGAGGACATTGGCACATCCTGGCCTTGCGTGGTGGGGAAGAGCCGCATCCTGGCTAGAGGACCATGATGTAGGGCACGAGGGAACCCCAGCACGGTGGTTTGGAGGGATAATTCTTGCTTACACCCAGCAAAGCATCATCATTGGCAATAGAAAAGCCATCTCCAGGACATGTTAGTGAGGCCAGATCCTTCTGGCACTGCTGCACAGGCTGGGCAGCGGGTCTGTGACACCTCAGGGTGCCCAGGGTGTCCCCACCCTGGCACAGTGCCCTGCAAGAAGCCTGCACAAGCTCCTGCAGCGAGACTGCCTTTGCTTGAAGTCTCTGGTTTTGAGAGGCAGGTCAGGAGGAGGATGGTGGGATGTGCCACTGCTCCTCGGGCTGCAGGTGATGCTGGAGGAAAGCACTTGGTACCCTGCACTTTCCCAGCCTGCTGCCTTCCCCTGGGGGGGGAGTAAATTGAGCAGCATTTTGAGCAACACCCTCAGGCAGCTTCTCAGGCCGTGCTGGCTCGTGCAGCTCCTTATCTGCTCCCCTTGGAAAAAAAAATCAATTATGTCATTGATAGGTAACTGATAAGGTCTCCCATGGCTTGACACATCCTGGGCTTGTCATTGGGTTTGTCCTTTTAGTTTAGCCACAGACAGTGTATTCTATCCTTGGAGAAGGTTTAAATGTAAATGTACACACGTGTTCATTTTTTTTATTACTGTGTTTTGCTTCCCGGCTGCTGGTGTTGGTCCTTTGGCTGCAGCACGAGACCTGACAGCGGTAGAAGGGCAGGAGGCACCTTTGCCATGGCTCCTGCCCATGGCCACCACATCCACATCTTGGCTTTCGCGCTGGGACTGGGAGCTGCTCGCTTCTCAGGGTCTCTCCGGTCTCCCCCCCCAAAAAAAGAGGTGGCAGGCGCCCCACCGCTGGCACCCACACCCTGGCCTGCTGCTGGTTCACTGTGACGATGCTGGGGAGGCAGCGGGGCCAACGGGCTGCTCCACGCTGGCCATCAAGTGCCAGCTCCGGCCACTCCACCTCAGGCAGGTGTTGCCCCGAACCCAGGAGTAGGAGAATGGAGAAAAGCCCTCTTTTTCCTCAGGAACGTGTTCGTGTTTTCCCTCCGGGCTGAAGAGCTGTGCCCTCGCCCCTCCGGAGCTGGCCCTTCCTCTAGCAAAAGTGTTGTGCAATAGCAGGGCTCCGTCCGTAGGAGATGGGGTCTGACAGGGTACGTGTTTAGCAACCCTCCCAGCGGGTTATTCTCCGTCCCCGGCCAGCCTGTCCTCCCCAGCGCGCATGCACGCACGCTTGCGTTTTGATTTCTATCCCACCTGTAAATACGGGGGGAGCGCGGTGCCGAGCGAGCCGGCGGCTCCACGCGGCGCTGCCCCGCGCTCCCTGCCCACCCCGCACCCGGCAGGAGGAGCTGGCAGCTGCCACCACGTCCGATGGAGTCACTTTGGTTTCCTTTCTCTACCCAAATGAAATTAGGAGGTTGAGTTCCTCACCCTTGTTATTTTTTCAAGGTCTTTCTAGGACCTGGGAATAAATTATTTCCTTGTCGTCTAGCCTGAGTCTTATTTGCTTGTTTTGGTTTTGTTTCGCTTCCTCGTGTTGCGCTGCCAACGTGGTCCCATCAGAGGGACCGGCCAGACTGTCCCACCAGCAGGGTGGGCCACAGCACAGCCCAGCGTGGTGTCTTCCCTGCCACGAGCCAGAGGCCAAGCTGCCTGCCAACAGCAAGTTCCCACCAGAGGGATGCTGACTTCTTCCTGATTTTCATTGAAATGCTCGTCAGAAAAAGCTTCTTCAAGAGAAGGATCAGTTATTCTGTCTGAATTTGAAGGAAAAAAAATGCCCTTGGCTTTCTCCATCTCTTCAGGAGGAGAAAGTTGGGTTGTGCTTTGAGTGGTTCGAGGTGCTCCAGGCTGGCTGTGGTGCCTGCTGGCCATGTCTGCTCCCAACGGGAGCCACCCCAGCACCGGGGTCCTGGGTCTGAGCCCCCCACAGCCAGGCGCAGGCTCCTCAGCATGGTCCCAGAAGCACTGGTCCCCATGGGAGAGCAGCAGCAGCTCGTCCTGCGAGGGGAGAGGGATCCTCATTCCTTTGTCCCACAGAACAACAGCAGAAAGAACCAGAGGCAAAGTGCACACCAAGAAGAAAGTCTGATGGTGCATTGTCTTCATCTTCCTGTTTCAGCCAACAGAGTTCCTGAGTGTTCTTTTAAAAGTATCACCTTCAGTGATGTTCTCTTGAAGTCCGAATGGCCTCATAACTGACCAGCTGATCACTCACAAGCTCCGATCACAGAATCACAGACTGGTTAGAGTTGGAAGGGACCTTAAAGATCATCCAGTTCCACCCCCCTGCCCTGGGCAGGGACACCTCCCACCAGACCAGGTTGCTCAAAGCCCCATCCAGCCTGGCCTTGAACCCCTCCAGGGTTGGGGCATCCACAACTTCCTTGGGCAACCTGTTCTGGTGCCTTACCACTCTCACAGGAAAGAATTTCTTTCTGGTATCTAATCTAAATCTCCCCTCTTCCAATTTAAAACCGTTACCCCTTGTCCTGTCACTGCACTTCCTGACAAAAAGTCCCTCTCCAGCTCTCCTGTAGCTCCCTTCAGATATTGGAAGGAATGATCCAGGTTAAATACTTCTTCCCAGTTTCAATACAGCTGGGTTTTGTTACTGTGACCCGATTTCCCACCTTGGCAGTGGCGTGTATACACAGTAGCATTCAGTTATATTGGCTGCAGCAAAAAAAAAAAAAAAAATCTCCTTCAATATTCAGTTTTCATAGTGAAATGATGCAAATAAATGGCACTCTCGCCTGACCGCAGACAAATCAATTGCTGGTGGTTTCCTTGATGGCAAGGGACTGGGGAAAGAGCAACGTGTTAATGGAAAACAAGCATGAACCTCGCTGGGCCCAGGATGCCTGGTGGAGATGTGCAGCTGGGAGTGCTGCGTGGCCCCTCCACGGTGGCCGGTTGCCGCAGACAGCAGCTGGCCACCACGGGGAGAGGGGGACGTGCGCTAAACGCTGCGCTGGCATCAATGTAGGTCAGCAGATAGCACGGGCTGAATTTAAACCTCTCCGGAAAGTGACAGTCATTTAAATAGCATCTTGCAGCCCTCGCTCCCAAACAGGCTTATTGATCCCTCAGGTCTTTAAGCGTTCCCGTACCCTTCACCATCCCCGTGCCTCCGCTCCCATCCTGCTCCCTTGATTATTCTCTAAATGCTGTGGAAGAAGCATCTGGTGACCTTTGATGACAGCAGTTAGTGGGATGCTGTAACAGAAGGGAGGAATTTTGAGGCTGGGGGGGGGCAGTTCAGACGTGCAAGGTGTGCTGCCAGACCCCAATGCACGCACTACTGTTTTTTCTCACAGTTGCAGCAAGTGCCCCCACAGCTGCCAGCCTTGAGGAGGCCTTTTTGTGAGCATCATCATTAATTGTCCCCGCACAGCAAGTGTGCCAGCAGTGCCCTCACAGCTGTGTGCTCCGGCAGTTCTGGACACACAGCAGTTGCTGTTTGCCGAGATACTGATGGGTGCTGCATGTTTGCACCCTGGGTTTTCAGCCCAGGACCTGAGCAACATGCTCCCACGTTCCAACTGCAGCCAGCATGGAGATGTGCTCTCTTTGGCTCCTGCTCTCCAGCTTCAGGCAGGCAGACAAGCAGCCCTAGCTACCTCGGGATGCTGGGGATCAGGTGGGCTGGGTTGTCCTAGGATCTCCCCGTTGGCAGGGGAAGCACCTGCAGTTCGTGTGCTCCTAACGAAGGAGGTAACAAGTGCCTCGCCTTGAAGTGGGATGAGCCTGGGCTATGCAGAAGGATTTGCTTCTTGATATCATGGTGAAATGGAGAGAGCTCAAAGCAATGAATTGCCAGCCAGAACTAGACCCTTAACAACAAAAGAGGAGGATTATTGAGAGCTCTGTGATTGCAGAAGCATCTGTGAAGATGTTTTAAGAGCTCCGTGCCCCCTCAACGCAGCCCCTTTTGAGGAAATCTTTCTACAGCAACTTCTCTCTCTTCAGCAGTTGCACAACAGCCTTTGGCTCCTTGCAGAGCAGGGAAAGGGCAGGTTCATCCCCTCCTTCCTTACTTCTGCAGGAGAGGAAGCCAGTCCTGCCCTGCTGACTGGTGTCCAGTGGCAGGACCGTCTCTGATCCAGGAGCTGAGCTGGCCAGGCAAACCCATGGGCTGCTCTGCTGAGGAGTGTGGGGTGAAGATGCTTCTTCCAGGTCAGTTCTCTCGCATCAGAGGCAGCCCCAGGGGTGTGGAACACACAGCACCATGGGCCAAGGGTTCCTAGTTTGTTAATGATGCCCGCATTTCTCTGTATGGAGCAGGGCAGTGGGTGCACAGAATAGACAGTCATTCCTTCGGTATCCCCCTCTGAGGCTGAGGGATATGCAGCCTGAGGCTGGCTGCTGGCAGAGGACAGTGGCATTTGCCACCATCACATTCTCAACAAGTCATGCAAGGTGGGTGCCCCTGTGCTGTGACGGTGGCTGGATACCACAGCTCCAGTCCCAGCACGGGGATGCTGCAGCGGTCACCTCTAACGCCTCCTCTCTGAGCCACAGCGAGCTCCAGAAGGCAAGGTGTCCAAGCCTCCTCCAGGGAGTTATTTACAAAAGATGAATGTGATCCGCTGGGATCATTAAGGGGAAATGAAGAAAGGGCAGTGATATCTGCACCCCCAGGAGAAAAATACATCTCTGGTAACTGAGTGCAAGCAAGGCCGTGTAAGCCTCTGCCGCCCGCTCGCGTTGGTGATACACGGCTCAGGAAGGTGATCACTTTTCCCCCCATGTCCTCCGAGGAAGCTGCTCTGTCACCAGAAAGCTGACTCCTCTAACCTCGTCTGCCACAGCTAATATCCCAGCTCCCTGCGTCCTTCCATTTACCAAGCCCTTGAGCTTTCTTTAGGGTTGGTATCAGGCTCTCGCTGCTCAGTGTAATCTCAGTTTGGCATCTCTGCTCTTTGTGCTCAGCGCAAAGGCAGCAGCTGTGTCTTTTTGGGGGTTTCTTGCTGTGCCATGGTGCTCCCCTCGGTGCTTTCTCCTTGCTGCCTCCCAGCCCATCCCGGGAACGTTTTCCAGCGTCCCAGAGGTGACTTAGGCTTGTGGTCTGCAGCAGCAGGTATTCCTCTGAGCTTCCAGGCAGCTGTCACAGCTGTGTGTTGCCACAGCCAGAGAACTTAGAGAAACAAAATAATTGTATTTTATTTGGCCGTGGAATCTTGCTCTTGGGCAGTCAGTGGGGGCTGAAAACTCACACATCCCAGCCTGGGCTTTCTCCTGGCACCATGGTCCTTTTCTGGGTGAGCATGGATTTAATGACCATTCTTCAAATTCTTAGGGAAAGACTTTGGGCTTCGCAAAGCTGGATCCAACACAGGTGGGCAGAGCCTGAAGCAGTTGGGATACACAGCTGTGGTACCAACAAGGTGAGGAGAAACTGGGGTGTCCCTGCACAGTGATGGCACAGCCCCAGCCTTACAGAGGGCCTCAGCCCAGCCTGCCCACGCTGATGCTGGAACCCAGGTACAGAGGGGGCGTCAGCCTCAGGCATTTGATGTCATGACAAGGAAGGGTAAAATATGGGAGCAGGAGCTGAGTGCCTCAGCGTTTGCCTCTTCTGCCAATGCCTTTGCCAGTCGTTTGCCATCAGGATGCCAAGCGGTCGTTCTTAGACATCCCTCATCCATTGCCAGCGGCAGCGAGTGCCTGTGGCTCGGGGATTGTTAACTGCCCTGTCCAGCCACGCCGTGGTTTTATGGACATATATTTTTCATCTGTCCCCGTCGCTGCTGTAGAGGAGCTGCTCAGGTGAGCATGAATTAGCCCAGCTGTTGGCTGGCGGGGAGAGAGAGCAGACACCAGCCATTCCTAAGCAGAATGCATCCCCTCGGCTAGCGCTTTAACCACGGTAATTGGAGAAGTTTTAATCCTTCTTCTGCTGGGGGAAGCACGCCTGGCTAAGAGAAACGATCCACCCCGACTTATCCCCGGCTGAGTCAGGCTGCAGCAGCTTCCTCCGCGGTCAGGAGAGTCACTCACCTTTAGCCAGGAACCAGGCAGCTGTTGAAATCCCTTCACATTGCACGCAAATTAGGCATTGAAAATACTCATTACAGCCAACATGACACGCCTTCATTATTCCAGAATAATTGTCTGAAAGGCTCAGCTCGCAGCGCAAGCTTCACTTGGTGCAGAAATGTGATAAAAAGAAAACAGGAAGTGCAATCAATGCTTGTAATCCTTTTAAATAAAAAGGTACTTGCTAGTAGCTGCCAACATCTTTAAAAAGCTGTGATTTCCCTGGAGAGAGCCCTTATCAGCTATGACTGCATGTCATTCTGGCTGTCTGTCAATCCATCAGACTTCAGTGCCACTGACATTAAGAAGCCAGGCGTTAAGATTATCACATTTAGCCATAATGTAGCACAGATTGTGTTGACATTTGGAAAGTATTCCACCACAGGAGCCATTTGACTTCAATACCTTCTTCCCAAAGGAAAAAAAAAAAAAAAAAGAAACAGCAAACTCACTTTGAACTGTTCCAGGGAGGGAGCCCACTCTGCCTGCAGGGTGCTGGGTGGCCGTGCCACCCTGCCATGGTGGTGAGGAGGATGATGGTGTGATGGCTGCGAGGAGGAGGAACCCGGGCACGTGGGACCTGGCTCCAAAGGGGCTGTCAGCCAGCCAAAAGCTGCACTCATCTGCTTGTAGCTTCCTCCAGAGCCCTGCCATGTGGCTCCACAAGGTCCCTCAGCCCCACACGCATGGAATCCAGGCAGTGCTTGCTGTGGATGTTCAACCCCAGTGCCCCTGCCCTGCAGTAGGGGCTGATTCTCAGAAACACATCTCTCCAGCGCCTTCGCCATCCCCAGGTCCTGGTTTGAGCAACACAGGATTAATTTTTATTTCAGTAGTTTTACTTTTCAGTCAGGGTCTCTTCTAACGCTTGGGAAAACTGCATTTTTGGAAGACTCTGGCATCTGAATTTGTGAAAAATATTTACTTTATCACCGGCTCTGGTGTACGGGTCTCAAGGTCTCAGTGTTTTTATGCTCAGCAGGTGCAGGGATGAAGAGGAGCGAGACCTGGGCACTTGACCCAAGCTGCCAGCAGGATTATTTCATACCATGAACATCACATTCAATAGAAATTAGAGAGTTTGCTGAGAAGGTCTCTCTCTCCCTTGATGGCTGCCATCCTGAGAATTTCTTGCCCCAGTGACCAGAGCCATGAGGCTTCCCCTTCATCCCAAAGCCATAGTGCTCGCGGTGCCCAACTGCTGGGAGCGCACAGCTTCCTATGACAGAATGGGCTGAGGATAATCCTTATATATTTTGTATTGGTGTCAGGATCAATACTGGTTCTTTAGTATTATTAATGTTAATAATTAAGTATTATTCTATTAAATATTTCAACCCTTAGGATTCATTTTTCCGTGATTGCCCTTTCTGGGTAGGGAGGGCTCATCGGGTGATAGAATAATTGTCTAAACAACAATAAATTGTTGTGGCTTCTTCAAACCATAACAACCTGGCGAGAAACACACTTGTACGTTTGTTGGCCCAGGACATGTCCCCCGTGCACGCCCTGGGCAGCCATGGTGCAGCACCAGGAGAGCATCACCCCGTGCACACACCACGGGGACAAAGGCTTCATCCCTCCTCCTGGCACACCTCCTCCTGGGAAGGCCTCTTCCCAAAACAGAGGGGGGGATATTCCAGGCCATGTGCTGGGGTGGGGGGAAGGCTACGGCATAGAAACAATGGTAAATGACCTGAAATGAACTGATTAATCTCTTTAAATAACTGTGAAACCATTTTCCAGAAAAAGTTAATCTACTCTAAATGGCTCTGGTGCTTTTCCTGGGCTCCAATCAATATGTGGTCTCTTGCTTTTCATGTGTGATTCACAGTAATTGCAAAAGAGCATTTTCTGAAGAAAATTACATTCTGCAAGCAGAAATGCAAAGAGACACTAGGACCAATTAGCATTAAATCCCAGAACAAGGCACGCTGTCGGGCGCACGGGCGAGCTGGAGATGCTGCAGCACCACAGCTCAGTGTCCTGGGTTCCTCTCCAGGAAGGCACTGGAGATGCTGGAGTGTGTTATGTCCAACTGGCTTGTTTGGGAACCTCTGCTGCTTCTAGGACTGCCTGTGGACCCTCAGCTGCAGAGAGAAGGTGGCTGCAGGCCTACAAGGTTAGGCAGAGACTCTTCCCTTTCCTGCCACCATGGGAACAGACACATGTTCAGAGGTGATGTAGCCCAGCTGCAGGCCAGACCCCCAGGTTTCTCCTATCCCCTTCATCTCCTTTACGAGATGCTTAGGTTTACAAGAGCTGTTGGGTTTGCCCTATCCTCGCCCAGCCTGCTGGCACTTGCCCACACAACTGGCTCCTGGTTTGCTGTGGAGGGCTGGCGTGGGGCGGGCAGGGGGCAGACAGGCAGATGGGTGGGCAGGCAGATGTGGAGAGGTTGGTGCTGGTCTCTTCTCACAGGCAATTAGCGATAAAACAAGAGGGAATGGATTCAAGCTGCGACAGAGTAGGTTTGGACTGGATATTAGGAAAAAATTCTTCATAGAAAGAGTGGTCAGACACTGGAATAGGCTTCTCAGGGAGGTGGTTGAGTCACCATCTTTGGATGAGTTTAAGAGTTGTTTAGATGTGGTGTTAGGGGATATGGTGTAGGGGAGAACTTTGTAGAGTGGAGTAGATGGTTGGACTCAATGATCCCGAGGGTCTTTTCCAACCTGGATGGTTTTATGA
Source organism: Calidris pugnax (assembly GCF_001431845.1). Classification (NCBI taxonomy): domain Eukaryota; kingdom Metazoa; phylum Chordata; class Aves; order Charadriiformes; family Scolopacidae; genus Calidris; species Calidris pugnax. The sequence goes on from NW_015090855.1 coordinate 5,174,099, forward strand.
TTCTATGTCCCCAGCAGGGCAGAGCTTCCCTGAGGCTGCCCAACATGGGGTGCAGAGGTCCAGCCCAGCCGCCAGCTGTGGCTACCTGAGGGGAGGACAGGCACTCCCTTCCAAAGGAGTCCCTTGCTTTTCTGTCATCTGCTGTGAAAACAGAGCATAATTTTCCAGGATGTCATTCTAATTCTAGTGGGAGAGCTTATTTCTTGTGATTTACCCATAAAAAAAGCCTGGTGACTTATGGCTGTGTGTCTGTGGGTTTGCCCATCAATCCATCACAGGGGCTGCGGGCGGGCTCTCCGCAGGGCAGGGGGAGCGGGATGCGGGGACTGAGGTGAGTGTGCCACTGTGATTGACACGCTGCTTTTACCATCCGTAAAGCTTCTGACATATTCCTTTTGGCTCGGTGCAGATCTGTGCTGCTGAGCTCCAGCACAAATGTCATTAAAACATGTTCTACCCATGGTACCTATAAATAATTGAGGCAGCAGGTCTGCACTGAGCTCTGCGCTGCAGCTCTCTGCTCCTCCGCTGAGGGGGCCCAGGAAGACGACCTTTTCTTCTCCCAGCTGCCATCTCTGAAACAAAAGGGTGCCTGGCACTTCGTCCCCACCCTCACTTCTCTGCTGGATCGCCCAGGCCATGCAGGATGCTCCCAGGGCTTGGTGGAGTCCGGTGTGCTCCCTGCAGTGAGGTGAGCAGGGAAATCCATGGCTGAGAACGTTTGTGGCTGCTGTGGCCTTGGCAGTGCCTGATATGAAACAACCAGTCCATGAGCACAGCTTTCCTTCCCTGGCCAAGGCTGGTGAGAACATCCCATCTTTGTATGAGACCATCCTGTCTTCGTGTGAGACCCACCAGGCTGCTGGCACTGTGGGGCAGTGCAATCAGTGCCTGTCACCCGTCCTGCTCGTGGGACAGACCCACCTCAGCCCTTTTGCATGTCCTGGCACAAAGGGCAAGTGCCATCCTTGATCCAGACTCCTGTGGGCCAGCAGGCACGGAGCGTGGGCTGGCAGAGGAGCTTGCAGGCAAGGCAGCAGCGTGGGAGACAGCAGCGTGGGACACAGCAGCAGGCTGCTCAGCCCCTGTGAGCAGGACCCTGTCTCTGGTGAGAGGGGCAAGTTCACACCTTCAGCATCACCCCCCCATCGCGTAGGTGCTGGCTCCATCCCTGCCCACGGGCAAGTTGCTTCTTTTCTCCCTGCTCGTGACAGCCACCAGCTCCCCCGTGTCAGTGGGAGTCATTAACAAGCCTGGTGCTGGGAACACGCAGCGTCGACACCGAGCGCTGCTATCACTGCTTAGTGCTGCTGGAAGCATCATCCCTGCGTGATGCCATCTTCACCCCCCCGCAGCCTGGTGCCCTCCCACCCAGGCTTCTTCCAGCCCTCTCAGGGCATCCAGGTGGGCACACACGTGGGAGAGAGCAATATTACGGGGCACACCCCCATTGCCCAGCACGGAGCCGTAGCTGGGTGTTCTGGTGATGGAGAAGCACCCTCCTGCCCCAGCACCAGATCTCTGCCACCACGTCCCGGGGCCAGGCTGGCAGCACAGGGCAGCAGGGCTGAGCATGGCCACCCTGTCCCAGAGCCCACAACAGCCGTGGGCACGTGCCGGTGTCTGCGTGTGGAGGATGCAGCCATGCAGAAGAGTGTGTGTGTGTGTGTGTGTGTGCGCCGAGGCACAGCCGCTGCGCCGTGCAGCGTGCATATGCCCTGACAGATCATGAAGGTATATTAAATAGCAGCTGTCGGGCTCTTTCTGAGCACAGCAGTAACACAGTTGGGACCATTGTGATGTCTTCTTAATTTAAACTCGTGTTGTCTTTCAGCCACGTGCTAATGAGGGCTAATGGGGAGATCAGCTTGCTGTTTGCCAGCCTGGCTGCGTGCTGTGCCATGGCCCCGTCACTCCTGCAACCTGGCTGTCCTCGCTAGCTGGTTTCTGTCCCTGCTTTGCTGCTCCAGTGGGGAGGGGGGCTCGGGGTCTGCTCCCCAGGGAGTGAGCTCCAGCTTGACATGTCAAAACCTGCTCAGCTGAGCCATCTTCTCTGACCACGGAGCAGCAGGACTCATTTGGGGAGTTAAGCCTCCTTGAGCCTCCTCCATGGGCAGCCCCCACAGTCTCCAGGGTCTCTTGCAGCATCAACAGCCCCCAGAGCCCTGAGCAGACCCTGTGGCTGGGACAACTGTGCTGGTGGCATGGCCCTTCCTGACCCTGGAGCTCCAGGATAGCTGCACCCTTGGGACCTTCCTTGTGGAGAAAGGGCAGCTGAACGTTGGTGCAGCCCATGTCAGCCCCTCGTACTGCCCCACCGTGCCTCAGGCTCTGCACAGGGTGCAGCAGTCTCTGGTATCCAGAGGAGTGATTGCCCTGGCTGGTGTGGCTACAGCTCTTTGTCACCTGCGTGCCCATCCTGGCTTGTATGGCTCTGCTGCTCAGAGATGGAGCAGCTCTTTCCCATCTGGGAAATCTCTGCTTCCCAGAGCTGCTGAAGGCTTCACAGGAAGGATGGAGCTCTGGGACCAGCCTCAGGGGACCATTGTCCCTCTCTCCCTTCCTGTCCCAAACTCCAGGGCTGCCTGCTCTCCCCTCTCCACACCCGGAGGTGCTGGGTATTCGACAGGACCTTCTCCCAGGGGCTGCAGCGGGGACCTGGCAGCACCATCGGGCATGGCTGGTGGTCGGGCAGCCCAAAGGGGGCTAGCAGTAGCCAGCAGGAGCAGGGTGGTGGAAGCGAAAGTGCTGCCAGCATCCCTGAAGCTGCTTCTTCTCCCAGCCCAGCTCCCCAGCCCCGTGTAGCACTGATCCACATATTTATCAGGATTAATGAAGCATGCAATAAATGTATAGGCGAGCCAAAGCAAGCAGCAGAAAGACAGAGACAATGGATGACAGCAGGCGAGGAGGAAGATAAGGCAGGGTATTGTGCAGACCCGGGGAGGGGTACGAAGCCACTTGTGCACTCGCTGGCCTGGGCTGCACGTGAGCAACGCACACTCGCCGTGTCCACGCTCCCAAACACCGACACTGAGACGCAGAAATCCTCCTGTTTGCTCACCATCGTGTCTCTGTGCACACAGGCGTAAAGAAAAAGAGAGATAGTCTTTCCAGAGATCAGCCATCAATGTTTAAAAAAAGCTGTCGAATACCAGCACAGCCATTTACGCCGTATTTGCATACTTGCTTAATAAAAAATTATGGCTGTTCAAAGCCCAATCATTAATTACCCAGCATATTTTCTTTTAACTCCCTCCCTTTTTTTTATTACAGACTAAGCTGTTTTCCTGCTTATTCAGCAAAAGCTCCACACTATTCCACCAGGACGAGACGTGCAATAAATATGTACTTATTAAGTGTGCGTTACAACTACACAAGCTGAGAGAAGTAATAACAGGCCCAACATAAAGCTGAAGTATTTATGCATGTACCTAGGGCCACTTTAGCTATTTATTTTCACAAAGAAATTAAATTAGATAGTTTGATAGCTCTCGGTGTGATTATAGTGGGAATTTACATAGGGCCCAGCCTGTCAGGTGGAAACGTGTGTGAAGGAAGAAGCTTGCACTGAGGACAGGCTGCGGACGTCCTGCTGAGCCCCAAAGGCACCCCGAGGGGACAGAGAGGATGTGGCCCCACACAGGGTCATCACAGGACAGTGACACTTCCTGGGAAACTTTTTGGGACATGAAAGAAGAACCAAGTTTTCTCAGAAAAAAAAAATAAATAAATTCCTTTTTAAAGCATTTTCCTTTGAAAGAATTGAAAGAACCGCAACGTCTTTGAGAGTTTGGAACTCTCATCCCTTGTAAAGGCTTTTAGACCCAAGAGATGACACCTGCCCCGCTCCAGGATGTGCGGGAGGAGCCCCCGGAGCCGCCCCCCCCGCCCGCCCGCTGCGGCTCGCCCTCCAGCCATCACCGCCCTGCGGGAGGCCCAGCAATTAGCGAGCTACCTGATTAACGCTGATTGCTCACCCCGCCGCCCCGCAGCGGCGGGAGGCCCCCTTTTTTCCCCCTTAACTCCTCCTCCCTCCGAGCCTGCGGTGCTGCCTGTTCCGCCCCGCACCGCCGCGACCCCGCACCGGCTCCGGGAGGGGACACCGAGCCCCGGGGGTCACCTGCAGCCCCCGCCCCTGCTCTCCAGGTACCACCTTCCCCTTGTGCTTGTCCCCGCCGTGCCTGATGTCCCCCTGCGCCCGTCCTGCGGGTCCCTGGTGTCTCTGAGTTATTAAAGATGGGATTTTAAAATAGCAACAGAGGATGAGCAAGTTTTGCGGTGTCAGCAGAGGGGAGTGACAGGGAGCTGCTGGGAACCAGCCCAGCCCCTCCAGTGACAGTGGCCTTTAATTACAATTGATAACCTGGCATCTCCCTCCCTCAGCACTCACTGGCTCATCAGCTCGTGGTGGGAGAGTGGCCACCCCAGGCCCCATCCTGCTGGTGTCCCCCCCCCGGACTCAGGCACGGTCTGCTCTGCCCCTCCCTTTGCACAAATTTTATTTAATCGAAGTGAAACATTGACACGATGCCTTCCAAGGAGGCAGAGGTATCTCTTGGAGGAGAGCCCTGTGCCTGCCCATCCGAGCATCCCATGGCGTGGCGATGCCTGGTCACCCTGTGCCCTTTGGCAACTGCTTCCAGCTGGGGCTCTGAGGGAGACGAGTAGCTTCCAGGCACTGGAGGTGGTGTTTGCTGGGAGAGGGAGTGAAAGGAAAACTGCCTCTGCCCAGGGGCACGGCTGGGGTGGGAGCAAGTGGGCTGAGCGATGGGGCCGACCACAGGAGGTGCTGGCTTGCCAAGAGGAGTATAAGAACCACCGCTCTGTGGTGAAACAGGAGGGAACACAGCTCAGCAATTACAGCACAATTAGCTCAAACAGCAGGTTGATTGTAAATTGCAGCTCCGTGCCAGGAGCCAAAGGCAGGCGGGAGCTCTCCCGCAGCCCTGCTGTCTCTGCCCGCAGCCCCAGCCAAGCTGGAGGTGTAGGGCCACCACCCCCAGCATCCCCCCTGGGGGTCTCCTGGCACCTGCCCCCCACTCCCCCACCCCGCCAGGCACTGTGGACACAGGAGAGGTGGTGAGGAGCGCCGTGGGCTTGCTGTGGGAGGGCTGCCAGGAATGGCTCCCCAGGCACCCGGTGCAGCCGCAGTGGTGGGTGGTATTGGCCCTTCCTGGGGCCCCGGGGAACGGGAGCCACGCTGCCTGCCTGGGAGCATCCCAGATCCCCGGCAGAGCTCTCCTGGGAAGCCTCACTCCGTGCCGGGGCTCTGGGATTTGGCCCATGGTGTCAGGATTGCTGCTGGCTCAGGGCCCAGGGTGAGCGGTGTCACCGACAGCCTCTGTCACAGAGCCCCAAACCAGGTTTCCAGGGAGCAGCCTTGCCAGGAAGCTGGTAATTCCAACACCCCCGTACCCAGTGGGATGGTGAGCATCTTGCAGGGAGGGGACCCCCTTTCCCTGGTCCCTGTGGTGGCTCTGCCCCTCCCTTTGCACAAATTTTATTTAATCGAAGTGAAACATTGACACGATGCCTTCCAAGGAGGCAGAGGTATCTCTTGGAGGAGAGCCCTGTGCCTGCCCATCCGAGCATCCCATGGCGTGGCGATGCCTGGTCACCCTGTGCCCTTTGGCAACTGCTTCCAGCTGGGGCTCTGAGGGAGACGAGTAGCTTCCAGGCACTGGAGGTGGTGTTTGCTGGGAGAGGGAGTGAAAGGAAAACTGCCTCTGCCCAGGGGCACGGCTGGGGTGGGAGCAAGTGGGCTGAGCGATGGGGCCGACCACAGGAGGTGCTGGCTTGCCAAGAGGAGTATAAGAACCACCGCTCTGTGGTGAAACAGGAGGGAACACAGCTCAGCAATTACAGCACAATTAGCTCAAACAGCAGGTTGATTGTAAATTGCAGCTCCGTGCCAGGAGCCAAAGGCAGGCGGGAGCTCTCCCGCAGCCCTGCTGTCTCTGCCCGCAGCCCCAGCCAAGCTGGAGGTGTAGGGCCACCACCCCCAGCATCCCCCCTGGGGGTCTCCTGGCACCTGCCCCCCACTCCCCCACCCCGCCAGGCACTGTGGACACAGGAGAGGTGGTGAGGAGCGCCGTGGGCTTGCTGTGGGAGGGCTGCCAGGAATGGCTCCCCAGGCACCCGGTGCAGCCGCAGTGGTGGGTGGTATTGGCCCTTCCTGGGGCCCCGGGGAACGGGAGCCACGCTGCCTGCCTGGGAGCATCCCAGATCCCCGGCAGAGCTCTCCTGGGAAGCCTCACTCCGTGCCGGGGCTCTGGGATTTGGCCCATGGTGTCAGGATTGCTGCTGGCTCAGGGCCCAGGGTGAGCGGTGTCACCGACAGCCTCTGTCACAGAGCCCCAAACCAGGTTTCCAGGGAGCAGCCTTGCCAGGAAGCTGGTAATTCCAACACCCCCGTACCCAGTGGGATGGTGAGCATCTTGCAGGGAGGGGACCCCCTTTCCCTGGTCCCTGTGGTGGCAGGGAGGGATGGGGCTGAGCGTGGGCTCACCTTGCAGGAGCTGTTGATGCCGAGCAGAGGAGCCGTGGGTGGTTTTGCTGCCAAGGGAATGAGCAGCAATTAATGTTTGGTCTTTTCCTGGGGATGACCCTGCCTCAAAGCAGCCTGTTCCCTGGAGCTGTGTGTCTCCAGGGTGCCAACGCTGCTCTGCCTGGAGTAAACAGGACAGCCACCACCAGGTGACAGGGAGGGGACCCTACGCTGGAGCCCAGCTGTGCTGGGGGGAGCCCGTGGCACATACAGGTGCAGGAGGGCACGGGGCTGCCCACAGGGCTTTTGGCAGTCCCCATCCCCAGGGATGGCACCCCTCTGAGGGGTGGTGGGGGTGCTGCTCCCAGCCAGCTCTGGGGACAGCCATGCCCTCAGCAGCGTGTCCCACAGGCTTTGTCCTACAGATTGTGCCGGTGGTGGGACCATCACACGTGGAGCCACGTGCTCGGCAGGAGTCAGCAGAATGTCACCGAGTCTGTGCTGGGAAGGGGCAGGAGGGGCCCCTGTACCCTGTCTGTCCCTTCTGCATGGGACACGGAGGGGCCCGGGGCTGGCGGGGGCAGCGCCTGTCAGCCTGCTGAGGCTGATGCCTTTCATCTCCGAGTTACTGGCTCGTGTCAGGGCAGAGCTGGAAATGTCAGGGACTGCTGCAGGGTGACCGTGCAGAGTGGCAGATGGTCAATGATGGATTTGTCACTTCAGATTCAGGCGGTTTTTAAATATTCAGCAGAATCGGAGGTGACAGCTCATGGCAGCAGGCAGAATTTCTCTACGTCTCAGTAAGACCTCCCGCCCCCCTGGGAGGGGGAGCACAGCAAGACAAACCCTGGCACCTCCAGGCAGTGGCTGGGGACGCTGCAGCCTGGGACCTCACCATGCTTGGCCAGGGCTCTCAGTGACCCGGTGGCCGTGCCTCGTCTGCCCCTGCCTGCTCCTTGTGAGCCCCAGGGCTGGAGCATCCATTCAGCATCCGTGCTGTCCGTGGCTACCATGCTTTGGGAACACTGGCCAGGCCTGGGGGTGTTTCACGGGCACTGGGGGCTCTGGCGAGCTCCACACAGGGGGTTGGCACAACCCAGCCCTTTGATGGTGGCCACGCAGCCATGTCCTCAGGAGAGGTCCAGCAAGCAGAGGGGGACCTGGGGAGGCCAGGGGTGCCAGGGGCATGGGCAGAGCCAGCCATGGGCTCAGTCAGCAGGGAGGAGAGGTGCAGTAGAGCAGCCCCCCCGGGAGAGATGACCCTCCAGAACAAGGAACCCAGCAACCCATCAGGGCATGCAGAGATGCTCCATGAATTCACAGTGGCAGCAGCATTAAGGCAGGAGCCAGGGCTGCTCGGGGCCAGTGAGGAGCAGGCTGTCAAGAGAGATTCTCCTTCCAGAGCTGCCGGCAGCAGCAGCCCCCATCGTGCTGATGGTTATGGGGGAGCAGTCACCAGCCGGTTCCCCCGCAAGCTGAGAGCCCGGCAGCACACACTGTCCTGCAAACGCTGCTCTCTGCCCGGCCAGCGTCCTCGCTGGGGGTGGGGAAGGACACAGCCCTGCAAAAGGACACACAAGCTGGCATGGGAAACATCTCCTGTTGCAGGAGAAGAGCCAGGACAGAGCATGGGTTGATGTGAGGGACATGGGGCTTCCCCTCCCTGGGGACGCACGTGGCTATGGCTGCGCTGGAGATGCTGGCAGGGGAGGGAGGCAGCGAGGTCAGTGCACTAACGAACATGCTGGCCTTTGAGGGCAGGCCATGTATTATTCACTGGGCGTCCCCTGTGCCTGCTGCCTAGCAGAGAGCTCTTACCCATGCCAGCGTGATTGGCCCGGCTGTCCCCGTGCCACAGCTCATCAGGTGGAGACCCTGACCGCAGGGCATGGCCGACCATGCACATTCTCATCAAACTTGGCAAACAGCGCGAGTCCTTCTCCTCCTCCGGTGCTCACGTGTGCAGCAGTGCCTGGGGGAGATGACAGGGGATGGATGGCACGCTCTGCCCAGCTGTCCTCTGCTGCAGGTCAGTCCATGGGGTGAGGGAGCTCGTGCAGCCCCGATGAGGGGACATCACTGGTGCAGTGGCCGAAGCCTGGTGCAAGAGGTGGCCCCAACCAGCGCAGGACTGCACTTACTGGCAGGTGTGGGGCACGGGAAGGTCTGCACCCCAGTGGGTTTTTCCCTGGGTGGAGGAGAGCCAGGACCCGGGGGAGCACCTCAGGTGGGGAGGTGCTACTGAGCCTGTCAGACCCAACTCTGCTGCCAGGACCAGAATGGCAGCCCCTTCCTACCCCTGCCTCTTCCCCACCAGGACCATGATAGACAGCCAAGGATTAATGCCAAAATAAGTGGTACTGGTGGCACCAGCCCTTCCCACCAGCTCCAACCTCAAGAGCAGCAGCCAGCGACCACCCAGGAGCCAGACCATCCAGCCCCCCAAAATGCACCCCACTGTCTGTAGCTTTGCAGAGCTGACTTCTCTTCATTTCTGTTGTCAACAGTTTGTGCCTGTCTTCTGCACAGTCTTCGTGATGGAAGCAGCTTCCAGCAGGGCCAGTCCTCTGCAGCCCAGCCCAGTGCCAAACTCTTCTTCCTCCAGTAGGTGCTTTTCTGATCAGAAAGCAGAAGGCGACCTGCTGGCCAACCTGTCCTGGAAGAGCTGAGCTTGGCTCTGACTCCAGCCTGTGCTTAGAGCAATTTAACATCAGCAGCAGGAGGGGATGGGGAATTAATTTTGGTTGCTGCCACCCCTTCAGGCCACACCTGCGGGTGCATGCCTGGTGCCACGCACAGCGATGTGCTGGCTCTCTTCTTCCTCTGCTCTCTCAGCTGCTTGAATTTCCACACCCTGCCTTCATCACTCCTTGAATTAACTGCTTCTCAGCCACAAAACACTGGAAGAACTGCAGTCTGCTCTGCCCAGCAGGATCTTCCCTTCCGGTGATGGAAAGAGCATGAAGCTGTCAAGGAAACCACAGGCTATAAATCAAGGGCAGAGGCAGCATCAGGCAGCCCCTGGCTCTGAGCAGGCATTGCAGGACTTCCCAACAAAGCTCAGGTGCTTGGGGGTGACCATCAGCTCTGGGGCACTCACAGTCCCAAGGGATACAGGAGGAAATTGCTGTGGGACTCTTGCTCGGGTGCAAAGTCAGGGATTTACTGCAGACCCAGAATGGCTGGCCAGCGGTGTGCCCTGCCCGCAGACCCCTGCCTGCACCCGTGCCAGCATCTCTCAGGAGAGGAGGGAGTGTGCCAGCATCCCTCAGGAGAGGATCAAGCAGGGAGGGCTGCCCCAGGAGAGTGCTTTGGGCAGGCTGAGCTCACCACAGGAGCAGCTCCATGCAGCAGAAGGACGTCAGGTCAGGGTCCCACCACATGCTGTGTCTCCCTCCCCAGGTGGCAAGGAAGGACATGCCCCAGCCTGGGGCCATAGGAGAGGTGCTTCCCGAGGCAGTGGGTCTGAGCACTTGCCCTGCAGAGGGACAAGTGGCTCCGGCTGGGTCTGAAGAGGTTAAATCTTTCTAATCGCTCCGTAAGACCTTCTCTAAGAATTTATCTACTCTCTGCCTTCCAAGAACATATGGATAAAATCCCCCTGAGCGGGACTTACATTTATAGCATCTATTACTGAGATCAAGGTTAATCCAGAGTAATCTAATGGGGTGAAAAGGACTTTCTATAAATCTGTTTTAATCTACGGGACATGATAGCCTGACAAGGCCATCAAAAAACTCGTGTGCCACGGGCTGGGGCAGGGAGAGGTGCCAGGGTTGCTTGAGGGATGTGCGAGGGTGAGTTGGCTCATCCAGCACCTGCATCTCTGTAGCACAGCGGGGCAGTGTCGGGCTGGGACATGGCTCACCGGGCTGAGGCCGTGCCGGCTGTCCTGGTGTGCAGCTGCTGCTGGTGGCTTCGGAGAGATTGAATGGCTCTGTCCCTGTTGGGATGCAGTGCCATGGGACAGGGAGGCTGTGAATGCTCTTCCCACTAAGTTATGAGGCATCCCTGGTAGGTGTAATTTATCTGTGCTTAAGAGAGGGGGGATGTTCAGTGAGGAGAGGAAGAAGGTGAACTTCACACAGCTCCCAGTGCTGTGGCTGCATCCTCCATGCATGCCCCATCCTGAGGACTGGTGCTGCACCGATGCCTGTAGCAGAGGGGAAGGACTTCCCCCACCGGGATGTCACCCTGTGGTCCTTGCTGCAACCCTCTGCATGCGAGTCCCACAGCACTGTGCCCAGCTCCTGGTGACACGCTGAGCCCCGTCAGAGCCCAGCACCAACGGGCAGCCCCGCATGGCACCGCCTGTGCCAGCCAGCGAGGAGCAGGAGTGAGTCCTGCGGACATGGGAGGCCAAATAAGACAGTTCTCCAGAGCATGGCATGTCGTTCTACATCTGCTCAGATGGAGACTGAGTTATACAGGTCCCCGAGTCCCAGACCCGCCAGAAGACAGTATCTCAGCTAAACGATGCAAAAATGATTTAATGGAGGGAACTAATCAAGGAATCCAAGAGAGACTGCTCACCAAGGGCTGATGCAAGATTCAATTAAACCACAGCCTTTGTGGGCTCACCATTTTAATTTTCCACAAATTAGCTTAAAAAAGGTATGGAAATGAAGATATTAGATTTTTTTTTTAAGTCAAAAGGAAAAATCCTTTGAGGATTATATTAGCTATTTCGCTTTAACAAACATCATTTCTGTACTCATTTTCTTGTTTTAATCTCAGCTGTTTCCATTTCAGCTCCGGTGTCAGTATTTCCAGAACAAAGATGGGAAAAGCTGTTAACTCTTCCAGGAGCTGGCCCTGCAGCCCGGCTGCCGCAGCTCCCCCTGCTTCGGTGCCAGCCGGCGATGCTGCAGCGAGGGGGAACTCCATGGCACAGGTAACCCCGCCCATCCCCTCCTGGGGTGGTTGGATGCTGATGCAGGAGCTGCTGCATCCCTGCCTGCACCCAGGCTGGGCAGAGGCTGGTGATGGGAAACCCCGGTGCTGGGGGAAAGATGGGGCTGTGGATCTGCTGGGGGCTGGTGGCACCTCTGGGCTCCGTCAGTCCCACATCTGCTGTAACTTCGCCTGCTCTTGCCCTCAGGCAGCTGGAGATAAACACGGAGCAAGAGTGTTGTGTGTCGGCTGCGATTTGTCTTCTGTGAGTGTGCCTCGTGCTGAGGATCTCCCCTGAATAATAACCGCTGCCGTCACCGCCCGCGCCTCCGCCGGGATCCACTGCCCGGCGTGTCCGTCCTCTCCCTGCTCCGTGAGACACATCCCTTTGCCACCAGCTCCTTCTCTGCCAGAGCATCACCCGCAGGACACCTGCTCCCTGCCCGTCCTCTCCTGGGGTGAGCATGGCTCCTGCTCCCCCTCTCCTCCCACCACTCCCTGCACATTTTGGCACTGCCCACCCAGGTCCTGCAACACCCTCCCACCCTTCTCGCACCCTCCCATCCCTCACTGTCCCCTCCTGGCCCCCCTCACATTGTCCAGCTCCCGGGTGACCTTCAGCTTGCGGCTCCTGGAAGCGCCTCCCTGCCCCCTTCCTCCACGCCTGGAGCTGGAAGGAGCTTCATTTGTCACTGTCTCTTTTAAAAGGTCCAATCTCTTCCGTGGGGTCACCTGGCTGCTCTGCCAGCAGCTCCTCGTGCTGGCACGGCTCTGCTGCAGCCTCCACAGCTGCCAACCCCGGGACACGTCATCCCTGTCCTCTTGTCCTTGGGGTCCTGCTGCTGTCACCCTCTCCCCTTGGGAAGAGGAACGGTCAGAGCCCATGGTCAGGACCCAGGCAGCAGATCCATCCCCACTGGGGCACTCGCCACTCTGCGAGCCACACTGCTGGCCAGGGGCTTCCACCAGAGGGGCTGCAGAACCAGGGGATGCGGGTCCTCTCCTGCGCCACCCTCCAGGAGATGCAGCCGGAGCAACAGGTTGTGAATTCCCGGGATCTGGTGGCGGAGGCTGTGGCAAGTGACTCTGCCACTCCACTGGCCCCTCCCCACCCCGCGCACGCCGAATGGAGCTCAATGCGGAATTAATTTGTCATATTGACACTGATCGTTTATTACGGAGCAGAGTGGAGCCCATTCATTTGAACAGAAAACATTTCATCTTATCTCCTGCCTTTTCATGCCTCAGCTCTCACTCTTTAACCTTGGACAACGAGACATTCATAATTTCCTCACTGGCTCTATGGCTCCTTTAGATAAGAAACTTATTTTTTAATCTTTCTTTCTATTGAATTTTAAACATGTTCCATTACAAAACCTGATGCACATAACAACATGTTTCGCCCAGCATTAGTGTAGCCACATTCTGCTGCAGCCTCCGCTCCAAGCCAGGCTCCCAACCCCATTGTGTCCCCGAGGTCTGAGAGCTGGGGACCAGTGCTGCTTCCCCAAATGGCCATGGGGGATGCCCACAGCAGCACTGGGGCCCATCAAGGACAGGGTCTGGGGGACATCATATGCATGGGGGTGCCACCAGCAGCCGCAGGGAGGGTGCACGGGGCTGGCTCTGCACAAGACTGGGCAGCCAGAGCCACCACAAGATGAAGCTGCTGTCACCAGCTGTTCCCAGTGGTTCCCATTTGCTCTAAAATGGTCTGAGTTTGGGAGGGTATTTGTTATTTAGGGACAGTCACTGGAGAGCTACTGTGTGGCCTTTGCAGCCCCATAGACAAGCTCTGCTGCAGCCTCTGGCTTGGCCCTGGGCCATATGGGGCCACGGAGGGACCGATGGCATCTCCAGTCCCTGCAGCCACTGCTCCGACAGTAAATAGCCCCGTCAGGGCCCCTACAAGGAGGGGCCACAGAAAGCCGTGCGCAGGAGAACCGCATAAGATAAGGCTTTCACCTCCAAGGCTCTGCACTCTGAAAAATTAGGGATGGGAGGTGGGAGGGAGCAAATTGAGATAAATGAGCACGCCGCGTGGCATCCTGCCCACAGGATGCTGAAATAAAAAATCAGTAAATAAAAAATCACCAGTCTTTATCTGGTCAGAGCCTGAATGGGCTGTGTGATAACTATAACGGATGAGCCTGCCGTAAGGGCCTCAGAGAGGGACCTGTCGTCCCTCACCACCGTGCGGGGAGGCACCTGCCGGTGCCGGTTTGCCGGGGAAACTGCTGCTGTGTGTGCAAAGAATTGGGGCAGCCGGCTCCTCCGCGGCACACCGGGTCCTGTCCCTCCGAGTCCACCACACTGCCTGCCCTGCCGGTCCCGGGCAGCCCTGGGAAGGGCTTGGCACCTTCCTCGGTGTGAAATGCACTTTTTCCAAGTCGTCCTTCAGAGCGAGGGAAAAGGCAGATCAGATGCCGAATTAGCCTGCGAGAGCCGTGTTCCCGTCTCTCTTATCTAACTCCCTGTAACAAGCTCTTTGCATTTATTCTACCAAATGTGCTGCAGAATTGCGTTACAGCTCATGGCTGCGAGCCATCTGTGGAGAGAAATCCAGTTATACCTTGTATAATAAGTTCCTGACAATCTTACAGAGGACTCCGGGTCATAAAAGTCTCCCAGTTTTATCGCCAGTAACAGACACGGAGAGAAATTAAGTTGTCTTATCAAATTTAGATAATATATATCCCTCTGGAGTGGAAGGTTTCTGATGGATCTTTTACAGTATTAGAACATTTAGAGGGGTGAGGAGGAATGCACAGGGAAGGGTGGGAGAGCAGTGGGGAGCAGAAAGCCCTGGTAGCCCCCGGGCAGAGACGGGCCTTGGGGAGCCCTTGGAATGCAAGACGAGGGGAAGGCTGTTTGCAGGGTGGAGCTGAGCTGAGACACGGGCTCTCTCCTGTCTTCCTTACCTCCAGCGCTTGTGTGCCATCTATTTATGAATGCAATAACCTCCAGCAGTCCTGATATGCAAACTCCTTCCCCGCTGCCTCCTGTGCTAGTCCTTGCGGGAAGAAGGAGCCACGGGACGTTTGCCGAGTTTCTAAGTCCTGGGGTCTGCTGGAAATCAGCAGCCAAGCCCCGTGGGGAGGCTGGGCGTGGGATGTCTTTACCTCATATCCTCCACCCCAGGGGAGCATCTGCTTCGGGCCAGTGCACCGAGTCCCCTGCAGCTTCCCTGCTGCAGGCAGGCTCAGAAAAATGGCCAGCACAGGGGAGGAGGATCCCTGATGCTGGGAAGGGTCCCAATCCCACAGCCTTTGCAGGGCTGGTTGGCACAGGGTGATGCCCCAGGTGGGCTCTCCCTGCTGCTGCTGGCAGGGAAAGGAGCTCTGCTCCACTCAGGCAATGATTTTTAGCTCCCTGGGGAAGGGTCTCCTGCTGATTCCATCCTCCAAGGCTTGGCCTGGTCCCTGCCCCGCTGGCTCGGGTGTGAAGGTTCCCGTGGCCACAGGCTGGGAACACTGGCCACCTCACCTGGCCCACAGCCCCACAGCCAGGCTCTCCCTCCCGGGGGACGCGGCTGCCTGCGGAGATGGCACTGATGGCTTGGGAGGGCTGGGAGCCTCCGCGCACCTGCTCTCTGTTCAATATTTAGTTTTCTGTAAAAGCAGAGTGCAGTAGTCATGGTAATGAAGCGGGCAGGCCCGGCATCGCTGGCGTGCCATTTATTAAGAGCTGTGCAGTCTCAGGAGCTGGGGATGCAGACGCATGCCTCCCCTGAGATCCCTCTGCTAATAAAAAAATGAATCCTCACTTACTGATCTCTGTATTTTTAAAGACCGTTTACTCCGTCTTTTCCTTTCTTTATTCACTTTTTAAAAATCTATCTTGCCCTTCAGTGCGGAATTATCTGTTTAGCGCCATCGTTACTTTAATCACAATTAGCTTTCCCACTCCATTAGGAAGACTCTAAATGGTGTTAGATCATGGGAATGGGCCTTCACAGCCATCATGGTGTTTTGCTGGCTCCGATGCCCAGGGTCTGTTCTCCTGCCAGAGCCGGTGGCCAGTGGTCCCCATCCACACCGTGTGCTCCTCCCCAGCCCATCTGGTCTCCAAGAGGTGCCGAGCCCCATGGCCATGTGGCTCCAGAGCTCCAGGGATGGGCAAGTACCAGCAGCATTTCCCTGGCAGGCTCTTCAGCTGGTTGGAGTCATTCCCTCTCATCACGGCAAGAGCAGAGAGGCTGGGAATTAGGATTTAACCAGAAGAGTGGGTCAAGAGCCTGCCTCGCCTCCCCACATCTTTTCTTCAGAGCATTTGGTGAACAATGCATGCAGAAGGCTTTTTATTTTTGTGTAGAAACGTGTGTCTAATGAATTAGCCACGGATTGGAGCCTAACATGGGTAATTTACACTGAACATTCGCTCGCTCAGAATCATCCATCAATTTCTTACCACATTAAAAACGACGTCCCACTCTGGGAGTGCCTGGTCGGTGCTGCCCCCGCAACACCCCCTCCCAGCACATCCCGTGGTGTGACCCCAGGGGTTCCCCTCTGCAGAGTGGGGGGCTGGTGTGCCACGGGCCACGGTGGCACCAATGTGGCCCCTGTGCAGCTCCATGGGTCATGCTGTGCCATGCCATGCTGTGCCTGGGACCTGCTGGCACAAGATGGGCAAATGTGAGGATGGACATAGGCTCCCCGTCCTGCAGCCTCTGGCCGTGGGGTGCTGGTGGGGTGGAGGGGGAAGAGAGATTTGCCACGTCCCACTGACCGCTCCAGTAACCTGTGAGCAAGCCTGGGTGGTGCAGCAGGGTCCTGGGTGGCTGGCATGGCCCTCAGTACCCCCTGCCCAGCCATGGGAGGTAGCCACAGAGGGCTGGCCATGGCAAGCAAAGCCCAAGGGTGGGCACAGAGTGCCGGGGATGGTGGGGGAGCCCTGCTGTGTGCTGAGCCTCCCCCAAAGAGCCCTGTCCCCTTGGTGCATGATGCAGCACAAGCCTAATTTGCTTGCCTGGGCACCAGCACCAGACCCAGGGGAGGATGCCAACGCCAGAAGCCACTGGAGCATGGAGACACCTGCAGCGGGGCAGGGGGTGGGTGGGGGGAGCACACCCGTGCAGTGGGACTGGTGCATGGCCGTGCCCGGGGTGCAGTGGGGCAGCACCCCACTCCACTCAGCAGCACCAGGCTCCCTCTGCCCCCCTGGCCTGCCCTCTGCTGCAGGGACACCCCCCTGGGGAAGGGATTACACGGGGGAAACGTTGGTGCCAATGTAATTGCTGAGATAACTGCTGATGGTGGAGTTTGCAGACAAAAAATAGAGTGGTCGGGGTCAATCATAATTGGTAAATATTTGTCTATCTAATCAAAAGGCCTTTTAATTAACAATTTTGTTCTTGCAACTGGTTTAATTTTTTTTTAAGAACTTCTGCAGGAAGTCAATTAGACCCAACAGATGGTGAAGAACATCCCGGCATCAGCACATCCTTGCCATCTGCCACCGCTGGAGAGCGGGACGGCCCTGCCAGACCCACACACCCCGTGGCAGCCCCCTCCCCGGGACAGGGCAGCCACACACCCCCACCTCTGCCACAGGGCAGCTCACGAGAGACCTGTCCCCAAGTGAGTGGCAGGCAGAACGGGCAGCTCTGTGCTGTGCTGTGCCTGGGGGCTGGCTCCTCAGCAGCACCAGCAGCTGGCACATCATAGGGCTGGCATGGCTTGCTATGCCAACAGGTGCTGCCCCCTCAGCTGGAGACCATGTCCTGGTGCCCCTGCCTTCTTCTCCCCGTGGGGCTGCCCAGCATGTGGTCCCCAGGCAGTCGGTCCCTGCGAGGCTGGAGTAGAGCTTCCCTGCCCTCAGGAGAGAAACGCCTGCAGGGACACAGGGCAGTGCCACGCAGGGACACGGGGCACATACTCTGCAGGGACAGCAGGCACGCACTGTGCGAGGATGCAGGACACTGCTGTGCAGAGATGCAGGGCACTGCTGTGCAGGGACACAGGGCAGATGCTGCGCAGGGATGCAGGGCACTGCTGTGCAGGGATGCAGGGCACTGCTGTGCAGGATCACAGGGCACACACTGTGCAAGGACACAGGACACACGCTGCCCCGCGTGCCCCCTGCCCTCACGCTGCCCTTCCCTCCCTCTCTGCAGGCAGGGCTGCCTCTCCGTCTCCGCAGGTGAGCTGGCAGCGCCCGCACCTGCTGCTCTCCACAATCAGGAGATTGCTTTGCACAAGAGGCATCTGACACGTCTCTTCCTCAATCAGCTGCTCTTCACGCCCAGCTCCGTGCCACTCGCCGCTGATTGCCCTTTGTCTCCTGCAAGGCCACGCTCTGCGGCGGTGCAGGCAGCGGGGACGTGGCACTCCGGTGGCAGGCACAGCGCAGCTCCCAGTGAGGCTCTGCCCTTCTCTCCCCGTGTTCCCTGTGTCCCCCACAGCTCCCGGCAGGAGAAGATGCTGGAGCTCTCCCAGTTCCAGGGGGTTATCCCAGCACAGGTTGGATGGGAGCCCTCGGGATGGACCTGTTGCTCCTGCCCTGGTCCCTGCCTGCGGGAAGGTGGCTGGAGAGCACGTGGCTGGCCAGGTCTCTGGGTCTGTATGGAGACCAGGAGTGGGGTAAGTGGTCTGTTTCCTGCAGCTGGCAGGGCAGGAGGAGACATGGGCGAGTGGAGGGCTGGGCTGGGCACAGCCCCAGGATTTGAGCTGGCAGCAGCACAGGAGGGGGCACGGCCACCCTGAGCATCACTCCCGAGCTGCACCGCTGGAACGTGTCCAAGGCAGCGGGGAGCAAAGCACCTAAATCTCTCCTGCCAGGCCCTCCAGAGATGTCCCCCTTTATTCACAACTGCTTTTTAATTGCCTTTTGTCAATTACAGCGAGATGGATCGGGTTCCTCCGGGAGGCAGTAATTAGCGCGGGGATGAATGCCGAGGCAGCCAAGCTCCCTCTTCACACAGCAATGGTGATTTGTAAACCTGTCACTGAGACACCCAGCTCGGCTCCCTCTCGCTGCCGCGCAGCCTCGCAGGAGCAGTGGGGAGCACCGAGCACAGCACGGGGGAGGCACCCACGTCCACCTGCCCCCCTCGGAGCGAGCAGGACCCCAGCACCAATCCCAGCAAGGACCCTCGCCATCCCCCCCCAGCACGCAGAGCTCAGAGCATGGCTGCATGGAGGGGAGTCTCGTTGGCCACTCTGGGTAGCACACACTCTGCCCATGGGGAATGGCCATGTGTGTGGGGCAAGAAGGACAAGGACACAACTCCAGGGCATGCAGGGGCTCTGCAGGCAGCTGGGGAGAGGAGTTGCTCCAGGCTGGCTGGGGCACAGGAGCCCCTCTGGGTGGGACGCTGCTCCCGCCAGAAAGAATTAACACCTAGAGTTTCCAGCTGGCTGTGGCCAGCCTCCTAATTAGGTTTGGTGACAATGGCAATTAGTCATCCAGGTTGCTGGTGCGGTGCCTGGGTCCTGCAGGGAGCTCTGACCAAGTCACCGCTCTCCACGCAGCATCTCCAGGTGTCCTACCCATGGCTCACCCTGCACAAACGCTGTGCCTGCTTCTGCCTGGCCTCCATGGCCAACCGTCCTTGAGCTCAGGATGGTGTCACTCATGTTGCCAAAATTCATCCCTCCAGATAACCTGGTCAGTCATGAGACAACCTGGGCAGTGGTAGGTTTGGCTTCACCCAGAGGGGCTTTCTCTTCCTCTTCCTCAGCCTCTTCTCCTCCTGGCACCCAGTGATGTCTCCCATGAGCACAGGCAGCACAATCCTGGTCCCAGCTCTGCCTGGTGGCCACAAGTCACAGGCTGTGGCCAGGCTGCGAGGACAAGCCGGCGTGTCAGCCTGACCTGGCTTGGATGAGCCCAAAGGATACCCAATATGGTGGCACCACCCAGCCAGTGCTGTGGCCAACTTGTGGCCATGCTCCTGGTGGGAGGAGGCTGTGTGACCCCCACCGTGCTCGGTGGCACCACAACACGTGGCACCACAGCCTCAGCAAATGCAAGTGACATCCCCAACCTCTTCATCCTGGCGTGAGGTCGGGGCAGGTTGGACAAGGCGTCCTGCAGCTCTCACAGGTGACAGGACACCGGGGGGACAGCTATGAACGCTGTCTGCCCCACTGACCGCAGAGCCGGGGAGAGCCCCACAGCTCATGGCACAGCAGAGGTTTCCCATGAAGGTAAGGGAGGGGAGCAGCTGGGGAGCCCCCGGTGCTGGTTCTGGGAGGACACAGGCTGCTGGAAGGTCCTGCTGGAGAGAGGAGCAGCTGAGCCCTTCCCACCGTGGGGCTCTGCCCTGCCCTGGTGCAGCACCAGCCGTGCCTGCGCTGGGGATGCCATGGGCCACCGCCTGCTCTCCCCAGCTCCCCCCTCCCACCCTCCTTCTCTGCTCCGTGGCTTTTGTCTAATTCCCTACGCCCCTTTCCTATTTTTCTTCTTGACAGAGGAAGCAGGCTCATGCATCTAGAGACTCCACAGCCCTTTCTTGTAGCTGTAGATTAAATTTCCCAGTGCAGCGGCTGCTGGCCTCTGGCTGAGTCAGTGTGCAACGGGTGTCCTCCCTGTCCCCGGGGTGGTGCCAGGTCCTTGGGAGTGGGTCTGTGGAGAGGAATGGGGCAACCCCTGCCAGCAGAGCCAAGCTGAGCTGAGCCGAGCCGAGCTGAGCCCTGCCAGCCCTCCAGGCCACAGCTGTGGGCAAAGAGAAGGGGCAAATCTTGCATGAACCCAGTAGCCAAACTCTGCCCAGCATCCCCCAGCTCCTGCTTCCCTTGCTCTGCTCTGTCCTTGACCCCGGGGAGGGTGCAGCGTGTGGAGGGAGCCCGGCTGCTCTAATTAAACCATGTTTGCAAACTCCCATGGTAAGCATCACTAATTATAATTAGGGAGAGCAGATCTGCCTTCCCTGCCTCTGGGAGACGTGAACAAGCTCCCTGCATGCCGACCAGGCTTGGAGGGCACTGAGGGCTGGCACGTGGTGTCCCCTGGGCTGGGCACGTGCCCTGGAACAGCCCCTGTGGGACAGTGGCCCCATTGGGGAACCTTGGGCTGGGGGTGCCAGGCCAGGGTGCTGAGATACAGCTGGCATCAAGCCCTCCATCCGTGCGTGGCATGACTGCCGCCCCACTCCCTCAGCATGTTTTCTTCATGCTTGAACCATTGGCCTAACGATTTCAGGTTTTTTCCCCATTTTCCTGTATTATTATTTGTCGTTGTTCCTGTTGCAGTTCAGTGACCATGAATTATTGAACGTCTGCTTGCTCAGTAACTCTTTACTTCCACCTCGGCACACTGCTGCCTGCGCGGGACGGCCGCCAGCTCTTCCCCCAGCCTCGCCGCCTGATGCCACGGGACCCCTTGCCACGCTGGGACACACGCGTCCCGGCCCCACTCCACGGCAAGGATGTGGGCAAGGGGCTGGGCAAGCTTCTGGGTCCAGCAAAGTGCCTTTCCTGGGCTCTGCTTCATTGGCCACGGGGGCTGGGGAAAGCCAGGAGCTGCTCAGCCATGGGAGCCCTGGGTGAGGTGTGGGGCAGCACTGGGATGCACTGGGGGCTGAGCGAGCAGCAGGGGCCAGATGGAGCTCATTTGATCCCTGAGTGGGTGCAACCCAGGCCGTCAGGTGCACATGGGGCTGATTCAGGGCACAGCCCACCATGTCCCTCCCAGGTGATAAGAGGAGGAGAGGGATGCCCTGCCTCCCTGCCCAGCCTGGGGTGGTGTGGTGGGGGGAAGCTCAGCCTGCTCTTCTAGGGATGCAAGTCTAACAGGAGGGAGCTCTGCAGGCTGGGGAGAGTGGGCAGGCAGGGTGCAGGCATGGTCTGGGATGTGATGTGATGGCTCTGTACTGTGGATGAGTGCTGCCATGGGTGCCTGGACCACCGGCTACTGCAGCTGCCTGCGCGTTGCCATGCTGATGCCCTGTGCCACAGGTGAGTCTGCTCTGCTTGCCAGGGCTAGCAGGGCTGGGTCACCCAGAGCCCCTGAAGTGCTCGCCTTTGCCCCTCCATCCTGTCTCTCCCAGGGCTGTCTGTGCTGGGGAAGGGGCTGGTTGTTGTGGCTGCTGCAAACACAGCTCTTGCTGAGCTGCAGAGCCCCTGGGTGCTAGGAAACTCCTTGCCAGCAGCCTCACCAGCTTGCCACAGCAAGGGCAGGGGCTCAGCAGGGTGGGCAGGCATGAGGAGGACTTGCCCAGCATCCTGTCCCCACTCTCAAGAGTTCTGTGCCCATCAGTGGGCAGGGACATGCTAGTGCAGGACAGGGGCTGGAGCTGGGGCTGTGCTGTGGCAAGGAGCAAGGAGACTCTTGGTGGGTGACAGTGTCTGGCCAGGTCATCAAAGCACAAGGGAGGCTCAGGCAGAGCCTGTTGGTGCCCTGGAGCTGCCCAGGGCAGTGGCACAAGTGGATGAACCAGGGAGGCTCTTGCCAGATTCCAGCCCTGCCTGGATTTCCTGGGGCCAGGGAAGCTTTTCCCTCCCCTGTGCCATGCTCGGGGTGTGTTTGCTGGGAGTGAAGGGGAAGCCCCTGAGTTTAACTTGTGTGGGGGCAAGTTCATAGATGTTCCTGGTGCCAGGCTGAGCCGTGTGACCGACGAGAGCCGGTCCTGCCAGCACTGGGATGGCTGGGATGCGCCGTGGCTGGAAGCTGGCTGGCACCTCGGCCCTGCAAAGCTGCTGCTTTCTCCACGCTGCTTTTGTGCTTAGGGCAGGGCTGAGAAATCTCTACTGGTATTGTGGGATTTCACAGAAGTGAAGAATAAAGTCTCTGAACTCCCTACAGCTGCATTTTCTGAGCACCGCAACACTCTGATACCTCTGAAACACTATTAAGCACCTGGTGCTGGGTTGTCTTTGCAACCATGTGTCCTAAATAAATCCCTTCCCCATGCTGAGCCGTGCTAATGGCCCATTGTTAAATGGGCAGCCAACACAGTATAAAATGAAGTCATTATTTTTTTCCAACCATCCCAGGAAAAAAAAAAACCCAATCCTAAAAAAAAAAATAATAAAAAAATCTCCAGCATCTTTCTTAAAGGATGAGACTGAAACTGGGAAGCTGCAAATCCCTGTGTAGTCCTCTTGTTTGTCTGTGCCCCCCTGCCCCCTCAGCATCGGATATAAGGGGCTGTTGGTCACTTGGGGGTCTCCTCGTCATCAAGCCAGGTCAGGCACCCTCTGCTGTGGGGCAGAGCTTTGGTTCTTTGCATACGTGGGTGCAAGGTGCTGCCTTCAGCCAATGTCCTGGCCTCACTGCTCTCCAGCACCCATGTCTCTGTCGCCGCCTTCTTGCACGTAAGCGGGCTCCTTGGGAGACTTGTTCCTTTTTTTTTTTTTCTTTAACCTTGAAATGCAATTTCCTCCCCAAAATACCCTTTTTCCTGTAAACAACATCTCTTTAGTGAGATTACAGCTAAAAAAAAAAATCCCCGAGCCTCTGGGTCCTGGCTTTATCACCCGGTGAGCCCCATCCGTCACGGCAGCGCGTGTGTTCCTGGGGCCCCGCCCTTGCCGCCGGGTGATGGTCTTTTCATCATTTTTACAGATTTATTTTACAATAATTTAATTTCATCCTCAGCCCTGGGAAGACGAATTGGCCCCTGATGTGACTGGGGATTCGGAGCCAGTCTCATAAATTTGCTGCCTCTACACAAAAAAGCTCTTTCTGGAGTCCCCGCCGCAGCCGGGAGCGAGAGTCTTTAAACAGCGGGGGACGGGCTGTAAATCTCACGTGGCGTTGAGGGGGTGCTGATGCTTCTCCTCGAGCCTTGGCCATGCTTGGTGGCTCCAGGTGGCCCTGGGTGGCTGGCAGTGCCTGGGTAGGTGTACAGGGCTCTGTGGGCTGCCCCAGCAGACCCCCTGTGGGAGCGGGCACTGCCAGTGGCTGTGTCCTGGGACAAGAGGGCACCTGCTGATGGGGGTCCAGGAGCAGCCAGCGCTCGGGACCCATTTCTGCAGGTTCCTGATGTGGTGGAACCGGTGCTGTGCCCGGCGTCAGGGCAGTGCCGCCGAGCTGTGCCCGCTCCCCGCACATCTGCGCTCGCCGCATGTGGGAGACTTCGCCGCGCTTCCGCTGCCAGAGGCTTGCCAATGTAATTAAACTCGAGTGACTCCCCTGCCCCCAGGCACAGCCCCTCATTTCCCTTTGATTTATTATGTCTTCTTAATTTATTTAAATGAGTCTCGGTGTTTGCACAGGCTGGGAGGGTGCTGGCTGGAGCTCTAATTGCTGGAGCGAAGGGAAGGCAGCAGGAGGGGCTTTGCAGAAGCTCAGCCCGGGCCAGGCAGCCACCTCCTGTCCCCCTCTCTGGACACCCCACTGGGCTCCACTGGGGCTGCAGGGAGGAGCAGGATGGGGAACACACATGGGAAGAGCCTTTGGAGCAAACCTGGCGGGGGTCATTTGGCTCCCAGTGCTGGGGCTTTGCCTCAGTGGATTGCAACAGGAAAGAATGAGCAGCTTTTGTGGCTGGTTTAGGGGCACCTGGGGCACCACAGGGCAGCGGCTGCCCTGGCTCTGAGCTGGCAAAGGCAGGGGGGCAGCAGAGCCATGGGGGGACCTCTGCTTGTCCCTGCTTCTAGTATATGCAGGAGTTGAGGTCCAGCTGGACCTCACCAGGGTTCCTGGCTAGTGTGGGAGAGGCGTGCGAGACCCCAGTCTCCTGCAGGCAGGACCCCAGGAGTGTGACACCCCAGTCTCCTGTGGCAGGGCTCTGAGGGGTCAGTCTGTGTGTGAGACTGGAGACTGTTCCTCACCCCTCACTCCCTCCATCCTCCTGCCTCCCCACGGGCCCTGCTCCTCCGGTTCCCAAAGGACTACGAGGCTGAGCGGGCAGCGTGCCTCCTGCCTGCACGGCTCCTCTGGTTCTCAAAGGACTATGAGGCTGAGCGGGCAGCGTGCCTCCTGCCTGCACGGCTCCTCAGGTTCCCAAAGGACCACCAGGCTGAGCGGGCAGCGTGCCCCACTCCTGCCCAAGCGCCTGCGCCGTCTCGTGCCCGGCTGGGCTTCGTGCCGCCGGCCTCGCCATCCCCAGCCTGTGTTTGCACAGCTGATTGTTCCCGGCTCAGCGTACTGCCTTGCACTTGTCCCTGTTGAATTTCATCCTATTTTTTCCAGTCCATTTCTCCAATTTGTCAAGATCATTTTGAATTCTAATCCTGTCCTCCAAGATACTTGTAGTCCCTCCCAGCTTCGTGTCATCTGCAAATTTAATAAGCGCTTTCTCCATTCCATCATCCAGGTCCTTAATGAAAACATTGAGCAAACCACAACCAGGGCGACCCCTTGGCCATCCAAGCAGCCCAACGTTCGCGCTGTGCTCACCACACTCGCTGTCCAAATGCGATGGGAGATGGTGCCAGAGCTTTGCCATGTCCTCTGTGCCTCGCTGCATCCCCAGTTCAAGTAGGAATTCTCTGCTTTGCTGCCCCAGAGTGGCTCTGGGACCACTGTGTGCTGCCGGCTCTGCAGTCCCCCCAGTGCCTGCTGGAGGGTGTGGGTGTTGGGGTGCAGAGGGGAGCAGCCATCCGGCAGCAGGAGGGTAAGAGCCCCTCACCCAGGTAATTGGTGCAGGCAGGGGGGCAACAGAACAGCCCCTGGTGGGGCCATCCTCCCCCCTCACGGCACAGCACCCCATGTCCTTTTCTGCTGGGTGCAGGCTCTCCCCAGCCCCATGGTCTCTCGGGACCAAGGCTGCTCCCCTGGGGACTGAGACTGCTCCTCTGAGCTGCACGACAGGGACCTGGAGCCAGCCCAAAGAAGAGCCACCCTGTGTGCCCCCCAAGCCACCAGCCATCTCTTTTCTTTAATTGATTGTAGAAAGCAATTTACAAAACACAAACTGCCGCTTATGCCAAGCTCTGCGTGTCCAGGCATAGCTTAATTTCACAGTAAAATTTCAGATGCAATGAATGGCTTTTCCCAGCACCAGTCCATGTCCAAGCCAAGAGCTTTGCTATAGCTGCATGGGCTGAACTGAGCAGCCCAGAAATGGCTCCTGCACTGCCTTGTAGAGCAGGCAGCTCCCCAAACTGGCTGTCACT
The DNA here is from genome assembly GCF_001431845.1 of Calidris pugnax. Classification (NCBI taxonomy): domain Eukaryota; kingdom Metazoa; phylum Chordata; class Aves; order Charadriiformes; family Scolopacidae; genus Calidris; species Calidris pugnax. The sequence goes on from NW_015090855.1 coordinate 5,199,491, forward strand.
GGGTTGTGATGGTGATTGAGGCTGGCTGATGCTGCTTGAGCTGGCTCGTCTGTGTGGTACCCACCATGGCTACAGCCTGGTGTGCAGGGAGCCATGGCTCCCAGCTCTCCATGCAGTCAGTTGGATGTGGACCCTGCTGCAGATGGTCTGTGTGACGTCCCCTCTCTGCATGGCTGTCAGGGAGGTGTCCTGGCAGGGCTGGCCAATGCTGTGGTGGCAGGGGCTCAGCTGAGAGCTGGTGCGCCCGCTCTGGCTCCTTTCATGTCAGAGTTATAATTTCATGGTCAGGGTCTAGGAGGTTTGTACACACAGATGCATTAGTTCTACATTTAGCGATACTTGAATAATTGGTGTCACATCAATTAGATCGGTTCTCGGATACTGCAGTGATAAGTGCCGTGCAAAAGCCTCTGGGCTGCAGGATGTGAGGAACCCCAACGGCTGGTGGGGCTGGTGACAGTGGGCAGAGAGGGCTGGCGGGGGTGTTGAGTGCTGAGAAAGTGGCAGGGGCACACAGAGTGTTTGTCCTTTGCAGGAGAGTGGTGAGACCTGGGGTGGTCGGTGCCTGGGGCTGCTGTGCTGGGGGGACACTGGCCTGGCTGTGCAGCATGGGGGTGCAGGTGTGCACTGGGGGACCTCATTGCAAACCTCTGAGCTCCTCAACACTTGATTTGTCCCATCACGGTGCTCCTCTGTGTCAGGCCACTTGCTGACTACCTAGTTCAGCATCATCTGCTGCTTCCCTCATCCCTCTGGGCTGCCGTTGCAGCCTGTGGCGTGGCTTTTCACGGTGGATTCCCCAGCACAGTGCCACCCTCACGGGGAGGAGGCTCAGGTGGGTTTGGGGCAGCCTGGAGAACCCCAGGGCTCACGTGCCTGCAATATAGATCAGCCCTGTCAGTCCTATCCCCGCTGCGGATTGTAGGCAGAGGTAATTTGCAGATGACAAATATCCCCGACAGTAAATATTTTTCGCACCCTCATCTTTCTACAAGCAGATAAGGTGGCAGCGCTGTGGCAATACGGTTGCTGGAGGGAGACAAACTCTTTGGCAGTCTTAAAAGTCTATTGTGTCCCTGCAATTATTTATAGATAAACAGAAGAAAGCCAATAAGCACAGAATGGAGCTGCACAGCTGCATTTGTTATGATGATGATGATGTTATCTCTCCCTCACACCCACACACGCACATCTCCAGTGCATGAAAACTCACTGCTGGCAACAATCAAATCCCCATCCCGTATGAGGCAGGACAGGCTGGAGGTTTTGCCCTCTCCTTCCTGACTTGCTGCTGCTCTCTTTTCCCCCACAGTGACAGACTGCACAACACCTCCAGCAGCTTCTTCCCACCCCGGGCCGAGCCAGGGAACCATGGCACCCGGAGTGCTGCAGGACACAGCAGCGTGGTCCTTCCTTGGGGCACACTGGGGCTGCTGCATCTCCGTTCCTGGTGGCAGCAAGACGTGGAGACCAGGTGGCCTTCATCCCGGTAAACCATCCCTGAGGATGCTGGGTACCTCGTGATGAGGGGGGTCCTGGTGTTGCTTGTGGGGACTGTGGGACTGGCTGTGTCCTCACCAGCTCATGCAGCAGGACCCCAGGGTGTGGGTGCTCCCCATTTTAGGGAAGGGTGCAGGGGGGGAGCCCGTTGGCTTTCCCTGCTCCCCATGGCCAGGACCTCCTTTCCCATGTCACACTGCTGCTGAGGAGAGAAACGGATGTGTTTGGAGGAAACTGTGTGAGGGATCTGGGATTAAAGGATGTGGCAGGGAAGAGCGATGAGATCACTGCTAATTGGTGCGTTTCTCCAGCCTGTGGAGGAGAGAGGTCGGAGAGTGAGAAACTCTGACTCTGGCACGGACAGGGGTCAGGAAGGGCTGTGCTCTCCCCGCTCGGTGAGCACTTGGAGAGGTCTCTGAGCTCTGCAAGAGCCCGCAGAGAGGGGCCAGAGGCCTGGCAGGGCTGGACCTACCAAAGGAGAGGGCAGAAAAGTTGCAGGCAGAAGGCTCTGGATGCCTCTGCACTGGTGTCCCCACGTGCACTGCCATTCGTGCGGCACTGGGACCCTTGACCAGCCCAAGTCTCCCCGTGTCCTGGGGTGCTGCATGGCATTGCCTGGCTCCTGCTGGGACAGGAGCCCCACAGCTCCTTAGGAGACGTGCAGTCACTGTCCCCATCCTGGGGCCAGGGTGTGGGAGTGATGTGCATCCCTGCCAAGCTCTCAGCCTTGTCTCTGCAGGGTCTCCGCCCAGGGAAAGCACCGGGACCAGCTCTCCAGCTGCAGACAGCATCCGAGGCAGCAACTGGGAGCCCTTAACTGGACGGGAGAGCTGGGATGATTTTTCATTGCTTCCTCATAATAAGAGGACAGGAGTAAGTGACTAGTACAGTTTGTTCACTCGGTAAAGATTTATACAATCACTTCATCCGGTAATTGGTATTCTGGGGAGAGAGGGAGCTGCAGCTCCAGCATCCGCCTCTATTTGTTTTCTCTCTGTCTTTCTCCCTTTCTCTCCCCTTTTCAGAATGAGTAATTCTGTCCCTCACAATCCCATTTAAACAGAGCATTTGCGGAGTGAATAATTAGTTACATTCAATTAGGTCTCACGCGCTCTCCCTTCTCACTTTGGGGGACAGAGGCGCTAATGAGATGGCACATGTCTGACATGCGGGAGCAGGCATTAAGCGCGCTGCGTGTCGGCGGGGAGAGGTCAGCTCTGGGGGAGGCAGGGAGCCAGGGGGGCCATCCCGCTGCCGTGGGGCAGCCATGGAGGGAAACAAGCCTTTGGGGGCCGTTTGGGTCCAAAGGCTCCGTGTCTGTAGCTCATACGATGCTGGCTGTCTCTGCCAGCAGGACCCGGGGTCACGTCTGTCCCCAGGGCAGGGTGTTCACTGGGCTGGTGCCGAGGGGATGCTCCCCAGCCCTGGGACCATCCCACTAATGCTGCTGGGAGCAGCGAGCCCTGAGAGGGAGAGCTGCTGACACGCTTTTATCTCCCTTATTAAACCTAACATTAGGTTTTAAGAGGAGCCTTAAATAATGTGCCACTGCCTTTACAGTAAAAGTCGCTCTGTATTCCAGCTGCTCCTGGCTCTGGGATTTACGGCCTTTCTTAGGCCATGCTGCAAGCTCTTGGGTGGTGGCAGGTTACGGGCTGCAGCTGCTCTTTGTACCTGGAGCCTGCACCAGGGCTTGGTGCCAGCCCTGTGCCAGCAAGTCAGGGCCCACGACCAGCTCTGCTGCTGCCCCCCCACTGCCCCAGCACCCCACACAGCACTGCCATGCGCTGAGATGGGCCCCCCAGAGTGCATGGGGTGATGGACGGGCAAGGCGAGGTGTGCTGAACCTGCCTGTCCCCTGCGATGCAGGGCTGTGGTGAGGGCACGGGCGGTGGGGAAGTGTTGGACAGGAGCCCGTGTGCTTGCTCCTCACGGGCAAGGCTCAGTGGGTAGGAGTTGTCACGCTGCCCGACAGCTTCGGGGGACGTTGGCTGCAGATGTAGGGGGGGCACACCCAGGCTCAGGGTGTGATGGAGGCTGGGGGGCTGTGTAGAGAGGGTCTGAGGCCATGGCAGGGATGAAGCACAGCTGATGGTGTCTCTTTCCCTTCTTCCCTTTCCCTTCTTCCCTTTCCCTTCTTCCCTTTCCCTGGGAGCACCCATCCCCAGAGCATCCCCCCCGGGAGCACCGGTCCCAGCACCCAGTGAAGCGGGGAGGCCCGAGGACGGGCGGGCAGGCCGCGTTGCTCACGCACACGGGGAGGCGAATTAAAGTTTTAATTACAGCTTTTAATCAGCAGCGCGGTGGAGAATAACCAAGTCCGGTGGTTGTCGCCAGCTCCCCCCGCGGGCGGCTGCAGGCAGCGGGGCCGGGCTGCCCCCACGCGTGTCCCCGGTGCGGGGGGTGGGGGTGCGGGATGGTCCCCCCGAGCCCGGCGGAGAACACCCCAGCCCACCCACCGGCGGAGGGTGCGCGGCCGCGGAGCTCCCGGACGAAACCCCCCTACCCCGCCAAGGCGGGGCGGGACCGGGCTCCGCCGTTAACCGGAGACAGACGGTCCCGCCCCGCACAGCCCCGCGCCGGTCCCGCAGCACCATCTCCCGGCAGCCACGAGTCGGTGTCCGGGCGTCCCTGTCCCCCCACCCCATAGAAGAGCCCTCCACCCACCGGCGGAGGGTGCGCGGCCGCGGAGGTCCCGGACGAAATCCCCCTACCCCCCCAAGGCGGGGCGGGACCGGGCTCCGCCGTTAACCGGAGACAGACGGTCCCGCCCCGCACAGCCCCGCGCCGGTCCCGCAGCACCATCTCCCGGCAGCCACGAGTCGGTGTCCGGGCGTCCCTGTCCCCCCACCCCATAGAAGAGCCCTGCAGGCACCTTTCCTTGTCCCCACTGTCCCGGCTGTTCCCGGGGTGACAAGGGCTCTGCTGCCCTGGCCCAGGCAGCCACACCGCCAGTAGCCACCCGGCCTCCATCACACCCTGGACCCAGCTCCAGGAACGGGGTCCTTGTGCTGGTGGCCCAGCTGGGTGCTACCATAGCCTCCCTGGCTGGGTGGCTGAGCTCTGCCATGGTGGTCCCACATCAGCAGCCCGCACTGTCCCCCATGGCACCCCCAGTGGACCTGGCTCTGCCAGGGGGTCTCCACGTGAGCAGCTGTGCCCTGCTGTGTCACAGCAACCCCGGCCTGGTGGCTGCACAGGGTCAGCCACGCTGCGCTCTGCCCCAGCACCCCAGGGGGGCAGTGGGACCAGGTTCTGCTCGTGTCCCCCGCGCAGGCAGCTGAGCTTTGGCCCACCATGGCAGCCCTAGGGAGGCAGCCAGACCTGTGGTATCCCCACCGGGGGGGTCATGCCATGGTCCACTGCAGCATCACATTTGTGTGCAGCCAGGCCGGATGCCAGATTTTTCTCCCCAGCTGGAGAGGGGACAGAGGAGACGGCGCTGGTCCTGGTCCGTGCTCCTGTTGGAGGCGGTGTCCTCACAGCCTCTCCTGCTCTGACATGCGGCTCTCCTTGCCATCCTCCTGGGCCACTGGCTGACCCTTCAGGAGAGTCTCCTGCACGTGGGGCATGTCCTCCCCATCCTCCGTGGGCTGCCGGATCTCTATGGGCTTCCCTCTTCCCTCTTCTATCTGCAGAGGGGCAGAGTCAGGGGAAGGCAGCTACATCCCCCATCTCTGCGGCCACCTCTTTCCCCAGGCTCCTGCTACGCTCCCCTGCAGGGCAGGACCTCACCCTGTGCGGGTCCCCTCCTGTCTCAGCATTTGTCAGCAGCATCCCAGAGCTGCCCAGCATCCCTAGGACAGCCCCCACCCCTCCTGCCCTGCAGAGCCACAGCCCCTGCTCTGCTGCTGGCACATCCCAAGCTGTGCCCAGGAGGGACCCCAACCCTCTGCTGGAGGAGGGCTCTGGGCAGACTCACCTGCTGCTTCTGCACCCGTCGCCTGGGATCTGGATGGAAAGAAAAAGAGAGAAGACAACAGTCAGGGGAGTGCTCCTGCCCTGCAGTGAGCTCTCTCAGGGGTCAGAGCCGAGGCTGGTGCTGCTGCGCTGCTGTTTCCAGGCTAGAGATGCTTGAGGGTCACAGCCAGGGAGCCAAGCTGGACCCACAGGGCACTGGTGCTTTCCTCCAAGAGCTGGCCCAGCTTGTGCTGTAGCAGCACAAACATGCCCACTCATAGGGACAGAGCCCACTGACCCAGCAAGGTGATGGGCTCGGGGAGCCATGCCCTGGAGGTGTTCCCAGAAGGGCTGCCCCACTCTCAGCAGAGCTGTCACTGCTCTCCCTGCTCGGCTCCTCAGCCCTGTACGGCCCCTCTGGCCAAGGCATGGCTTCTTGTGTCCCAGCCCCTTACCTGCATGGACCAGGCAGTAGATGCAGACGCCCACGAGGCAGGTGACAACTGCAGCTGTGATGGGGATCAGCACTGACAGCGAGGAGCGCTTGCCCGACTCTGCAGAGGGAGATGGGGTCAGTGAGACACCCTTGTGACACTCCCACCACAACGCCAAGGTCCCCCATCTGCCTCTGCTCCAGGCCTGGTCTCACCAGGATCCCTCACAGGGACAGAGAGGAGCAGGAAGGCATCACACCAGCAGTGCAGCACTCCTCTCCCTAACACACCCAGGGGCCAGGCCAGCTCCTCCGAGTGCTGCAAGAGCTGGAGCATCAGGAGATGTCTGCTCTGCACCGGCCCAGCCCTGGGCACCAGGCACTTACCACAGATCACATCCGAGGTGTTTGTCCCTTTCACCTTCACCACCAGCCCCTTCTCCTCGCAGCTGTGGGAAAGAACAAGACCGTGTAACCACAGCAGCAGCCCCAGCACACGGAAAGCCCCTGAGGAGGAATGGCCGGGGCTGTGAAGCCACCAGAGCTGCGCCAGGAAGCGACCTATGCTGAGCCTGAGGGGCAGGGGCGAGTGATGGGGACCCCAACTGACACTGGGGACCCTGACTGACACTGGAGCCCGCGCTGCGTGAGAGGGACAACAGGTACAAAGCACAGCCCCACCCCGGGGTCCTGGTCTGGAGCTGCTGAAACTGCTAAAAAGATGGGGACAAGGCACAGGAGGGAGAAGACACTTGAGACCTGCCCGGTCAGGGAGACCCTGGGGCTCAGGCACTGCAGCTATTGCAGAACAGCTCAGAGATGACTCGATGACAGGCTACAAGTGGCTCCATGGGGAGGTAATTTCTGGGCACAGATAAAAGCAAAGTGAAATCCAATGGCTGGCAGCTGAAGCGAGACTAATTCAGCCTGGAAATAAGGCTCACGTTTCTACCAGGGAGCACAATTAACCCTCAAGCAGCTTTCTAAGGACAGGGATGACCTGCCAGCCCATGGCATTCTCAAAGCCAGACTCCCCATGGAGGGGGCTGGTGCCTTGGCTGATGACTACATCCAAGGAGTGTGCTGGGAGGGAGAGCTTGGACAGGTTATGGGTGGGTCCCCAAAGCCCATCATCCCTTTCTCCCCAGTGCGGACAACGGTGTGAACATCCCTGAAAGGGCCAGAATTCTGTCCCTCAGCACGTGCACAGTCTCAAGGGCCTGGATGTCTGCCTCTTGCTCAGCCACACCACCCTGGACCTCACCACCCTCATAGTTCCGCTCCTCTCAGTCCTGCCCTGCTCTAGCCTGATGTTGTGTCCCTCAGAGACCACCCCGGCCGCCCAGTCCCCAAGGAGGCTGGCAGCAGAGGGTGTGCTCACAGGGACTGGGCACAGCTGGGGATGGGTGAAGGATGTGGTCAGCACTCAGAAAATACCTTGTCCAGGGATAGCACGGCTCAGTTTTGGAAGAGACGTTGGAGAAGGTGCCTTCTGCACAGGGCTCACAGGGGGATGACATCTGGGCCACAGCCTTGGCTGGAGAGAAGCAGAGGTTGCAGGAAGGTCAGTACAGGCTGCAGGGGGTCAGGCAAGCAGCCCTCCCCCTGGCAATGCTGCCAGGGCACAGCAGCAGGCACGGCTCTCCCAAAACCCTCCTAGAAGCACCTTGCTGGGGGAGTCCCCCTTTCCCTGGAGGGCCTGAGGTCAACTGGTCCCACTGAGGGGAAGGAGCTGGATGGACTCACCTGCCACGAAGCCGAAGCCTTGCTGGCAGGGCTGGTTCTCCACGCAGGTCTGGCAGCTGGCATCAGAGCAGTGCATGCCATCCCGGCACCGGCACACCGTGTTGTGCGTTGCGTTTCCCTGCGTCTTCACGATGAGGCCAGCGTCTGGGCAAAGAGAACATGGGTGAGGTGAGACACCAGCCCTTCCAGTCCCCACAGGCTGGGGTCTGTGGGCACAGGGAGCACTTACTGTCTTCACAGATATCATGGGGGGTACAGTGCCTCTCCTTGGTCCAGCTCTGCTGATAGTGTTCACTCTCACAGGGGGTGCATTTAGACTGTTTCGTGTCACTGCAGTCAGAGACCAGCTTTTCCCCTGTAATAGAGGCCGATGAGAAAGGGACGAGGGGGCTTTCCTACTCTCCAGACAGCAGCTCTGCCAGCAGGACAGGGGAGCACTGGCAGCTGTGGATGCCAGGGTTGCTACCAAGCAGCATCTTTGTAGCCTGATGCCACTCTGGTGGTTATACACATTGGATGGGGCCGGGTGGAGGTGCTGGGGCAGGAGAGCAGGGACGAGAGAGACAGTGTTGGGTGGTGTTCACTGCCTCCAGCACTGCAAGGTCTGGGAAACAATCTGGGAGTGACAGAGGGAGCTGGCAAATGCCATCACTGTCTGGTAGCACCAGTGGCAGCACTCTCCCCACAAGCAGCCCATGCCATGGGGTCCTGCAGATGCAGGAGCACAGTCAGTCCCAAGAGAATTGTGGCAGGTTCGGTGAGATCCGGGGGATCTCCCAGGGCACCCATGAGGTCCCCAGTGGCTCTTGCGCTGAGGTGACACAAAGTGAAGCAGTCGGCGCTGCTGGCAAGAAGGGTGGGGTGTGGCTCAGCCACACGGGACTGGGCTTGCCCCGCTGTGGCCAGGCAGCATGCCCTGGCACAGGAAGGGGAAGGGGTCTCCATACCTGGCTTACACCGGTTGCAGCACTTTCCCTCGTGTTCGTACTCCTTATCAAAGCAGCTTACGGCATCACCCAGCTCCCAGCACTGGAAGAAACAAGACCTGTGGATTCGTGTCGCTCCCCAGCGCTCCGGCACCGCCTCGGCACGCGTGTGCTAACCTGTCCCCTAACCCACGTCCCGAGGCGAGGGCTTCCTCCCACCGCTTTTCCCATGCCTGCGCTAACCACAGACCGCAGCACCGCGGCCTGCGCTGCCTGATGCCATCAGTGCTCTCTTTGAAGTGGGGTGGCAGTGATTCCGGCAGGGTGGCCCCACATTTCCTAACAGATTCTCATCTCCCATCACCCCGTGCCCCTGCCAACTGCGCTGCGCTCCTGGGCAGGGGGATCCCGAGTCTCCCGTGCCCAGCTCCTTCCCAAGGCTGATGCACTAGCCCCGTGGGGACGGGAAAGCCCCAGGCAAGTTACATCAAGCAGCAGACCCCCGTGGGGCCCCTCGGGCAGCCCTGGCTTGACAGGACAGCCGTGGGGATCTGTGACACCCCAAAGCCCGACCCGGGGACGCCAGACCCAGCCGAGGGGAACTGGTCACGTCATCACATACGTCTGACACTGGGCAAGAATGGGAAGTGTCAGGGCCCGTCCTTACACCCCCACCGCCTCCCAGCGCCCACCCCGTGCCCCAGACTGGGGGGGGACCCCAGCCGAGGGCCCAACGGTGCCCAGCGGAGCCGCAGGGCTCGACGCTGCCCGTCCTTGCCCCCGAGAACCCGCGCCCCGGCCCCGGAGCTGGGCTGCGGGACCCCGCCGCGCCCCGCTCCCCCGAGGGGAAAGCGAAAGCGAGCCGTGGGGCTGAGGGACGGCAGGCAGCGACCTGCCCTCCCTTCCCCGCCACCCCACGTCCCCGCTCCGGGTCGCCGGTGGGGTGGCGTCCCGACCCCGGCTGGCTCAGGCTGTGCGGGGCGGCAGCGCAACCGGAGCTTCCTCCGCCGGCCGGGGACGGGCCAGAGCGGCCGGACCGTGCCCTTTCCCGGAAAGCCCCGAGGCTCTGTCCCAAAGGAGGGAGGAAAGGAGGGAGCCGCCCCAAACCCCAACGCCAACCCCAGCCCCAGCCCCAGCCCCACTCACGCCCAGCAACACCGCGCCGAGGAGCCCCAAGAGCCCGAGTCTCTTCATGTCGCCGTGCCCCGCCACCGCGGCCCGCCCGCTCTATAACTGCTTCGGCCCGTTCCCGTTCCCGCCCAGGAAGGGGGCGTTGGGCCGCCCGCCACCGCCCCCGGGGCTTCCCCGTGTGGGGCCGAGCCCGGGGGGCGAGAGCGGGGCCGAAGGAGGAGGTGGGGGGACGACACCCCAGGGGCAGCTCCCCGCCATCCATCCCTCCCGGGACACCCTCCTCCCCGGGGGGCTCGGCGGGGTCGCTGGGGCTGGGGGACCCTATGGGGTGGTGGTGGCTTAGTGTGGATGGATGTGTTGCTGGAGGTGGGATGGGGGGCTCCTGTCCTGCTCCCTGCCAGCCCCACCGAGCCGCTGCCCTGCTGGCACCTTCCCGGGGTGAAGGGGGTGCAGGCAAGTGGCAGGAGCCAGCTGTGGGCCACGGCGAGGAAAACGTTTGTGTTGGCCCCGCCACCTCATTCCTGAAGCAGAAGTTTGGAGGTTTCGCTTCGTTTTCTCAACGACAGCTCGGGGCTGCGGCCCTGGAGAGCCCCTCATGGCTGCCCGCAGGCCCTGGGCTCAGCACGGAGTCCCCATCGATGCGTCAGCCCAGAAATGGGAAGGGGCAAAAGCGCTGGAGGCCTGGCTGTGCCTCCGACCCGTCACCCGCCTCTGGCTCAGTTCCCTTGGAGGAGTCCCCATGCGGTCCCCTGGGAAGTTCCAGCCCCCCCCTTGTCCACTCTGGAGACTTTCCCCGGGTTCTCCTTCCCAGTGGGGTGGGTGACCAGGCAGGGAGAGGCGGCTCCTCAGCATCCTGGTGGCACACACTGCTCCCACCGTGGCCACGCCGCGGTGATGCCCGTGTGGCCACGCTCCTCGACAGCCATCCTGGCCACCGTCATGGCCTCAGCCCCGGCTCAGAGGTTCTGCTGCCCGTGGCCTTCACCCGGTGGCTACGGTGGGAGCGGAGGGCAGCGTGCTTCCCCGAGGGGGACGGCGGGGCTGGCGGTGGCCGCAGGAGCCGCGTGCTCTGGATTCCCCGTCCTGCCGTCACTTCCCAAAAATGACTCGCTCGAGAGCGTGAAGGGTCCCGGGGGAGAATCGAGGGCAGAGACGGGGAGGCACAGGTGGGGAGGGGGATTCCTGAGCCCTCCTCCCGTGGGACCGGCCCGGGAAGTCCCCACAGCGCAGGGCACCGGCCACATTTCCCAGCGCTCCCCGGTGCCGGTGCCCGGGCGGCGGGGCTGGTCAGTGCGGGTGCTGCGGGTTGGGGCGGCCGCGGGGCCCGGCCCGTGCGCTGGGGGGTGCGACGGCAACGGGGAGGGCCCGGACCGGCCCCGGGCTTGGCCACCTCACCTCGCCCCACCCCGGTGCCAGTCCCGGGCCCGGTCTGGTACCGACCACTTGGCTCTATCCCTCCCCGGTCGCAGTTCCAATCCCGGTCCCGGCCACCCTGCCCTGCCCTGTTCCCTGTCACAGTCTCGGTATGGTCCCAGTCCTTTTCTGGTCCCGGACACCTCGCCCCGCTCCCGGTCTTGGTCCCGGTCCCAGTCCCGGTCTGGTACCGACCACTTGGCCCTATCCCTCCCCGGTCGCAGTCCCGATCCCGGTCCCGGCCACCCCGCCCTGCCCTGTTCCCCGTCACAGTCTCGGTATGCTCCCGGTCCCTTTCTGGTCCCGGACACTTTGCCCCCCCCAGCCCCGGTCCCGGGCCAGATCCAGGACCCGGTTCCAGTCTCGGTCCCGACCGCCTCGCCCCGCTCTGCCCCTCCCCGGTCTCGGTCCCGGTCCAGGTCCAGGACCCGGTTCCAGTCTCGGTCCCGAACACCTCGCCCCGCCCCGGCCCGGTCCGGTCCCGGTCCCGGTCCCGGTCCCGCCCGCCCCGCCCCTCTTCGCCTCGAGCGGGGTCTGATGTCGCCACCCAGCGGCCTATCCCTCCGCCACCCCCTCAAGACTACAAATCCCATCATGCCTAGCGGCGGCTCGCGGGGCACGCCGGGAGCCAGGCAAGGCGCGCAGCTCCGCACGCCTCGGCAGGCATGGCGGCGGGCCGTGCGTCGTCGTGCTGAGCCGTAAAGCGCCGAGGCGTCGCCATGCCGACGGCGCTTCCCCCCCTTCGGCTTTGCGACGGCGCCGTGCGGCAGCGGCGGGTGGCGCCTTTGTCCTGGCGGGCGGCGGCCTGAGGCGGACCGGGCCCGGCGCGGCGGTAAGTCTGCGTGCGGGCGGCCCCGCGGCGCCGGTGAGGGTTTACCGGGAGCGCTCGAATAAAAGACGTGCTCTAGCGCACCTCGCGGAGGGCTGAGTCCTTTCTGGCCGCCGCGCCGGGCTGGGGCTGATCCGGGCGGGCCCCGTGGCCTGTGAACGGGCCGCGCCTCCGCCTCGGCGCCTCCGGGAAGCTGGGGCTTGTTGGAGCTCGTCCGCTCCCCCGGCGGCCTGGGGCCGGGCGGTACGCGGGATTCGTGGGGCTGAAAAACGCCTTTTTCCCAGTCGAGATGGGCAACGGGTGATGTCGTTCTCGGTGTCGTGGAGAGCGCAGCCCCCGGCAGCACCCCCGGCCTGCTCTGAGGGCTTCGCTGGCATTAGCGAGGCGTCAGGGATGTGGTGGGGTTTTTTTCCCCTTACTGCTGCTTGAGAAAGCCCCGAGTAGTGACAAAGATGTGGGGCAGAGCAGGCGAGGAGGGCCCTGGGCAGCTGCACTTTGAGAAGCCTGGCTGGCGTTCTCCCAGCAGAGATGGCAGGGTCCTGGGGGAGGAAGGTGAAAGCCTTCTCCGTGTTTTCCTTGTGGGCAGCTCTGTGTCTGCTTGCTGTCCTGGGCGCAGAGGACCAAGGTGGGTGGGTGCTGGTGCTGTCCCAGAACGGCCCTCTTGGCCCCTGGCCTGACCTTTGGGGTGGTGGCCTGGTGGGGCTTGGCTCCGAGGTTCTGAGAGCCAGTAGCCGGTGCTGGGTGGGAAGCTCACCACTCCTCAGCATCCTTCCTTTCTGTGGTGGCTGGCTTTATTATTTTTGCCTTGCCCAGGAACTTCTTGGAGACTTCTGTGTCGTGTTTTGCTTGTGTCAAATTAGTTTACACATCCCACTTCAGCTCTGTCTTGCTCTCTGAAGCTGTATCGCTCCTAATAAAATGTTCCATTTTTAAACATAAGATTTTTTTTAGGGAGATGGGGCTTTAATTAACTTCGTGAGGATTTACTGGCACATGAGCTCGTGTGGGCTGTGCTGTTGTAATAACCTGCTCAGCCTGGGGCTCAGTTTCTGCAGGGGGGGGCTGGCACCTTTAAGCTGCCCAGGTGCGTGGTTGGTCTCCCTGGCTGCATTTGTAGAAAAAGACTTAATGTGGAAATTAGTCATTCACCTGGTGTCATGTGCCTAAAGCTGGGACAACATTAACTGAGAGTGGTGTTGTGATTACAAAATGGCCCTTAACTATGTAATCTACCAAGTGTAAAATGGTAAGGGACAATATATGAAAGTTCTGTCGTAATTCAGCCTGTCTGAGTGCTTGAGATCTATTGTTTTGCTTTGAAAGTGACCTGCAGGTGGAAAAATAGTTCCCTGTTTTTCTTCATGTGGAAAACTCTTGCACCCTGTTCCCCGGCCACTCCCTACTGTCCCCACCCTTAAGAAAAAGGAAAGGGAAGTTCTTGCTGCTTTTTATACTGAAAGTGAAATGTCCTGCCAGCAGCAGTTACGGGTCTCATTGACTGCTGTTTGCTGTGTGTACGTGTGACATCCTGAGGCTGTAGGCACAGGTGGTGCTGCCTGAGCAGGTACTTGCAGGGGCTCTGGAGTCTCCATCCCTGGTGGTGCTGGGAACCCTGCTGGAGAAGGCTGTGACAACGGGATCCGACTCGGATGTCACCCTGCTCCAAATGGGAACTTGGACTAGATGGGTTTTTCCATGTTTTGTAGCCACTTAATCATTTTGGGAGAATTTTGAAAACTTCTTTCCCCTCAAGTGATGAGAACTCAAGCTGCAGTAGTAGAATAGAAGAGAAATCTATTGCTTTCACACAGAAAAACAGGATAAGATTTGGTACTTCTGCTGGGGAAGATAAAACTGTGTGTCTGTGGACAAACTTACAGGAGGATAGAGGCAAATGTGGTAGAATAAATGATTTTTTTGTTTGATTTTTGGTTTGAGTATTGGGTTTTTTTCTTCTTCCTCCCTGTTCTGGCAGCTCTGTTAATTTAAAGAAGTTTATTAGGTGACTGGTAGGTGTTCTCTGCCTCCCATCCCTGCAGGGTTTCCTAAAAGGAGGAGGAAAGTGATTCCAGTGTAAAGTTCATTGATCTTAAAACAAACAAACAAAAAACCTACCTAAATTCTATGTGTCAGATCTGGAGTAGATGTATTTTTTGTGCCACTTAAGTGTTGTAGAAATACTTACGTAAAACCATTTTATATTTTTGGACATTTGACTTGTTTATTTAGAGGCTACTTTTAAATTGTAACAAATACAGGTTACTGTAATAGAGTGTGTTGGTTACAGGCATCTCATGATTAACAGCAGACGTTTCTGTTGCTATACACAATTTCATTAGTTTTCTTTTTCCAGGTTTCTTGCATGTTATAAACAGAAGATCCCACCCTTCATTCCTGTAGATGTTTAGGAAGTATGACCACTTTATTAAATAGCTTTCAAAGTTCATATTGAAAGTTTAAAGTTTTGGTGTTGTTTTTTTTTTAAAGCTTTATGTAATGGTGACTTTTAAACCGGAAAATATGAATCCTGGGTGGGATTTAGTGGGGGTTTTTTGCTAACATGGTGAGTTTATGTTGGTTTTTTGTTTGGTGGGGTTTTTTTGCTGTAATTCACTGGGTAAGTCTGTGCAGTGAATGTTGCTGACTGCTCCAGCTTTGTCTGCTGTAGTGTGGGCTAATGAAGTTGTCGTGGTTTAAACCCAGCCAGCAACTGGGACCACGCAGCCGCTTGCTCAGCCCTGGTAGGGTAGGGAGAGGAGGAAGGGGTGGGGGGAACCTTGTGGCTTGAGATAAAGACAGTTTAATAGAATGGTAACAAAAGAAGAAAATAGTAACAATAATGGTAAAAGAAAACACAAAAATAAATTGGTACAACACAGGTTGCTCTCACCACCTGATGATTAATCTGCACTGATTTCCCCCCCCTGGGTCAACCCCTATTTATATGCTGAGTGTGGTGTCCAACAAATAAAACAATATGTGTTATCAACATTATTCTGAAGGGGTGGGGGGAACCTTGTGGCTTGAGATAAAGACAGTTTAATAGAATGGTAACAAAAGAAGAAAATAGTAACAATAATGGTAAAAGAAAACACAAAAATAAATTGGTACAACACAGGTTGCTCTCACCACCTGATGATTAATCTGCACTGATTTCCCCCCCCTGGGTCAACCCCTATTTATATGCTGAGTGTGGTGTCCAACAAATAAAACAATATGTGTTATCAACATTATTCTCATACTAAGCCCAAAACACAGCAGCCATTAGGAAGAAAATGAACTCTCTCCCAGCTGAAACCAGGACAGGAGTGGAATTTTTGCAGTACTGGGGGAGATGAGGTAGCAGCACAGCATTTATGTGGGGGTGGTTCAATTCCCAGCTCTGGACCCGCCTTCTGTGGGAGCTGACGTCTCTATGGGGACAAGGATATGTTTAGTAGGGGTATGAATGAGAAACTCTGGTTTTCTGGTACTGAAAAGCTAAGATTTCACATCAAATGAAGTGATCCAAGCCTGGTCACTTAAAAGCATTTAAACAGTACTTCCTGATGTCTCATTCAAAGCCTGTATCAAAATATTTGGGACCTGTTATGCAATGTTGCGATGAGTGTTTCCTTTCCGCTTATTAAAATATTGCATAAATTTCAACACTTCTTACCAATGGACTGAAGAAATAGATATGACAACAATGGGTGTATTAAAGCTTAAAGTTAAGAGGTTTTAGTGGAAAATGAGTTTTATTTGTATCTTAGTTTAGAGTTAAACCATTAAAATTTAATCTGCAAAACAATTAGGTTTACTACCTTTTGGTATTACAGAAAAGCTCAATCAAAATGCTGCGCTATACGTTTTTGCCAGACCTCTGTATCCCTTGTGTTAAGATTTCTCTGGAGTGAAGTTTGCGTCAAGCAGACCCAGTTGGCTTTTAGTCTGCAAAGCTGTTAAGTTTAATCTTGTTCCAGTTTAATTTTAATGTCATGGATTGAAATGATATGCATGGCCGTTTTTCTTTTTTGCGAAGAGTTGGATTTGGAACGAAAGCAAAATGGCTCGAGGACGCAAGAGCAATAGCATCAATCAGAGCGACTTCACTAACAGCACCAATCCTCAGGATTTAGAGAGAAGACTTTTTATCGGCAATTTGCCCACAGACCACATGACTCGTGAAGAAATGCAAGAGATATTTTCAAAATATGGCAAAATCAGGGGTTAGTATATTATCTTATGCCTTTTCGTGGCTGGGAATTCAGTGAGAAATATAACTTTCATGCTTGTCAAATGCTATTTGATGATGATGAGAGGAGTGACTAATGTTCCTAAAAAGTGACCTTTTAATGATAATTTTCTCTGTCTGCATTTTCTCTAAAAAAGTGATTTCTTCAGTACAGCTGAAACATAATGAATATACCAGCTATGTTTTAGCTTTTGGGGTTGCAGTGTGACGTTACAGTATTCTTTCAAGCGACTTCATAATCTCTTAATCAAATCTTGGTCACTTCATCAGCTGTATTTTGGTCACTGCCTTGTCAGAAGGAAGTCAATCTATGAAATTCATTTCAGAGTCTTTGAGCTCTGTGTTTTGATCCTGGTAGATTTGGTTTTCCCAGGAAACTCCTGTAGTGGTGTTTGGGTAGAGCCCCTTTGCTCGTTCTCCTGGTGGGGTTAGGTGATGGCCTGGGTGTGGGTTAGTACTGTCCCTTAGTTGTAACTGGTCTTGCCCTGCTGTTAATTTTTCCAGCCCTCAGCATGTACCATGGCTATGGGTTCGTGCAGTATGACCGTCTAGAAGATGTCCAGGCCGCTCTGGACGGTGAGAAGGGTCGCCTTTATAAAGGGTATAGATTAGGTAAGGAAAACTGATCCGTGCTCTCCTACTGACCCCAGCATGCATTCTGGTAGAAAGAGTGCTTTTTGTTTTAAAGCTCTCTGGAAAGATCACTATGTCAAACTTGCCTGGCGTTAGTCTAAAATCACTTTTACTAGGTATGTATTTGCTTTCTGAGTTATTTGCTGTAAGTGCTGTGTGGTTCATCTGCAGTGTTTTCTCTTGCAACCTAGGTCTTACTCTGAACTTATTTTTATGTGTTAGCATTTCAAAAGCTCTCTTGCCCTGTCTAAGTAACCGCTCAACATGTCAGCCTTGGGAAATGGTCATTGCAACCTCATGCACGTAGTTCCAAAAACATTTCTAAACCAATATTGGCTTTCATCGTGACAGGTTCAGAGGAATTGGCCACAGCACTTAGTGGCTTGTTAGATAAGTAATCTTAATTTGGATTTTTTTGCACATGTGAAATCAATCTGTAAGTAGTGCTATAAATACTAGGTGCTTTAAAAAAAAAAAGCTGTTTCCATAAAGATGAAAATAATTCTGCTAAATATGCTGGGAGCAAACTTAAACAGAAATGAATGGTTAGAAATCTAAGAGTAGTCTATTAAATGCAAGCAAAAAATGACTTTTGAAGTAAGCCTATGCTAAATTGGAGAGAAACAGTTTGACTTAGAAAGGAATGAAAGGAGCAATAAATAACTTGTAGGAAGGTGTGTATGCAGTAGCAAATACGACCCTGAAGATGGAAGTGGAGGCAAATAGACAAGGAGGGAGAATGAAAGGAGCAATAAATAATAACTTGTAGGAAGGTGTGTATGCAGTAGCAAATATGACCCTGAAGATGGAAGTGGAGGCAAATAGACAAGGAGGGTAGAAGGATACGAGAGGAAATTAGGCCAGCATTGTCAAAGTCTGGAAGCTTAAATAGGAACAAGTGTGGCTGTTTTAGAAGCCAAGGTGTGCCTGTCTGGAAATGATAAATTTTCTAACTGGAAAGGACCACCTAGTCTTCAGTTAGTGTTTCTGCTGTCTATTTTTGAAAAGGCAGAAGGTGGTTTTAATATAACTTCCATTTTAATAGCAAGCTAAGGAAGGGAAAACAGCATCAAAACTACACCTCCCCAAAAAATTAAATCTAGCACCTGTGAGGCTCGGTGAAATGAAGACCTGCCTGGGCTATTAATGTTGTTTTTCCACAGGCCTTGGAAAACTAGGGAGTTTCCAGGGACCTAGCAGAGCTCTGCAGATGTGCCACTGGGCAGCACAAATGGGATAAGCCTGGCATCAGTCCCTGGTAACAAAGGGATTCTTTCACCTGACTCTCAAAGAGAAGTGAATTAATTAACGCCAATCAAAATAAATCCTGTCAAGCTAACTTATTCTTGTGATACAGCAAGTTTTATGGCTGAAAGTAGCAGTGTTGATGTAAAATACCTCTGTAAGATGTTTGATTTGATTAAGAAACTAGAACAATTAAAAGCAACAGAGGGTTAAATGGATTTCAAATGAATCCCCGTGTAACATAGATTGAATTGCTCAGTGCTTTGAGTTGTGTTCTGGAAAAATTGATTCTTGGCCACACAGTGCTTTTATAAGTGACTTGGAAAGAAAACACACAATCATGTTTTAAAAAGAGAATGAAATAATGAAGATTGAGTTGCTGATGGTGAAATGACTTGGACGTCTTCCTAAGCTGTGTGCAGGCAGAACTGAGCTTTCAGTAAAGCCAAAAGGGAAGATCTGTAACCAACAAGAGTGATGATTTTTATTTATTTATTTATTTTTTGTAAGAAGGAAGGTTTTGGTACATGTGGGGTTTTGCTGTTGAAATACTGTATTCAGTTCTGGTTTGCCTGGTTCAAAAAGGATAATGATAAATTGGGGAAGTCTCAGAAAAATCTGAAGAAGGCTTAAAGAGTTGAAGAACAAGCCATAGAAAAAGCCTCAAGATAGAGGAGTGATATGATCTGTGTGTCACAGAGACCTGGAGATAAGTGAGTTTTAATCTAGTGGGCATAGGCATGACAAGGCCTTAAATGGAAATAAATAGTTTTGTTTAACAGCAAAGTAATTTGCTTCTGAAATAATTTATTGGAGCTTTGGTGGTTTCTGTGCTCTGGAGACTTTTAAATTGGAATTGGATGTGTTGCTAAAAGATAAGCTCTAGTTCAGTGCCACTGCTGCACTTGAGATAGGAATGTGATTCAAGAAACTCTTGTCACCTGTGTTTATTCAGAAGGTTACACTGTATGATTACAGTGTCCCTGTCATCTCAAAATCCTACAGGATGGAAGACTAATTTTTTTCTTGGAAGCTTTGTCAATGTTCAAATGCTTAACCTGTAAATGCTGTTGGCATTAAATAAAACATTATTAAATCTCTTCGTTTTGCACAAGAGAAGGATCCCTGTCAAAGGTGTTTTTTCTTCTAGTAAACTATTTTTGTTCAGATTTAAATACATTTTTTTTTATTTGAAAGAAATGTATGGTATTGAGTGTAAAAATAATAGGTTTCTGCAATGGCATCTTAAAACAGAAAATAAAAATAATCTTAAACCAAAGAAAGCAGATAGTGTCTTGTTTAAAGATAACACTTGACTTAAGGGGGAAAAATTTCTCAACTAAAAAATAAATGCAAGAACAGTTGCTTCAGTTATGCAGGCTGAGTATTAAATCTAATTGCTAATAACACAGGAAGAGGCCTTGGGAGAGTTTAACCTCCAATGTTGCATTATACTAATACTTCCACAAATGCATAGAAGTGTTTTCCTATCCTTTAATGACTAAAACTGTGTAGGGAATAAATGTCCACCCAATTTACTTTGTGACAGTAGACAATGCAGCTGTATTTGATCCCGGAGGGACTGCTTTGTGGTGTGAAACAACATTTCCTGTGAATGTTCTTATGCTGCATTTGTAGTTAATGTCCAGATTGCCTCTCCCCAGCCCCCCGCAAAAGAACATGCTGCTGCTTGACTGACAGCAAGAGCAAAAATTAGAACTAATCCCTTAATTCTAATTTTAATCTTGAAAGTAATGAAGGATAGTTTGGGAAGTCACAGAAGATGTTAAGACTGAGTCTGCCTAAAGACATTGGGGCGTGTTTATTCACTTGCAAGAGCTTTGAAAGGAGTTAATGTAAATAAGACATTTTAATTGTCAATAGATTCTCAGGGAGCAGGTAGGCACTAGGTTTGTTTTGTTCTTTTCCTTAAAAGGTTCTCAGAGTAAAACATCTGAAATCATTTCTGTTTGTCCTTGCCCCCCTCTCCAGTTCACTATTTCATCTCCAATCACCTGTTACACTTTGTTTCTTCACAATAGACCAATATGGGTCCCTGCCAGTTCTGGGCAACTTCACTTTTTTTGGTTGAGGACAAGACTCTGTTTCTTCAGCTCTTACTTCTTTGTGTTTCACTTCATGGTGTTTTTCCTGGAGATGCTCAGAAGCCAACCAGTTTTCAAATTTCTGATCCGTTGGATCAGTTTGCATCACGGTAACAGTGGTGTTTTGAATGCACCATGTTGACTTCATAAGGAGCTTGTTCTTCTGGCTCCTTGGATCCCATTTCCTCACTGGTGGAGGCTGTACAACTTAGCTGCAGCAGTCCCCTGGGAGACAGTTGCATGTGCCACTTGAGAACCCTTGGGTTATTTTCAACAAGAATAGCAGCATGCTCCATTGAACAGGACTGGCTGTGAACTTAAGACCGTGCTGGCCATCAGCTTCCTTTTTTGGAGATTTTTGAGACTCTGCTTTTTCTCCTACAGTCCATGAGTCGCTTTCTGCTCCCTCATAGGCTGCAGAAGAAAGAGGTTCTGTTATGGAATGAAGAGTCTAGATGTAGGCCTGAATGTAAAGGGTTAAACCTTCACCCAAGCTGTCCACCCTATTTTGAAGTCAGAGAAATCCATTAAAATTTCATTATGTTGTACTACCTAAACTTAATAAAAAAATGTCAAAGTGACAATGTCTCTCTGCTGAATGGATTTTCTTGCACCATCTGGATGTTGTTGAGCTTAAGTTGCTTTCATTTGAATTGTGCTGATGATCTTTTTTTTGTTCCATAGCATTGAACAGATGGGTTGATTATTCTTTACAGATATTAAAAAAGCAGTGGAAAGAAGAAATATGAATAAGGCTTCATCAAGGTCCAGTCCGGCACGAAGGTAAAGTACCTGGAAGCAGTGAGTTATAGTAGGAAGGTCAGGCTTTTAGGGCACGAGCCCTGTGGCCTGTGCTAAATGTCTGTGTCTCTTCCCTTCCGCCACCTCCCCAGTCAAACGGAGATGCTCAAGCGCGACAGTTGGGACGTGACCGCTCCACCTCTAAGAGCCCTTCTGGCGCTGACACCTCAGGAGGCACGAGGGAAACCTCGTGTCTGCTGCTGTTACTACAGCTAAGCATTCTGTTTTGCAGCACAGGCTGTAAAAGACTTGTGAGGAAGAATACACTTGATGCATCTTTTCTCCTGCCTCAAGTGTCAGAGAAGCTGAGGCATATCTAGAGAACGCCGAGGGGCTGTAGCATTCCCAGTGCCACGCTGCAGAGGACTTTGGGATCTTGCCTCTTCTGATGTCAAAAGCTTCCAGTGCTGAAATGAGACTGGAAAAGAGCACATGAGCAAAGCACATGACAGTTTCCATTGCACTGTCCTGTCCACATGTGTGCTGGTGTTGTCAGTACCTGCAACCAGTCCTGATCTCTGCAAAGTGGTGTGTACCTGCTGCCTTCTCCTGGCTTCCCACCCCTCGGTAGGCACAGCCTCCTCCACGTCTTGTGTGTGTGAAATCACTGGTGACTGGAGAAGGCATGGACTCTCCTGTCACAGGAAGACAACATCAGTTTCCTTTCCACGGCATTACTGGGGAGCACATGAAGACACGCTGTGGTTACACTTTGATGCAAGATGTGCATCTTCTGTCCCTGTACTGTAAAGCTCTCAACACAAAGGAGTGTTGCCTTTTGGACCTGAAGGTAGTCAAGCTCTCATGCGTCTGGTGCTCTCTAATAACTTGGCCTGTTCCATTACCAAAAGTGGGGAAAAAGTGCCAAGAGCAACACACCTACCACCAAAAGCCAGAGAATGAGTAGCTGCAATCCGTGGTATCATCTAGGTCTCTTTTACTTGCTGTGCTTCACCTACACAGGGCCAAATGTGCTTGCAGAGACCAGTGTGGGGGCATCGCCCAGGAGGTGCTTTGGCACACACCTGGGGCTTCCTGTTAATGGATGGGTTAAGCCTTGGGCCTGGGCAGCATCAGGGGTGCTCAGTCCTGCCATGGGGACCCCAAGAAAACTGCAGGTACCTGAGCAGCAGGTGCTGATGGCACGTCCTTGGCCATCAGGTGTCTAACGCTGATGGTCCCAGGCAGCATGGTGGGTGTAAGAGGCAGACACCTATGCCGTGAGTGTTGGTCCTTGGACCACACTGCAGAGGGACAAGCAGCAGGCACTGATGCCATAGGCATCGGGACCTGTGTCATCCTGTGTGCATGCAAGAGCAGATGCCCACGTCACGGGCCCTGAGGAGCACTGGAGGTGCGTGAGCCAGGGGCAGTGGTGCCCTGGGCACCAGGCTGTGGACTGGACTATCACCAGGCTGCCGAAGGCTTTGGTGCCTCTGTGAAGGCGCTGGGTTGCAGCTGGCACTGCAGACACTGGGACCAGCCCGTGTTGCTAACACCGAGTCCCAAGCAGCCCCACGGGTGGCAATAAGGTCACAGGCATCAAGTCCTGGGCACGACGATGGAGTCTGGACCACGCTGCAGGTGTGTGAACAGCAGCTGCTGAGGTTGGCCTGTGGATCCCGTGCTGAGTCCCGAGCACACGTGGCCGGTGGTGCTGGTGCTCCAGGAGTCGGACCGTGGTGACAGAGGCGTGGAAGCAGAAGGCTGCTCTGCCTTGGTGCTGCTGCCTCTCTGCGAGCTGCCGGGCAGCCATGCGGGTGCAAGAGCGGAGGGGACCCGCGCCACCTCTCTACTCCTCTCCCAGTTGTGTGTTGTTCACTCTGGATCCTTTTTGTCTCTGCAGCTCCTGAATATGGCCTGTTCTCGTCACCCCCACGCCAGCTGGAATAAATGTCATATGCCAAACAATAACACTGCATCTGGCTCTTTTGCTGTATAGTCTTAGGACTGCACAAAGATCAGTTACTCGATATCCATTAGAACAAATCAGAAGTTTCCCCTGAGCTCCTGCCATTGTCCATTGTAGGCTGGGGGGAAGCGGGCGATGACGTGTATCTCTCATGGGATGTGGTTTCAGTACAGATCACAAACAAGAAGTGGATTTGTGTGTCCAAGAGGATGAGGGTGTTTACACTTTGTTTACACAAATACAGTGTTTCTGTTACAGGAGGAGACTGTATATTCTCTTAGTGGCAACACTGAAGTTTTTGCCAAGATCTGTTTTTATCTGACAAAAATAGAGAATTCCAGCACTTCGTGTCTCAGACTGGGCACGCTGTCTGCTCTACCTGACACAGAACTTGGGCACATCTGACTCCCTGCAGGTCTCTCCAGGTGACTGCTACGTGAATGCACTAGAGTGGAAGCAGGCTTATATTATGCTTATCTTTCATAAACTGATTAGGCTGGTAGAGGACTCTTAAAATTTGTCAAGTTTTGGAAATAAAAAGATTCAAAAAGATGGGGTTTTTTTTTTCTGATGGTTGTCAGTATCTTGGGCAAGGAACATTCCAAACATATGAAGCTCAGTAGTTACTCTGCAAGATTTTTATCTTTGGCTTAGACTACAGTGAAGTTAACGTTTTTTTTCTGGAAAACAAAATATGACCTGGAAAAAAGCCTGCTGTTTTGGGAAAAGATGAAGACTGGAACATTATTCTTCCTTGCCTCCGAAGACAGCGTGGTACAAAGTCTGAATGAGATGGATCATTCAGATGGGACAGAGAAGCCTGTTGCTGCTGAGGATGCCATGCTGGTTGGGTTTTGTACCCTCCTAACACAGGGCATCGTAAACAAAAGACTGGCTTTCTACAGACACGATCCCTTCAAATCCAGGACATGGCAGTAGCTGTCGTTGCTCTGCTAACAGCACAAACCCAACCACACCATGGAACCTGCAGTGTCTTTGGTCACAACAAGCTCCTTTTCTAATCATATGCCAATAACAAATTATTTCAGTTATTCCGCTGTCATTGACTAGTGAATTTAATGGATCCCTTGAATGCTCCTGGCTATTGCGTATTAGTCTCCAGCACCTTGAATTCTCTCAAAGAATTCACAAGAATATGTTTGGTAGGTGGTCTGTGGCTGATGTCAGAGGCCTTGAAATGGTGGTTTCCGAGGTGCCTGTTCACTCCTTCCACAGGCGCTCTACACTTTTAGGGATGCTTCATTAAGGAGCTTTCGGGGTCTTGTTTGGCTATGATAAACATTAGAATTAAGAAGCTTCCCCAGGCTCCTTCAACAAATATGGTTTTTTTGGCAATTCTTGCTGTTGTGGGATAGGAGGGAGGATTCAGCTGCTGAGAGAAGGGTCATTTTGGCACCTCAGGTAAGAGATATAGGGGTGACAGCACTCACGTCGTTAGCAGTCTAATGGGATTTCCCTGCTCTTTTCCACAGAGAACCGTATGCCTATGGGGATGGCCGAGATGCCAGACGTGACCGCTCTCCTCTTCGGGGGAGTCCACGGAGAGACCCCAGGGATGGCAGGGATGGTAGAAACGGCCGAGATTCCAGAGACGCTCGAGACATTCGAGCCAGAGACATGCGTGACGCCAGAGACCACAGGGACCGGCGGGACATGCGAGACCCACGGGATATCAGGGACCCAAGAGACTTGAGGGACCCTCGTGATCTTAGAGATCTTCGTGACCCACGGGAGCCACTGTACGATCGATACAGGGACCCACGGGATATGAGGGACCCACGGGATATGAGGGATCCACGGGATATGAGAGATCCTCGGGACCCTTTGTACAGGTAATTTCCATGGGATTCTATTTGCCAACACGTTTTTATGGCGATCCCGTCTCAGTGGCTGCACTGATTTGAGTCATGTCAGGCATTTAAGATGAGGAAATTGCTCTGACTGTTGACAGTCAGTTACCTGCTTTGTGTCTTGTGAAGAGCAGGTGGGTACTTCAGAAATTAAACTTGAGGGAGGTCTGTGTGCGATGCGCTCGCCAAAGTTCTGGCCTGAGGTTGTGCTGGAGCATGGAAACCCTTGCTTCTTCTCTAAATCTTGCAGACGAGATGAAGGTTATGACCGTTACCTTCACATGGACGACTACTGTCGGCGGAAGGATGACTCTTACTACGACCGTTACAAAGAGCATTTTGATAGAGCTCCAGTGAATTCAGACGGTGAGCACCCGTAACGTTATAATGAGCAGATTCACGTTCTCCCTCTGGGAGGATGCGGGAGATGCCCGCGGTGCTGAGTGCGTTGTGTTCTCTGGTTCAGAGATTCAGACAGACCAGCCGTGTGCACCTCATTGCCCCAAGCAGATCCAAAGGGCATGATGTGTTCTGTCCCTGTGGTTTGCTTTCAGACCGTCTGAAGCGTGAGGAGCGGCGCCGAGAGGAGCTGTACCGTCAGTACTACGAGGAAATCAAGAGGCGTTTTGATGCAGAGAGACCTGTGGATTGTTCTGTGATCGTGGTGAATAAACAGACCAAGTAAGAAAATAGTTAGGACAAGTTTTGTTATTGCATGGTACAAGAATATGGAATTAAACTTAGTCCTGCCTGGAGGCTGTTTGTGTTATGGGTTGCTCTTGAGGAACGTGGCTTTAGAGCCCTCAGGAAGTGACAGCTTTCTTAGTATATATGGGAATATATGTTGATATGGGAATATATGTTAATGAGATGGAGAAATTTCAGGAAGTGACAGCTTTCTGAGTAGATATGGGAAGATATGTTGATGGGAATATATGTTAATGAGATGGAGAAATGTTGTATCTAGTGCTTCACTTTTATTTCCTTCACTATATCTTCTCCTTATACTTTTCTGCCTACTCTTCCTATCAGCCTACTGTCACGACAGGTTATAGTGGCCTCTGCTTGTTATTCGTGGGTTGACTGATGCGGAATTTATTCATATGTGCCAGGCAGCAGGTGGTTCAGAGCAGTTGTTGGGGTGGAGTCGTGTCGGGGGGTTTGTTTCAGAGCTCCTGTCAGGCTGGTTACTAGGTCTGATACCAGTCAATACCATTAATCCGACATGCATGAAATATAAAATCACTGCTGAAAACAGTCATGAACGATACCAAAAGCCTGTCTTAAGTAGTAATTGGGACAATCTCATGTGACAGTCTGAAGGTTTACTGAGCTGTCCCCACTCAAACACAGCATGCCTTTTTATTGTGCTAAATGCAAGATCGTTTATCTAAAACCAAAAATGCAGGCAATCCCTCCAGAACGGTGTGCTTGCTCTTGGAATGTAAGGTCTTAAAACAATTTTTGGAGTCAAAGGGTCTTCTGTCAAAAAAGTTAGAACGGCCTTAGTTTGGAGAGTGGGTGCTGTGTTGGGGACAGAGGGGTACACCTATGCCTGGCACAGTGGGAGGGGGGTTGGAATGATGGCACCAGATCTGTATCTTAACAAATAAAAGTAGTGAAGAATAGCAAAGATGTAAATAAATCATAGATCTGACTTGGGGTCTGAAGAAAATGTTTGTCAAGGTGAAATCTAAAGTTCTGTCTCCTTAACCCTTTTTGGTCTGTAACAGCTACAAACCCTAGGAGCATGTTAATAAATCTTGGGTATTGAAGCACTGATGTCACCTACCATAGACCTGTTGAAAGGTGGCTCTTGAATAACTTAGATACACAATCAGCGTAATTCAGAAATCCTTGCGGTTTTGGTACTGATTAAAATAAGCTTAAAAAATAAAGACTTGAAAACTTCAGGCTCAACCGCATGAGCTCAGGTTTGTGTTTGGGATGGGAAGTCTACAGCACCATAGATACAGGAACAGTGGATCCCTCGGTGCTGTGTTGATACTGGGTTAGGGTGGAAAGCAGCTGGTGGAACAAAAGAGCAAGAGAACATGTGTTTGGAACTCAAGTGAATGTTTATGGATGGGTAGTTCTTTTCTGA
Source organism: Calidris pugnax (assembly GCF_001431845.1). NCBI lineage: Eukaryota > Metazoa > Chordata > Aves > Charadriiformes > Scolopacidae > Calidris > Calidris pugnax. The sequence goes on from NW_015090855.1 coordinate 5,226,274, forward strand.
AAATTAATCTTCAACTCCAGAAGTTGGGCTGTGCTACGGTTAATTAGGATAAGGCATATTTGAACAGTTAAGATACTGAATGTAGCACAAGTAACTGACTCCTGTGGGTTTGTTGCTCTGCTGTGTACCCTTTAGATCTCTGCAGGCATAAATTACCTCACTTAATGACTTCAGTTTAAACATGCTTCTGTGTAAGCAAATTTATAATAGTGTAAATCCCTTTGCAAACACTCTGTTTCTTGGCTAAGCTGAGGCTTGATCTGTAATCTATTTCTGTTACACTGAAATGACTGATTCAGGTCAAAATAAGGGTAGGACCTGGGCTTTTAGTATTATTGTACTGAGATTGCTTTACTACTGTCCCGTTAAACGCTACGAAGTTTGGCAGGCCATCAGAAAATCAAATCTGAGATGATGGAGAGGGTGAATGTGCCAGGGTTTCTGTTCCTGTATGTGACTGACTTGTTAAACTCTGCTGGCTCTGCTTTGTGGTAGGGAGTACGCGGAGTCAGTGGGGCGGAAGGTGCGGGATCTGGGCATGGTAGTGGACCTCATCTTCCTCAACACAGAGATGTCACTGACGCAAGCCCTGGACGATGTGAGCAGAGGAGGGTCTCCTTTTGCCATTGTCATCACCCAGCAGCATCAAGTTCACCGCTCTTGCACTGTTAACATCATGTTTGGCACCCCACAAGGTACTGAGGTCTCATAGGCTCTGTAGCTCTGCGGTCACCCAAACCACTCTGAGTGCTGCCTTAGTGGCAGCAGAATCACACAGGACAAAGTTCATCCTTGCTGTGGCATAAATAGCTATTAATGACTTGACACCAGGTCATAAATATGAATATAATTATTTACAAGTTTCCATAATACTTTATTTGTCCCTTGTCAAAAGGATTGTTGAATTTCTGCCAGGGGAGAGTATCTCAGTTGTGATCTTAGCGCCTTATGTCACCAGCCTTTGCATCTCAGGGCAAGTGGTGAACCCCGGCTCTAGAAATGACTTGAGAGGTTTCTGAGTAATACCAGTCCAACCTCAGTGTATCACTTGTTGTTCTCAAAGAGACCGTGTTTGGAATGTGAAAAATTACAGGGCAGATTTTAAAACCGAATGTGATATAAGGAAAACAGAATGAGGATAGCGTATTTGGTGAAAGTAAAGATCGGATTGTGAAACTGGGAAGAGTTATAAAAAGATACAACTATGAAGTGACCTGGGGTACGTGCTCCATCTTTTTAGCATTTTAGCACCATTTACACTTGTCACATCAGTTTCCGTGTCAGGGTGTGACTTGTTTGTTGTGAGGGTGGGTGTAGGTATTAAAAAAATGTCAGAATGTGATCTCAGAAAGCAGCTTTTTGCTCTGATCAGGTTATTTCTCCCTGACTGTGTTCTCGAGTAATGTTTTGTGAGGTTCATCCAGGAGAATAAAGTTCTGAATGCACAGTCTGGAGAGAATAAACTTCTGAATGCACGCTGGTTTTTGTGTGCTTACTGACTGAAGAATCCCAGTGTCCTTTAACATTGGATGTAGATGGACTAGGAGGGCTTTCTCATTTCCTGCACAAATACAGCTCATGCACACTTTCACCGGGCTTTCCACTGCCCTTGGTTTTAATTCTCTTTCGATTTAACACCCGTCCTCTCACCAAAGCTTCTCTTCTTCTTTATTGGATCTAACGATGTATCTGATCTGATAAGAACCCCAGTCATTAGCTCACCCACAGCTCTTTCTAGAGATTAAATAAGCTCACTTGACCTGCACGTGGCCACCTTTCCATTCACATTAGTTTCAGGGAACTCTGTCACAACTTGTGCAATGTTAATTATGAATGTTAAAACGAACCCTGGTTTCCTGTTACGAGGAAGAGGGTGGCAGGATTTGATTATCTGCAGGTGCGAAAAGTACCCAGAGCTTTGGGCACTTTTGGGAAGGTAAAGGCCTTCTCTTTTCATCTCCCTGCTTAAATCTGTGTTCAGAGGAATATTTGCCTGTGTGCTTTGTGAGGTGGAAATAATGACTTCAAAAACTTTAAAAGGCAACTGCAAAAAAAAAAAAAAAGCTGGAATAGACCATTATTCGTTCTATTACAGAAGAACTTGATTTCTGCTTATTGCCCCAGAGTAGTAAACAGAAGCAGCAATGTCACATCAAGCCAGTGCTTCATTCCTCCTCATCTCCTGCATGTGCACAAAAAATCAAAAAGTATTCCCATTGCTGTCCTGCTCTGGGAAGCTTTAGCAGCTTTTCAGAGAGCAAGTTTTGGATCTGTCCAAGGCTTTACCAGCAGAATGGCTGGAGCTGTCTTCTCTTGGAGCACGGAGAATTTATATGAGAGGTAGAGGGAGCTGCTTTCCCTTTTAATTGGGTGAGAGGAAGGATAGACATTTCTTGTAATGATATGGTATCTTCTCACAGAGCCCTCAGCTATGGAAGAAAAGGATGGCTTTGCTGGGTGAGAGGCTTGAGCCTTCTGTTGGTGTAGGAAATGGGACTGGGAAGCCTGGGAAGCTACCCAAATCTACGCTCGCAATCCCAAAGTGGTGCCTGCCTGCTGAATGAGATGCGCTGGGTGTGTGTGTGAGGCCAGGGCACCTTCTGTTAACGTCACTTTGGTTTACTGAAAACCTTTCTTTTCCTTGTGCAGAACACCGCAACATGCCCCAGGCTGACGCCATGGTGCTGGTGGCAAGGAATTACGAGCGCTACAAGACGGAGTCGCGGGAGAAGGAGCGGGAGGAGATCGCCCGGCAGGCTGCCAAGATGGCAGACGAGGCTGTTCTGCAGGAGCGGGAGCGCCCACCCCCCATGGAGGAGGGTGTCAGAGGAGGTCACCCTCCAGGGATCCAGACTCTCTTGAACCTGCTGGCAGACAATCGCTGTCTGACTGCCGAGGAGACTGATAAAGTCATTAATTACTTGAGAGACCGGAAGGAACGGTTACTGAGGGGAAGCGGTGATTCTCTGCAGGGTGAGTTTCTGAGCCCCAGACAAGGCTGTGAATCCTATCGTTTGGGGGCCCTCTGGGCTGGGAACCCAAAACACTCCTGGGACTGCAAGAGGAGCCCTTAGTGTCATGACTTACTCACACAGCACCTCATTGTACGGAGATGGACCTGTCCTTGGGAGTCCTGAGACGATGCAGGTCTTTCGAGTGAAAGAACTTTTATATTGGATTCTCTCAGGGAAACCACGGGGCTGCAATAACTGGTTTGGCTGCAAACAAAGGGCAGCAGTTCTGGTGAAGGGTTTGGGTTGCCCAGGGCTGTACAACTCTCCTGTTCAGAGGATGGGTGTTCACTGGTGCTTGTGTCTCTGGAAGCTGTTTCACTAGTTTTCTTTAGGTGCCTCTTCAAGGGAATTTGCAGAGCTTTAACCTTCTTTCCTTTCTTTCCCAGCATCCATGTCAAGACAGTCTCTGGGAGCACCTTCAGGATCATCTCTGGGGAGTCAGTCCAGCCTTCCAAGCTCTCAGGCTCATCAGGGTTCACAGCCTCTGGTTTCTGCTCCTTCTGTTCCGGTCTCTTCTTCTAATCCTCAGCAGGAGCTTCAAGCAAAAATCCTCAGTCTCTTCAACAGCGGGGCGGCAGCGGCAGCAGCTGCTGTGGCAAACAGCGGTTCTGCAGCCCCTGCAGGCGCCTCGGGTGGCACTCCCAACCAGAACTTTGCTAACATGGCCAGCGGTCAGGCCCGCTCAGCACCCCTCAGTGCTGGAAATTTAAACCAGGCTCAGCAGAGATTGCAGACTCCCAGCACGCAGCTTCCTGCTCTCCAAGGCCCTTCAAGAAATGCAGGCCCGAGACCTGGGGCTCCTCCGCCAGCTCAGTCGCTCTACGGGCAGCACCAAAATCGCCTCCCTGCACCTGGCAACGTACCTGCTCAAAGGCCGGTGTCTTCTGGTATCAACTTTGACAACCCCAGCGTACAGAAAGCCTTGGACACCCTTATCCAGAGTGGTCCTGCACTCTCCCACTTAGTGAGCCAAACGGTGGCCCAGGGGCGAGCAGGCTCCTCAGCCCAGCAACCTATGGGTTCCTACCAGCGACACTACTAAAGCTGAGCTGGCAGGCCCTGTCCCCTTCCCTTTGCCATTCCATACTTATAGCTGTTTAAGGAGTCCTCGACACGGGACGAATGCCCCTGGATATGCATGTCCTCTCCTCTTTGGTGAGAGTGTACCCCCGGTGGCATTGCTGCTGGCTGATCTAGCGCTGCCCTTCCTCCCCTCGGCCTGGTTAGCAGTGGTTGGAGAGATGTTTTCTCAGTGGCACCACGTGCCGAGAGCCGCTTTGGATAATCGGTTCTTTTGTCCAGTCCCAGAAGCTGCTGCAATGATGGTCCTTCTCAATTTTCCTCACTCCCAGTAGCTGGTGCATCTTCACATTGTGGTGCAGTCTGGTCTCGCTGAACGGTCTTAGTATAGTTTTTTGGGTTTTGAGGAAACGGGACTGAACAGAGCGGTGACGCTGACTGGGCCTTCGTGGAGACCCACCTTTTTGGAACGGGAACTGTTTTTCTTTGGATAATTTTTTTATTTCTTTTTTTAATGGCGTGTAAGCCAGTTGGAAAGTAGAGGGGTAGCGCTAGCAGCTGGGCTCATGAAGCACATGCCTCACCTCTCCTCAGTAACCCAGGAGCGGGCGGTTTGGTCCCTCCGTAGCTGGACTGTGGTGTCCGGGCAGAGCGGGGCAGAGACACACTCCTCACCTCGCCCAGCTCACCCCAACGGGCAGCTTTGGTCGGACCACTGGGGCAGATGCACAACACAAGAGCTTCCAACCAAGGGAACGGTCTGTCAGTTTTCCTACGCCGAGTAGTCAGTGTTAAGATCAATCTGTTCAATTTGGTGTATAAATTTCCTTTTCTTATCATCTTGCTTTGGGACGGTTGGTTCCCGTAGCCCAGCGGCTCAGCCTCACTGATGGGCTGCCTCCCTCCCTTGGGAATTCCCTGCAGCCGGTTCCTGGGTGGTGGATGTCCGCTCCCTGAACCTTCATCTCACTGTCGATGGCTGTTCTGTCCATCTGGGGCGGGGAGGCAGTGCCAAGATGCAATACCATAATTTTATACATTATTTTTTGTTCTACACTTTGGTAGCCGCAGCGGACAGTTGAGTGGAAAATCGGGCAGTGATTCTTCACCGTGTTTTTAACCAGTAACATACTTTGATACCAGAACACAAAACATCTCTTAACTCTGTGGTCCTCCCCATCACGGCCTTCTTGGAGTCCGTAGGCTTCCTGCAGAGAACCGAGAGAAGCTGAGAGAGCGGTGTTCTTGGAGCAGAGGATTTTCTTTGTCCCAGGTGGTTTGTGTTGTAGCATATTTTTTTTTTCTCTCTCTCTGTGCTGTCAATGGGCAGCTTTGGTCGGACCACTGGGGCAGTGGCACAACACAAGAGCTTCCAACCAAGGAAACGGTCTGTCAGTTTTCCTACGCCGAGTAGTCAGTGTTAAGATCAATCTGTTAAATTTTGGTGTATAAATTTCCTTTTCTTATCACCTTGCTTTGGGACGGTTGGTTCCCGTGGCCCAGCGGCTCAGCCTCACTGATGGGCTGCCTCCCTCCCTTGGGAATTCCCTGCAGCCGGTTCCTGGGTGGTGGATGTCCGCTCCCTGAACCTTCATCTCACTGTCGATGGCTGTTCTGTCCATCTGGGGCGGGGAGGCAGTGCCAAGATGCAATACCATAATTTTATACATTATTTTTTGTTCTACACTTTGGTAGCCGCAGCGGACAGTTGAGTGGAAAATCGGGCAGTGATTCTTCACCGTGTTTTTAACCAGTAACATACTTTGATACCAGAACACAAAACATCTCTGTGGTCCACAGAGACATTCTGTGGTCCACACAAACACTCTGTGGTCCTCCCCATCACGGCCTTCTTGGAGTCCGTAGGCTTCCTGCAGAGAACCGAGAGAAGCTGAGAGAGCGGTGTTCTTGGAGCAGAGGATTTTCTTTGTCCCAGGTGGTTTGTGTTGTAGCATATTTTTTTTTTCTCTCTCTCTGTGCTGTTAACAAGAGGACATTACTTTTTAATAAAAAGGCAGGAAAAACGTTTTGTTGCATTTTTGACATTTGACAGCTTGAGTGCTGCGGGAATACATTATTCCGTCGCGTTTGCCGTTACTCTCCTTTCCAGAGGAGCCGTGTCAGCGCTGCCCTGCGCTGGATGCCAGGCGGGAGGTGTACGAACCTTCCAGGGACTGCTGTCAGGGTATTGTGGTCTGGCTCAGTTTGTAACAGTTTGGGGTCAAAATACCTCACGGCTGCTTGTTCTGGCACAGTGGGCTCGGGAGGATCTGCGGCAGAGCAGAGGGACACACGCAGGGGCCGGTGTGAGAGGTCCCAAGCGTCCCCGGCTGCTGGTGGCAGGAGGGGAGGGTGCGTTTGGGCCAGCAAGGAGCTGGGGCTGGTGGCCCCCCCACAGCTGCAGGTGATTGTCTGCTGCTGTGGCAAGTCAGGGCCAGCAGTCCCTGTAGGCTGAGCACTGGCCTTCCTGGACTTTGTGCTGCCGTTACTACGCAGCCTGAAATGGGAGGGAAGGATGTCTCTCTGCCGTCTTTCCTCCTCTGGTCTCTGTTAGATCCCTTTCTTCATCTCCACGGCCCCACAGGCAGGTAAAGCATCTTTGCTGGGGTGATCAGAAATTTGTGTGAGCTTAAACACAGGAACTGCAGAGCTTGGGAGAGGCTGTTCCTCTCCTCCTGTTTTTTTGCTCCCTCTGCAATTTGCTGCTCCCTTATTGCTCCTTGTTACGGAAACGGTAGCAGCCAAGTGCAAAATAGCAGTGGAGACCCTGGAAGCAAGTGAAAACTCCCCGTGCAAGTAGTGAAGGGTGTAATAAAATCATTTATTGCATTTTGTGCAGACAGGAGTCTAGAAAAATGAATACAGTTAAAGCAGTAAAGCATTAACAGGGAGCATTCAACAGCCGAGGAGCCACTCCTCCATTAATACCTGCACAGAGAACACGGGGTCTGTACTGAGGCGGCCTAATGCACGATACTGAAACACTCACAGAAATTAAATGCAAGCCTAATACTCTTTTTTTTTTTCTTTTCTTTTTTTTTTTTCTTTTTTTGGTTTGCAACCTGTTTTATTTACAAGGTTTTAAACTTAATTGCATTGCTCTGCACACAGATTCTCTAAAACACAAAGCATACTAGGTCACTACATGTCTATTGAAATATTGCACTCGAATAAAAGTCACTTGAATGGACGGAGAACATCTAGCTACGGTGATTAAAAGATTATTGAATGAACTGACTTTGTGGTAACATTCATAACAAATATATTGCACATGTAGCACAGAAAAGTGTTTGTAACCAGCAAATCTCAGACCTTTTCGGTCTTTTCTGCTAGTTTTTAGTCCTGCTACACAGAGGAGGGTCTTGACTCTTCTAGTGCAACTCTCACCCTTGTGCAGTATCTAGTCCTTCCTCTCGTCCGCCCGCAGACCCGGCAGCAGAGGAGGTGGTGCCCAGGGAGGTGGTGGAGTCTCCTTCTCTGGAGACATTCCAAACCCACCTGGACACCTTCCTGTGCAACCTGCTCTGGGTGGACCTTTGGCAGGGGGGTTGGACTAGATGATCTCCAGAGGTCCCTTCCAACCCCGTATCATTCTGTGATCCTGTGACCCACCCCGGCCCAGGCTGTCTCTACCTGCTGTCCTCTGCCTTGTTGAGTGGCCGCAGTGACGTGAGGTGGCTACGGTGACGTGAGCCATCACCACTGCTGCGTGTGGGGACCCGCTCCTGCCCGGCTCTTGGGGACAGGGCTGCTCTCCACTCCCACAGCAGGACACGGAGCACACGCCACGGCCATGAGCTGGCCCCACGTGGCTGCGTGCCCCCCAACCCGCTGCGGGCCACCCTGCCACCCCACCGTCCCAGTGGGTCCTGGCTGCTCAGTGCTGCTCCCGGCAGCAGCCTGTCCCTCAAACAAACTTTAGGGGGGGAAAAAAAGGTGGTGGTGGTGGTGGGTGGTGGGGTTTGTCGTCAAGACCTTCCTGTCTGGAACAAAAACCGAACCGTGTCTGCGCATGTGCCAGGGAGGAACTCGCATGTCTACCGGAGGAGGACACTTGTCTTCACCAAGGTGGAACGGCAGAAGGGTGCTCCGTGGGGGGAACTGAAACACTCACAGAGGCCGAACGTGCAGGGCTGGGTTTGTAAACTAACATGCAGCGCTGTCTGCTAAAACTGGCCCTCTCCAGCCGCGGGGAATGCGCCGCCGGAGCCAGCACCGCTCTCGCCACAGCCAAATTTTTTGCCTGGCAGGGGGGAGGTTGAGGCAGCCCTGGCTCTGTCTAGAGCTGTGCCCCCTGCTCTTGCTGGAGGATGAGGAAGGGGAAATGCCTGGGTTTTTTTTCAGCAGGAGTGCTGGAAGGAGCTTGCCTTCCTTTACAGTGGGGTGCTGAAGTAAGGGGGATGATGCTGAGGGGGAATGGGATCTGCTGGCGATGCTGGGGAGGTGATGAAGCAGAGCCCTAAGTGGAGAAGTGTGCCCTGGGCTCGCTTCTGCTCTGCCGACCACCTCATTCCCTGCCACCCTCTACCCCCAGCCAAAGGAAAAGCTCTTTGCCCTGACGCTGCCGAGGGTGGATGCCATCTCAGCAGAGGTAGGTGCTGGCAGACGCTGCTGCACAACCTGCCTCTTCACCGGGGTCCCCGCTGCCACCCTGCTCAGTGTCCAGGGGTGGGGGGGGGACAACCAGGCTCATGGCTGCAGGACAGCACCCACCACAGGGCATCGACCCAGCTGGAAGGAGAGGGTGACTGCAGGGAGCGGGGTGGCATCGTTTGAAAGAGGCAGAGCGGCAGGCGAGCGTGCCAGCCCCAACCAGCCTGGTGCTGGCAGGTGGGATGAGCGGGCAGGGCGCTGAGCGTGCCTCCCCCCCACAGCTGCAGAAGTGCCTCGATCATTTCGGGAGGCTGGAAGCGGCACGTGAGGTTGTGTGCAGCGGTGTAGGACTGGCACCAAGGGCAGAGAGCTTGACGCTGGCAAATCCTGGTTGCCGCAGGGCAACCCTTCCCAAAGGCAAAGGAACTTTTCGCCTGCAGACACCTGCTGGCCCTTTCAACTGCAGGACCAGAGAGTGCTACCCTGTGCGTCTCCACCCTTCATCGACCAGGTCTCAGCTCACCCTGATGGTCACCTCCTATAAATGCTGAGCTCCCCCCTATGCCCTCGGGACTGGCTTCTGCACCAGGGTCTGCCACACGGACCCATGCAGATGGGCAGAAAGTCAAGCTGGGGCTGCTGCCGGAGAGAAGGGAGGCACTTTGGGAGTGATGGAAATGTCGGAGCAAGGTATGAGCAGGCACAGATGTGCAGCTGGGGCTTGGGTTTGGTCTGGGAGCGAGTCCAAGTAGTATCTCAAAGCCAAAAAGAAAAAAAAAAAAAAAAACCCAACAAAAAAACCAACCTCAATATCAAAAAACCACGCTGCTTTTTATCCAGGCAGCCCCAAATAGCTTTGGCCTGGACCTGGAGGAGTAGAAAGCTCTGCAGAGGGAGCGGGGACTGGAGTCACCCGGTGCAGAGGGATTTTCCTGCCCTCAGTGAGGCAGGAGCCGAGGGCAGGAGGGACGAG
>NW_015090855.1:5239026-5247290 GCF_001431845.1 Calidris pugnax
GTGCTTTGTGAGGTGGAAATAATGACTTCAAAAACTTTAAAAGGCAACTGCAAAAAAAAAAAAAAAGCTGGAATAGACCATTATTCGTTCTATTACAGAAGAACTTGATTTCTGCTTATTGCCCCAGAGTAGTAAACAGAAGCAGCAATGTCACATCAAGCCAGTGCTTCATTCCTCCTCATCTCCTGCATGTGCACAAAAAATCAAAAAGTATTCCCATTGCTGTCCTGCTCTGGGAAGCTTTAGCAGCTTTTCAGAGAGCAAGTTTTGGATCTGTCCAAGGCTTTACCGGCAGAATGGCTGGAGCTGTCTTCTCTTGGAGCACGGAGAATTTATATGAGAGGTAGAGGGAGCTGCTTTCCCTTTTAATTGGGTGAGAGGAAGGATAGACATTTCTTGTAATGATATGGTATCTTCTCACAGAGCCCTCAGCTATGGAAGAAAAGGATGGCTTTGCTGGGTGAGAGGCTTGAGCCTTCTGTTGGTGTAGGAAATGGGACTGGGAAGCCTGGGAAGCTACCCAAATCTACGCTCGCAATCCCAAAGTGGTGCCTGCCTGCTGAATGAGATGCGCTGGGTGTGTGTGTGAGGCCAGGGCACCTTCTGTTAACGTCACTTTGGTTTACTGAAAACCTTTCTTTTCCTTGTGCAGAACACCGCAACATGCCCCAGGCTGACGCCATGGCGCTGGTCGCAAGGAATTACGAGCGCTACAAGACGGAGTCGCGGGAGAAGGAGCGGGAGGAGATCGCCCGGCAGGCTGCCAAGATGGCAGACGAGGCTGTTCTGCAGGAGCGGGAGCGCCCACCCCCCATGGAGGAGGGTGTCAGAGGAGGTCACCCTCCAGGGATCCAGACTCTCTTGAACCTGCTGGCAGACAATCGCTGTCTGACTGCCGAGGAGACTGATAAAGTCATTAATTACTTGAGAGACCGGAAGGAACGGTTACTGAGGGGAAGCGGTGATTCTCTGCAGGGTGAGTTTCTGAGCCCCAGACAAGGCTGTGAATCCTATCGTTTGGGGGCCCTCTGGGCTGGGAACCCAAAACACTCCTGGGACTGCAAGAGGAGCCCTTAGTGTCATGACTTACTCACACAGCACCTCATTGTACGGAGATGGACCTGTCCTTGGGAGTCCTGAGACGATGCAGGTCTTTCGAGTGAAAGAACTTTTATATTGGATTCTCTCAGGGAAACCACGGGGCTGCAATAACTGGTTTGGCTGCAAACAAAGGGCAGCAGTTCTGGTGAAGGGTTTGGGTTGCCCAGGGCTGTACAACTCTCCTGTTCAGAGGATGGGTGTTCACTGGTGCTTGTGTCTCTGGAAGCTGTTTCACTAGTTTTCTTTAGGTGCCTCTTCAAGGGAATTTGCAGAGCTTTAACCTTCTTTCCTTTCTTTCCCAGCATCCATGTCAAGACAGTCTCTGGGAGCACCTTCAGGATCATCTCTGGGGAGTCAGTCCAGCCTTCCAAGCTCTCAGGCTCATCAGGGTTCACAGCCTCTGGTTTCTGCTCCTTCTGTTCCAGTCTCCTCTTCTAATCCTCAGCAGGAGCTTCAAGCAAAAATCCTCAGTCTCTTCAACAGCGGGGCGGCGGCGGCAGCGGCTGCTGTGGCAAACAGCGGTTCTGCAGCCCCTGCGGGCGCCTCGGGTGGCACTCCCAACCAGAACTTTGCTAACATGGCCAGCGGTCAGGCCCGCTCAGCACCCCTCAGTGCTGGAAATTTAAACCAGGCTCAGCAGAGATTGCAGACTCCCAGCACGCAGCTTCCTGCTCTCCAAGGCCCTTCAAGAAATGCAGGCCCAAGACCTGGGGCTCCTCCGCCAGCTCAGTCGCTCTACGGGCAGCACCAAAATCGCCTCCCTGCACCTGGCAACGTACCTGCTCAAAGGCCGGTGTCTTCTGGTATCAACTTTGACAACCCCAGCGTACAGAAAGCCTTGGACACCCTTATCCAGAGTGGTCCTGCACTCTCCCACTTAGTGAGCCAAACGGTGGCCCAGGGGCGAGCAGGCTCCTCAGCCCAGCAACCTATGGGTTCCTACCAGCGACACTACTAAAGCTGAGCTGGCAGGCCCTGTCCCCTTCCCTTTGCCATTCCATACTTATAGCTGTTTAAGGAGTCCTTGACGCGGGACAAATGCCCCTGGATATGCATGTCCTCTCCTCTTTGGTGAGAGTGTACCCCCGGTGGCATTGCTGCTGGCTGATCTAGTGCTGCCCTTCCTCCCCTCGGCCTGGTTAGCAGTGGTTGGAGAGATGTTTTCTCAGCGGCACCACGTGCCGAGAGCCGCTTTGGATAATCGGTTGGTTTGTCCAGTCCCAGAAGCTGCTGCAATGATGGTCCTTCTCAATTTTCCTCACTCCCAGTAGCTGGTGCATCTTCACATTGTGGTGCAGTCTGGTCTCGCTGAACGGTCTTAGTATAGTTTTTTGGGTTTTGAGGAAACGGGACTGAACAGAGCGGTGACGCTGACTGGGCCTTCGTGGAGACCCACCTTTTTGGAACGGGAACTGTTTTTCTTTGGATAATTTTTTTTTTTCTTTTTTTAATGGCATATAAGCCAGTTGGAAAGTAGAGGGGTAGCGCTAGCAGCTGGGCTCATGAAGCACATGCCTCACCTCTCCTCAGTAACCCGGGAGCGGGCGGTTTGGTCCCTCCGTGGCTGGACTGTGGTGTCCTGGCAGAGTGAGGCAGAGAAACGCTCCTCACCTCGCCCAGCTCACCCCAATGGGCAGCTTTGGTCGGACCACTGGGGCAGTGGCACAACACAAGAGCTTCCAACCAAGGAAACGGTCTGTCAGTTTTCCTACGCCGAGTAGTCAGTGTTAAGATCAATCTGTTAAATTTTGGTGTATAAATTTCCTTTTCTTATCACCTTGCTTTGGGACGGTTGGTTCCCGTGGCCCAGCGGCTCAGCCTCACTGATGGGCTGCCTCCCTCCCTTGGGAATTCCCTGCAGCAGGTTTCCAGGTGGTGGATGTCTGCTCCCTGAACCTTCATCTCGCTGTCGGTGGCTGTTCTGTCCATCTGGGGTGGGGAGGCAGTGCCAAGATGCAATACCATAATTTTATACATTATTTTTTGTTCTACACTTTGGTAGCCGCAGCGGACAGTTGAGTGGAAAATCGGGCAGTGATTCTTCACCGTGTTTTTAACCAGTAACATACTTTGATACCAGAACACAAAACATCTCTGTGGTCCACAGAGACATTCTGTGGTCCACACAAACACTCTGTGGTCCTCCCCATCACGGCCTTCTTGGAGTCCGTAGGCTTCCTGCAGAGAACCGAGAGAAGCTGAGAGAGCGGTGTTCTTGGAGCAGAGGATTTTCTTTGTCCCAGGTGGTTTGTGTTGTAGCATATTTTTTTTTTCTCTCTCTCTGTGCTGTTAACAAGAGGACATTACTTTTTAATAAAAAGGCAGGAAAAACGTTTTGTTGCATTTTTGACATTTGACAGCTTGAGTGCTGCGGGAATACATTATTCCGTCGCGTTTGCCGTTACTCTCCTTTCCAGAGGAGCCGTGTCAGCGCTGCCCTGTGCTGGATGCCAGGCGGGAGGTGTACGAACCTTCCAGGGACTGCTGTCAGGGTATTGTGGTCTGGCTCAGTTTGTAACAGTTTGGGGTCAAAATACCTCACGGCTGCTTGTTCTGGCACAGTGGGCTCGGGAGGATCTGCGGCAGAGCAGAGGGACACACGCAGGGGCCGGTGTGAGAGGTCCCAAGCGTCCCCGGCTGCTGGTGGCAGGAGGGGAGGGTGCGTTTGGGCCAGCAAGGAGCTGGGGCTGGTGGCCCCCCCACAGCTGCAGGTGATTGTCTGCTGCTGTGGCAAGTCAGGGCCAGCAGTCCCTGTAGGCTGAGCACTGGCCTTCCTGGACTTTGTGCTGCCGTTACTACGCAGCCTGAAATGGGAGGGAAGGATGTCTCTCTGCCGTCTTTCCTCCTCTGGTCTCTGTTAGATCCCTTTCTTCATCTCCACGGCCCCACAGGCAGGTAAAGCATCTTTGCTGGGGTGATCAGAAATTTGTGTGAGCTTAAACACAGGAACTGCAGAGCTTGGGAGAGGCTGTTCCTCTCCTCCTGTTTTTTTGCTCCCTCTGCAATTTGCTGCTCCCTTATTGCTCCTTGTTACGGAAACGGTAGCAGCCAAGTGCAAAATAGCAGTGGAGACCCTGGAAGCAAGTGAAAACTCCCCGTGCAAGTAGTGAAGGGTGTAATAAAATCATTTATTGCATTTTGTGCAGACAGGAGTCTAGAAAAATGAATACAGTTAAAGCAGTAAAGCATTAACAGGGAGCATTCAACAGCCGAGGAGCCACTCCTCCATTAATACCTGCACAGAGAACACGGGGTCTGTACTGAGGCGGCCTAATGCACGATACTGAAACACTCACAGAAATTAAATGCAAGCCTAATACTCTTTTTTTTTTTCTTTTCTTTTTTTTTTTTCTTTTTTTGGTTTGCAACCTGTTTTATTTACAAGGTTTTAAACTTAATTGCATTGCTCTGCACACAGATTCTCTAAAACACAAAGCATACTAGGTCACTACATGTCTATTGAAATATTGCACTCGAATAAAAGTCACTTGAATGGACGGAGAACATCTAGCTACGGTGATTAAAAGATTATTGAATGAACTGACTTTGTGGTAACATTCATAACAAATATATTGCACATGTAGCACAGAAAAGTGTTTGTAACCAGCAAATCTCAGACCTTTTCGGTCTTTTCTGCTAGTTTTTAGTCCTGCTACACAGAGGAGGGTCTTGACTCTTCTAGTGCAACTCTCACCCTTGTGCAGTATCTAGTCCTTCCTCTCGTCCGCCCGCAGACCCGGCAGCAGAGGAGGTGGTGCCCAGGGAGGTGGTGGAGTCTCCTTCTCTGGAGACATTCCAAACCCACCTGGACACCTTCCTGTGCAACCTGCTCTGGGTGGACCTTTGGCAGGGGGGTTGGACTAGATGATCTCCAGAGGTCCCTTCCAACCCCGTATCATTCTGTGATCCTGTGACCCACCCCGGCCCAGGCTGTCTCTACCTGCTGTCCTCTGCCTTGTTGAGTGGCCGCAGTGACGTGAGGTGGCTACGGTGACGTGAGCCATCACCACTGCTGCGTGTGGGGACCCGCTCCTGCCCGGCTCTTGGGGACAGGGCTGCTCTCCACTCCCACAGCAGGACACGGAGCACACGCCACGGCCATGAGCTGGCCCCACGTGGCTGCGTGCCCCCCAACCCGCTGCGGGCCACCCTGCCACCCCACCGTCCCAGTGGGTCCTGGCTGCTCAGTGCTGCTCCCGGCAGCAGCCTGTCCCTCAAACAAACTTTAGGGGGGGAAAAAAAGGTGGTGGTGGTGGTGGGTGGTGGGGTTTGTCGTCAAGACCTTCCTGTCTGGAACAAAAACCGAACCGTGTCTGCGCATGTGCCAGGGAGGAACTCGCATGTCTACCGGAGGAGGACACTTGTCTTCACCAAGGTGGAACGGCAGAAGGGTGCTCCGTGGGGGGAACTGAAACACTCACAGAGGCCGAACGTGCAGGGCTGGGTTTGTAAACTAACATGCAGCGCTGTCTGCTAAAACTGGCCCTCTCCAGCCGCGGGGAACGCGCCGCCGGAGCCAGCACCGCTCTCGCCACAGCCAAATTTTTTGCCTGGCAGGGGGGAGGTTGAGGCAGCCCTGGCTCTGTCTAGAGCTGTGCCCCCTGCTCTTGCTGGAGGATGAGGAAGGGGAAATGCCTGGGTTTTTTTTCAGCAGGAGTGCTGGAAGGAGCTTGCCTTCCTTTACAGTGGGGTGCTGAAGTAAGGGGGATGATGCTGAGGGGGAATGGGATCTGCTGGCGATGCTGGGGAGGTGATGAAGCAGAGCCCTAAGTGGAGAAGTGTGCCCTGGGCTCGCTTCTGCTCTGCCGACCACCTCATTCCCTGCCACCCTCTACCCCCAGCCAAAGGAAAAGCTCTTTGCCCTGACGCTGCCGAGGGTGGATGCCATCTCAGCAGAGGTAGGTGCTGGCAGACGCTGCTGCACAACCTGCCTCTTCACCAGGGTCCCCACTGCCACCCTGCTCCATGTCCAGGGGCAGGGGGGGACAACCAGGCTCATGGCTGCAGGGCAGCACCCACCGCAGGGCATCGACCCAGCTGGAAGGAGAGGGTGACTGCAGGGAGCGGGGTGGCATCGTTTGAAAGAGGCAGAGCGGCAGGCGAGCGTGCCAGCCCCAACCAGCCTGGTGCTGGCAGGTGGGATGAGCGGGCAGGGCGCTGAGCGTGCCTCCCCCCCACAGCTGCAGAAGTGCCTCGATCATTTCGGGAGGCTGGAAGCGGCACGTGAGGTTGTGTGCAGCGGTGTAGGACTGGCACCAAGGGCAGAGAGCTTGACGCTGGCAAATCCTGGTTGCCGCAGGGCAACCCTTCCCAAAGGCAAAGGAACTTTTCGCCTGCAGACACCTGCTGGCCCTTTCAACTGCAGGACCAGAGAGTGCTACCCTGTGCGTCTCCACCCTTCATCGACCAGGTCTCAGCTCACCCTGATGGTCACCTCCTATAAATGCTGAGCTCCCCCCTATGCCCTCGGGACTGGCTTCTGCACCAGGGTCTGCCACACGGACCCATGCAGATGGGCAGAAAGTCAAGCTGGGGCTGCTGCCGGAGAGAAGGGAGGCACTTTGGGAGTGATGGAAATGTCGGAGCAAGGTATGAGCAGGCACAGATGTGCAGCTGGGGCTTGGGTTTGGTCTGGGAGCGAGTCCAAGTAGTATCTCAAAGCCAAAAAGGAGCGTGCCTCCCCCCCACAGCTGCAGAAGTGCCTCGATCATTTCGGGAGGCTGGAAGCGGCACGTGAGGTTGTGTGCAGCGGTGTAGGACTGGCACCAAGGGCAGAGAGCTTGACGCTGGCAAATCCTGGTTGCCGCAGGGCAACCCTTCCCAAAGGCAAAGGAACTTTTCGCCTGCAGACACCTGCTGGCCCTTTCAACTGCAGGACCAGAGAGTGCTACCCTGTGCGTCTCCACCCTTCATCGACCAGGTCTCAGCTCACCCTGATGGTCACCTCCTATAAATGCTGAGCTCCCCCCTATGCCCTCGGGACTGGCTTCTGCACCAGGGTCTGCCACACGGACCCATGCAGATGGGCAGAAAGTCAAGCTGGGGCTGCTGCCGGAGAGAAGGGAGGCACTTTGGGAGTGATGGAAATGTCGGAGCAAGGTATGAGCAGGCACAGATGTGCAGCTGGGGCTTGGGTTTGGTCTGGGAGCGAGTCCAAGTAGTATCTCAAAGCCAAAAAGAAAAAAAAAAAAAAAACCCAACAAAAAAACCAACCTCAATATCAAAAAACCACGCTGCTTTTTATCCAGGCAGCCCCAAATAGCTTTGGCCTGGACCTGGAGGAGTAGAAAGCTCTGCAGAGGGAGCGGGGACTGGAGTCACCCGGTGCAGAGGGATTTTCCTGCCCTCAGTGAGGCAGGAGCCGAGGGCAGGAGGGACGAGCGGGCAGGGGGCTGGAGGCAGCCGCTGCCAGCCCACCCATGGGGACACTGTGGTGACCGCTCTGCGCCGGTGGGGAGGCTGTTGGGGTGCGGGGAGGCACTGGGGAGCGTTTTGGGGGCTGAGGGTGAGGAGGCGAGTGCTCCAGCACAGGGACTCAGCTCCGGCCGGGGGGACAAATCGCTGCCGCTTGGGGCCAGGCTGGTGCAAAGCAGCCAGCGCTGCCGGGAGAGGGCAACTCTTAGCAGGCTGCACTTCGAGTGGAAGCTCAAATCTGCTGTGAAACAAGTTCAGAAAAAGTCTGTGACTTCTTTTTCCCTGAAAACTCTTGAAGAAGCTAAATCGAGAAGAGAATGAAGCTGTGACCTGGCCCTTTCCCGGGGGCTGCTGGTGGCTGGGGAAGGCTGTCGCCTCCACCACCGCCCCGGAGCACTCGGTGCCACCGACGGGTCCCCCCGTTTTTGGTGCGGGAGCAGCCCGTCTCGGCTCTCTGTCCCCGCGGCCTGGTGCTAGCAGAGCCCTGCATCTCTCAGAATAGATATAGATCTCTATATATAGACTTCATCTGGTTCTATTAACATAAATATGATCACTTTAAAAATACACGTACTGTATTATGTACACTATGTACATGGGGCCAGGGCGGGCGCCGGTGGGCACCCTGGGCTGCCCTCGGCACCGCTTCCTGCGTGGTTCCTGGAACCGTTCACATTTGTTAAAAGCTCCTCAGTTTCTCTGGCGTGAGAGATGCTGGGGGGGACGACGACGGGGAGGGGAGGGCAGGA
>NW_015090855.1:5247416-5248287 GCF_001431845.1 Calidris pugnax
GCAGCTGCTGCCAAAGGTAAGACGCATTTGAACTGCCCCGGTGCACCCTGCTGCCTGTGCCTGGGGGGGCTGCCTGTGTCTGGGGGGGCTGCCTGCTGCCAGCAGAAAGGGACGGGCTTCAAAGTACAGTGGCCACATGGCCAGTGCCTGGGCCGCCCTGGCCAGCCGAGTGAGGGAGTGCCGTGATGCCAGGGGGTGGTGGGACCCCTATGGCCACCCCTCACTTGGGGGGGTAGCCTGGCCCTGTCAGACCAGGCAAACAGACTTTGCATATGTTAAAACTATAGGTAAGTTTTAACTTAGATTAACTCAGCAGAGATAAGAACTTTCCGACAGCCCCACGGCAGCGTCTGCCACTGCCTGGGGCTGGGTTAGCAGCAAAAGCCCCAGGGAGCAGCAGGGAGCACAGGGGGGGCATGGGGGGAGCACGTGCAGGTTTTGGGACCAGCCAAGCTGGTTGGTGCCAGGGGTCTGAGAGCCCCCCTGATGCCCCCAGGGAGCGGGGAGGGGGAATGGGACAGGGCTCCTCTGCACCCAGGCCAAAAGTAGGCTCTGGTGCCTAGAAGAGGGAGGGTGTTCAGTGGCACCCACACAGCAGCAGCAGCAGGAGAGCTGCTCCGGCTCAGGCTGCACGTGGTGGGACCTCTGCTCAGCTCCAGCCACCGCAGCTCCACGCCGCCATCACTGCACGAGCACCAGGAGAGCACCAGGGCAGAGAGAGCCTGGAGTCAGCGGGGAGGGGGGACAGGGAGCACACACCCCCCAACACACCCACCCCAGCTCGGGGCTCATGCTGTTGTGGGATTGCTGCCCTTCCAGCACCTGACCTCCCCCAAACCTTGCAGCTGCCCCCCTCACCCCCCCCCAACCC